>NC_059448.1:1077500-1175000 GCF_905237065.1 Salmo salar
CACACACACACACACACACACACACACACACCAGGTATATACACACACACACACACACACACACACACACACCAGGTATACACACACACACACACACACACACACACACACACACACACACACACACACACACACACCAGGTATACACACACACACACCAGGTATACACACACACACACACACACCAGGTATACACACACACACACACACACCAGGTATATACACACACACACACACACACCAGGTATACACACACACACACACACACCAGGTATATATATACACACACACACACACACACACACCAGGTATACACACACACACACACACACACACACACACACACACACACACACACACACACACACCAGGTATACACACACACACACACACACCAGGTATATATATACACACACACACACACACACACACACACACACACACACACACCAGGTATACACACACACACACACACACACACACACACCAGGTATATATACACACACACACACACACACACACACACCAGGTATATATACACACACACACACACACACACACACACCAGGTATATATACACACACACACACACACACACACACACACACACACACACCAGGTGTATATATACACACACACACACACCTGGTATATATACACACACACACACACACACACACACACACACACACACACACACACACACCAGGTATATACACACACACACCAGGTATATACACACACACACCAGGTATATACACACACACACACACACACACACACACACACACACACACACACACACACACACACACACACACACACACCAGGTATATATACACACACACACACACACACCAGGTATATATATACACACACACACACACACCAGGTATATATACACACACACACACACACACACCAGGTATATATACACACACACACCAGGTATATACACACACACACACACACACACCAGGTATACACACACACACACACACACACACACACACACACACACACACACACACACACACACACACACACACTCCTCCCTATCCAGGTATATACACACACACACACACACACACACTCCTGTCTGTCTAGGTATTTATTTTTATTCTACCTTTATTTAACCAGGTAGACTAGTTGAGAACAAGTCCTTTATTTAACCAGGTAGACTAGTTGAGAACAAGTCCTTTATTTAACCAGGTAGACTAGTTGAGAACAAGTCCTTTATTTAACCAGGTAGGCCAGTTGAGAACAAGTCCTTTATTTAACCAGGTTAGGCTAGTTGAGAACAAGTCCTTTATTTAACCAGGTAGGCTAGTTGAGAACAAGTCCTTTATTTAACCAGGTAGGCCAGTTGAGAACAAGTCCTTTATTTAACCAGGTAGGCTAGTTGAGAACAAGTCCTTTATTTAACCAGGTAGGCCAGTTGAGAACAAGTCCTTTATTTAACCAGGTAGGCTAGTTGAGAACAAGTCCTTTATTTAACCAGGTAGGCTAGTTGAGAACAAGTCCTTTATTTAACCAGGTAGACTAGTTGAGAACAAGTCCTTTATTTAACCAGGTAGGCTAGTTGAGAACAAGTCCTTTATTTAACCAGGTAGGCTAGTTGAGAACAAGTCCTTTATTTAACCAGGTAGGCTAGTTGAGAACAAGTCCTTTATTTAACCAGGTAGGCTAGTTGAGAACAAGTCCTTTATTTAACCAGGTAGGCTAGTTGAGAACAAGTCCTTTATTTAACCAGGTAGGCAAGTTGAGAACAAGTCCTTTATTTAACCAGGTAGACCAGTTGAGAACAAGTCCTTTATTTAACCAGGTAGGCTAGTTGAGAACAAGTCCTTTATTTAACCAGGTAGGCTAGTTGAGAACAAGTCCTTTATTTAACCAGGTAGGCCAGTTGAGAACAAGTCCTTTATTTAACCAGGTAGGCTAGTTGAGAACAAGTCCTTTATTTAACCAGGTAGGCCAGTTGAGAACAAGTCCTTTATTTAACCAGGTAGGCTAGTTGAGAACAAGTCCTTTATTTAACCAGGTAGGCTAGTTGAGAACAAGTCCTTTATTTAACCAGGTAGACTAGTTGAGAACAAGTCCTTTATTTAACCAGGTAGGCTAGTTGAGAACAAGTCCTTTATTTAACCAGGTAGGCTAGTTGAGAACAAGTCCTTTATTTAACCAGGTAGGCTAGTTGAGAACAAGTCCTTTATTTAACCAGGTAGGCCAGTTGAGAACAAGTTCTCATTTGCAAATGCGACCTGGCCAAGATAAAGCAAAGCAGTGCGACACAAACAACAACACAGAGTTACACATAAACAAACGTACAGTCAATAACACAATAGAAAAATCTATATACAGAACATCAATACCATCTACCAATCAGCTGTTTAGTAACCACAGAACATCAATACCATCTACCAATCAGCTGTTTAGTAACCGCAGAACATCAATACCATCTACCAATCAGCTGTTTAGTAACCACAGAACATCAATACCATCTACCAATCAGCTGTTTAGTAACCGCAGAACATCAATACCATCTACCAATCAGCTGTTTAGTAACCGCAGAACATCAATACCATCCACCAATCAGCTGTTTAGTAACCGCAGAACATCAATACCATCTACCAATCAGCTGTTTAGTAACCGCAGAACATCAATACCATCTACCAATCAGCTGTTTAGTAACCGCAGAACATCAATACCATCTACCAATCAGCTGTTTAGTAACCGCAGAACATCAATACCATCTACCAATCAGCTGTTTAGTAACCGCAGAACATCAATACCATCTACCAATCAGCTGTTTAGTAACCGCAGAACATCAATACCATCTACCAATCAGCTGTTTAGTAACCGCAGAACATCAATACCATCCACCAATCAGCTGTTTAGTAACCGCAGAACATCAATACCATCTACCAATCAGCTGTTTAGTAACCGCAGAACATCAATACCATCTACCAATCAGCTGTTTAGTAACCGCAGAACATCAATACCATCTACCAATCAGCTGTTTAGTAACCGCAGAACATCAATACCATCTACCAATCAGCTGTTTAGTAACCGCAGAACATCAATACCATCTACCAATCAGCTGTTTAGTAACCGCAGAACATCAATACCATCTACCAATCAGCTGTTTAGTAACCGCAGAACATCAATACCATCTACCAATCAGCTGTTTAGTAACCGCAGAACATCAATACCATCTACCAATCAGCTGTTTAGTAACCGCAGAACATCAATACCATCTACCAATCAGCTGTTTAGTAACCGCAGAACATCAATACCATCTACCAATCAGCTGTTTAGTAACCGCAGAACATCAATACCATCTACCAATCAGCTGTTTAGTAACCGCAGAACATCAATACCATCCACCAATCAGCTGTTTAGTAACCGCAGAACATCAATACCATCTACCAATCAGCTGTTTAGTAACCGCAGAACATCAATACCATCTACCAATCAGCTGTTTAGTAACCGCAGAACATCAATACCATCTACCAATCAGCTGTTTAGTAACCACAGAACATCAATACCATCTACCAATCAGCTGTTTAGTAACCGCAGAACATCAATACCATCTACCAATCAGCTGTTTAGTAACCGCAGAACATCAATACCATCTACCAATCAGCTGTTTAGTAACCGCAGAACATCAATACCATCTACCAATCAGCTGTTTAGTAACCGCAGAACATCAATACCATCTACCAATCAGCTGTTTAGTAACCGCAGAACATCAATACCATCTACCAATCAGCTGTTTAGTAACCGCAGAACATCAATACCATCTACCAATCAGCTGTTTAGTAACCGCAGAACATCAATACCATCTACCAATCAGCTGTTTAGTAACCGCAGAACATCAATACCATCTACCAATCAGCTGTTTAGTAACCGCAGAACATCAATACCATCTACCAATCAGCTGTTTAGTAACCGCAGAACATCAATACCATCTACCAATCAGCTGTTTAGTAACCGCAGAACATCAATACCATCTACCAATCACCCTGGCCCTCCAGATGTTCCACAGCATCTAAGCAGCTGTGTGTGTGTGTGTGTGTGTGTGTGTGTGTGTGTGTGTGTGTGTGTGTGTGTGTGTGTGTGTGTGTGTGTGTGTGTGTGTGTGTGTGTGTGTGTGTGTGTGTGTGTGTGTGTGTGTGTGTGTGTGTGTGTGTGTGTGTGTCTCTACTAGGTGTGTGTTACCGCCCTCTCACCTCAGCGCCCTCCAGAGGCTACGGCCCCCCAGCAGTGCGGCGTGGGCCGAGTTCCTGAACGCCTCGGCCAACGGGAGGATGGAGAGGGACTTTGCTCTGCTGACTCTGACGGACTCTGAGCAGAGAGAACTGTACGAGGCCGCACGAATCATCCAGAACGCCTTCAGACGATACAAGGTACGCGCAATATCAACGCTGGTGGGAGGAGCAACGCTGACACATCCTGTTTTAGGGTTGGTTCATGTTCCCAGCAGGATTAATTCAGGTTATCGTCCGGCAACGGTATTGCTGACGTCAAGATGATTTAACGACTTAATCTGTCTCTCTGTTCTCTCTCTCTCTCTGTTCGCTCTCTCTCTGTTCTCTCTCTCTCTCTGTTCTCTCTCTCTCTGTTCTCTCTCTCTCTGTTCTCTCTCTCTCTGTTCTCTCTCTCTCTGTTCTCTCTCTGTTCTCTCTCTCTCTCTGTTCTCTCTCTCTCTCTCTGTTCTCTCTCTCTCTCTCTGTTCTCTCTCTCTCTCTGTTCTCTCTCTCTCTCTCTGTTCTCTCTCTCTCTCTCTGTTCTCTCTCTCTCTCTGTTCTCTCTCTCTCTCTGTTCTCTCTCTCTCTCTCTGTTCTCTCTCTCTCTCTCTGTTCTCTCTCTCTCTCTCTGTTCTCTCTCTCTCTCTCTGTTCTCTCTCTCTCTCTGTTCTCTCTCTCTCTGTTCTCTCTCTCTCTGTTCTCTGTTCTCTCTGTTCTCTCTCTCTGTTCTCTCTCTCTCTGTTCTCTCTCTCTCTCTGTTCTCTCTCTCTCTCTGTTCTCTCTCTCTCTGTTCTCTCTCTCTGTTCTCTCTCTCTCTCTGTTCTCTCTCTCTCTCTGTTCTCTCTCTCTCTCTGTTCTCTCTCTCTCTCTGTTCTCTCTCTCTCTCTGTTCTCTCTCTCTCTGTTCTCTCTCTCTCTCTGTTCTCTCTCTCTCTCTGTTCTCTCTCTCTCTGTTCTCTCTCTCTCTCTGTTCTCTCTCTCTCTGTTCTCTCTCTCTCTCTCTCTCTGTTCTCTCTCTCTCTCTGTTCTCTCTCTCTCTCTGTTCTCTCTCTCTCTCTGTTCTCTCTCTCTCTCTGTTCTCTCTCTCTCTCTGTCTCTCTCTCTCTCTGTTCTCTCTCTCTCTCTGTTTCTCTCTCTCTCTGTTCTCTCTCTCTCTCTGTTCTCTCTCGTTCTCTCTCTGTTCTCTCTCTCTCTCTCTGTTCTCTCTCTCTCTCTCTCTGTTCTCTCTCTCTCTCTCTCTCTCTCTCTGTTCTCTCTCTCTCTCTCTCTCTCTCTCTCTGTTCTCTCTCTCTCTGTTCTCTCTCTCTCTGTTCTCTCTCTCTCTGTTCTCTCTCTCTCTGTCTCTCTCTCTCTCTGTTCTCTCTCTCTCTGTTCTCTCTCTCTCTGTTCTCTCTCTCTCTGTTCTCTCTCTCTCTGTTCTCTCTCTCTCTGTTCTCTCTCTCTCTCTGTTCTCTCTCTCTCTCTCTCTCTCTCTCTCTGTTCTCTCTCTCTCTCTGTTCTCTCTCTCTCTCTCTGTTCTCTCTCTCTCTCTGTTCTCTCTCTCTCTCTCTCTCTCTCTCTCTCTGTTCTCTCTCTCTCTCTGTTCTCTCTCTCTCTCTGTCTCTCTCTCTCTCTGTTCTCTCTCTCTCTCTCTGTTCTCTCTCTCTCTCTGTTCTCTCTCTCTCTGTCTCTCTCTCTCTCTGTTCTCTCTCTCTGTTCTCTCTCTCTGTGTTCTCTCTCTCTCTGTCTCTCTCTCTCTCTGTTCTCTCTCTCTCTCTCTCTCTCTCTCTCTGTTCTCTCTCTCTCTGTTCTCTCTCTCTCTGTTCTCTCTCTCTGTTCTCTCTCTCTCTGTTCTCTCTCTCTCTGTTCTCTCTCTCTCTCTCTCTGTTTCTCTCTCTCTCTGTTCTCTCTCTCTCTGTTCTCTCTCTCTCTGTTCTCTCTCTCTCTCTGTTCTCTCTCTGTTCTCTCTCTGTCTCTCTCTCTGTTCTCTCTCTCTCTCTCTCTCTCTCTCTCTGTTTCTCTCTCTGTTCTCTCTCTCTCTCTGTTCTCTCTCTCTCTGTTCTCTCTCTCTCTGTTCTCTCTCTCTCTCTCTGTTCTCTCTCTCTCTCTGTTCTCTCTCTCTGTTCTCTCTCTCTCTCTGTTCTCTCTCTCTCTGTTCTCTCTCTCTCTGTTCTCTCTCTCTCTCTGTTCGCTTCGCTCTCTCTCTGTTCTCTCTCTGTTCTCTGTTCTCTCTCTGTTCTCTCTCTCTCTCTGTTCTCTCTCTCTCTCTGTTCTCTCTCTCTCTCTGTTCTCTCTCTCTGTTTCTCTCTCTCTCTGTTCTCTCTCTCTCTGTTCTCTCTATGTTCTCTCTCTGTTCTCTGTTCTCTCTCTCTGTTCTCTCTCTCTGTTCTCTCTCTCTGTTCTCTCTCTCTCTGTTCTCTCTCTCTCTGTTCTCTCTCTCTCTGTTCTCTCTCTCTCTGTTCTCTCTCTCTCTCTCTCTCTGTTCTCTCTCTCTCTCTCTGTTCTCTCTCTCTCTCTCTGTTCTCTCTCTCTCTCTGTTCTCTCTCTCTCTCTCTCTGTTCTCTCTCTCTCTCTCTGTTCTCTCTCTCTCTCTCTCTGTTCTCTCTCTCTCTCTGTTCTCTCTCTGTTCTCTCTCTCTCTCTGTTCTCTCTCTGTTCTCTCTCTGTTCTCTCTCTCTCTGTTCTCTCTCTCTCTGTTCTCTCTCTGTTCTCTCTCTCTCTGTTCTCTCTCTGTTCTCTCTCTGTTCTCTCTCTCTCTGTTCTCTCTCTCTCTCTGTTCTCTCTCTCTCTGTTCTCTCTCTCTCTCTGTTCTCTCTCTCTCTCTGTTCTCTCTGTTCTCTCTCTCTCTCTCTGTTCTCTCTCTCTCTCTGTTCTCTCTCTCTCTCTCTCTCTGTTCTCTCTCTCTCTCTGTTCTCTCTCTCTGTTCTCTCTCTCTCTCTGTTCTCTCTCTCTCTCTGTTCTCTCTCTCTCTCTGTTCTCTCTCTCTCTCTCTGTTCTCTCTCTCTCTGTTCTCTCTCTCTCTCTGTTCTCTCTGTTCTCTCTCTGTTCTCTCTCTGTTCTCTGTTCTCTCTCTGTTCTCTCTCTCTGTTCTCTCTCTCTGTTCTCTCTCTCTCTCTCTCTCTGTTCTCTCTCTCTCTGTTCTCTCTCTCTCCCTCCATCTAAATGATCTGTTTGACTGATACCTATGAGAGTCAAAGACCCTGAAGTCTGTGCTTGTGGGGTCTACAGAAGGCATATTGTTCTTCCTTCCAGTTATTGACAGCGCTGCCAGAGAAATATGTTGATGATTTAAATGTACTCCATACCTGTACAGTAGATAATGTACTCCATACCTGTACAGTAGATAATGTACTCCATACCTGTACGGTAGATAATGTAAATGTACTCCATACCTGTACAGTAGATAATGTACTCCATACCTGTACGGTAGATAATGTACTCCATACCTGTACGGTAGATAATGTACTCCATACCTGTACGGTAGATAATGTACTCCATACCTGTACGGTAGATAATGTACTCCATACCTGTACGGTAGATAATGTACTCCATACCTGTACGGTAGATAATGTACTCCATACCTGTACGGTAGATAATGCACTCCATACCTGTACAGTAGATAATGCACTCCATACCTGTACAGTAGATAATGTACTCCATACCTGTAAGGTAGATAATGTACTCCATACCTGTAAGGTAGATAATGTACTCCATACCTGTAAGGTAGATAATGTACTCCATACCTGTACAGTAGATAATGTACTCCATACCTGTACAGTAGATAATGTAAATGTGCTCCATACCTGTACAGTAGATAATGTCTCTAGCCCACAAGCAACTGTCAATAACTAAAATACCATTAGTGGATTTAACAGTGGTCCCTGGGGGTCCTAACAGTGGTCCCTGGGGGTCCTAACAGTGGTCCCTGGGGGTCCTAACAGTGGTCCCTGGGGGTCCTAACAGTGGTCCCTGGGGGTCCTAACAGTGGTCCCTGGGGGTCCTAACAGTGGTCCCTGGGGGTCCTTGGGGGTCCTAACAGTGTTCCCTGGTCCCTGGGGGTCCTAACAGTGTTCCCTGGTCCCTGGGGGTCCTAACAGTGGTCCCTGGGGGTCCTAACAGTGGTCCCTGGGGGTCCTAACAGTGGTCCCTGGGGGTCCTAACAGTGGTCCCTGGGGGTCCTAACAGTGTTCCCTGGGGGTCCTAACAGTGTTCCCTGGGGGTCCTAACAGTGTTCCCTGGGGGTCCTAACAGTGGTCCCTGGGGGTCCTAACAGTGGTCCCTGGGGGTCCTAACAGTGGTCCCTGGGGGTCCTAACAGTGGTCCCTGGGGGTCCTAACAGTGGTCCCTGGGGGTCCTAACAGTGTTCCCTGGTCCCTGGGGGTCCTAATAGTGGTCCCTGGGGGTCCTAACAGTGGTCCCTGGGGGTCCTAACAGTGGTCCCTGGGGGTCCTAACAGTGGTCCCTGGTCCCTGGGGGTCCTAACAGTGGTCCCTGGTCCCTGGAGGTCCTAACAGTGTTCCCTGGTCCCTGGGGGTCCTAACAGTGTTCCCTGGGGGACCTAACAGTGTTCCCTGGGGGACCTAACAGTGTTCCCTGGGGGACCTAACAGTGTTCCCTGGGGGACCTAACAGTGTTCCCTGTTCCCTGGGGGACCTAACAGTGTTCCCTGTTCCCTGGGGGACCTAACAGTGTTCCCTGGGGGACCTAACAGTGGTCCCTGGTCCCTGGGGGACCTAACAGTGTTCCCTGTTCCCTGGGGGACCTAACAGTGTTCCCTGGGGGACCTAACAGTGGTCCCTGGTCCCTGGGGGTCCTAACAGTGGTCCCTGGGGGTCCTAACAGTGGTCCCTGGGGGTCCTAACAGTGGTCCCTGGGGGTCCTAACAGTGGTCCCTGGGGGTCCTAACAGTGTTCCCTGGGGGTCCTAACAGTGGTCCCTGGGGGTCCTAACAGTGTTCCCTGGTCCCTGGGGGTCCTAACAGTGTTCCCTGGTCCCTGGGGGTCCTAATAGTGGTCCCTGGGGGGTCCTAATAGTGGTCCCTGGGGGGTCCTAACAGTGGTCCCTGGGGGTCCTAACAGTGGTCCCTGGGGGTCCTAACAGTGGTCCCTGGGGGTCCTAACAGTGGTCCCTGGGGGTCCTAACAGTGGTCCCTGGGGGTCCTAACAGTGGTCCCTGGTCCCTGGGGGTCCTAACAGTGGTCCCTGGTCCCTGGAGGTCCTAACAGTGTTCCCTGGGGGACCTAACAGTGTTCCCTGGGGGACCTAACAGTGTTCCCTGGGGGACCTAACAGTGTTCCCTGGGGGACCTAACAGTGTTCCCTGGGGGACCTAACAGTGTTCCCTGTTCCCTGGGGGACCTAACAGTGTTCCCTGGGGGACCTAACAGTGGTCCCTGGTCCCTGGGGGACCTAACAGTGGTCCCTGGTCCCTGGGGGACCTAACAGTGGTCCCTGGTCCCTGGGGGTCCTAACAGTGTCCCTGGGAGTTTTTGCAAGAGAGGCAATCTTAATAGGGCACACATGACTTTCAGTCACTAAAGCTGATATTTTTCTCCCTCCCTCCCTCCCCCTCCCTCCCCCCCCCTCCCTTCTAATGCTGATGTTATCCTCCCTCCCCCCTCCCTTCTAATGCTGATGTTATCCTCCCTCCCTCCCTCCCTCCCTCCTCCCCCTCCCTCCCCCCCTCCCTCCCTTCTAATGCTGATCTTATCCTCCCTCCCCCCCCCCCTCTAATGCTGATGTTATCCTCCCTCCCTCCCTCCCTCCCTCCCTCCCCCCCTCCCTTCTAATGCTGATCTTATCCTCCCTCCCTCCCCCTCCCTCCCCCCTCCCTCCCTTCTAATGCTGATCTTATCCTCCCTCCCCCCCTCCCTCCTCCCTCCCTCCCTCCCCCTCCCTCCTCCTTCCCTCCCTCCTCCCTCCCTCCCTCCCCCCCTCCCTTCTAATGCTGATGTTATCCTCCCTCCCTCCCCCTCCTCCCTCCTCCCCCCTCCCTCCCCCCCTCCCTCCCTTCTAATGCTGATCTTATCCTCCCTCCCCCCCCCCTTCTAATGCTGATGTTATCCTCCCTCCCTCCCTCCCTCCCTCCCCCCCTCCCTTCTAATGCTGATCTTATCCTCCCTCCTCCCCCTCCCTCCCCCCTCCCTCCCTTCTAATGCTGATCTTATCCTCCCTCCCCCTTCCTCCCTCCCTCTCCCCTCCCTCCCTCCTCCCTCCTCCCTCCCCCTCCCTCCTCCCCCTCCCTCCCTCCTCCCCCTCCCTCCCTCCTCCCCCCTCCCTCCTTCTAATGCTGATGTTATCCTCCCTCCCTCCCTCCCTCCCTCCCTCCCTCCCCCCCCTCCTTCTAATGCTGATCTTATCCTCCCTCCCTCCCCCTCCCTCCCCCCTCCCTCCCTTCTAATGCTGATCTTATCCTCCCTCCCCCTCCCTCCCTCCCTCCCTCCCTCCCTCCCCCTCACCTCCCCCCTCCCTCCCCCTCCCTCCTCCCCCTCCCTCCTCCCCCTCCCTCCCTCCCCCCCTCCCTTCTAATGCTGATGTTATCCTCCCTCCCTCCCCCTCCTCCCTCCTCCCCCTCCCTCCCCCCTCCCTCCCTTCTAATGCTGATCTTATCCTCCCTCCCCCCCCCCTTCTAATGCTGATGTTATCCTCCCTCCCTCCCTCCCTCCCTCCCCCCCCTCCCTTCTAATGCTGATCTTATCCTCCCTCCCTCCCCTCCCTCCCCCCTCCCTCCCTTCTAATGCTGATCTTATCCTCCCTCCCCCTCTCCTCCCTCCTCCCTTCCCTCCTCCCTCCCTCTCCTCCTCTCCCTCCTCCTCCCTCATCCCTCCTCCTCCTTCTTTCTCCTCTCCTCCCTCCTCCCTCCTCCTCCCTCCCTCTCCCTCCTCCCTCCTCTCCCTCTCCCTCCTCCCTCCCTCCCTCCTCCCTCCCTCCTCCCCTCCTCCCCTCCCTCCCTCTCCCCTCCCTCCCCCTCCCTCCTCCCTCTCCCCTCCCTCCCTCCCCTCCCCCTCCTCCCTCCCCCTCCCTCCCTTCTAATGCTGATGTTATCCCCTCTCTGATTCTGTCCAGGGTCGGAGGTTAAAGGAACAGCAGGACGTGGCAGCAGCCGTCATCCAGCGCTGCTACAGGAAGTACAAGCAGGTAGAGACACGCCCCTTTACCCAGCACACACTTCTTCACCTCCAAACCCCAGAGGTCATCACCTTGGAGACCTGGCTGATCTCTAACCCCTGTCCTCTGTCCGTAGAGGAGGCAGAGTCGTTGGCCTGTTGCATGTAGCTGTGACATGCTGTGGTGCAACCAACAAAACAACACTAATACTTCTCTCTCTTTGTCCTCATCTACCATCTCTCTCTCTCTCTCTCTCTCTCTCTCTCTCTCTCTCTCTCTTTGTCCTCATCTACCATCTCTCTCTCTCTCTCTCTCTCTCTCTCTCTCTCTCTCTCTTTGTCCTCATCTACCATCTCTCTCTCTCTCTCTCTCTCTCTCTCTCTCTTTGTTCTCTCATCTACCATCTCTCTCTTTCTCCATGCCTCCATCTCTCTCTCTGTTTCTCTCTCTCTCTCTCTCTCTCTTTGTCCTCTCAACTACCATCTCTCTCTCTCTCTCTCTCTCTCTTTGTCCTCTCATCTACCATCTCTCTCTCTCTCTCTCTCTCTCTCTCTTTGTCCTCTCATCTACCATCTCTCTCTCTCTCTCTCTCTTTGTCCTCTCTCTCTCTCTCTTTGTCCTCTCATCTACCATCTCTCTCTCTCTCTCTCTTTGTCCTCTCATCTACCATCTCTCTCTCTCTCTCTTTTTGTCCTCTCATCTACCATCTCTCTCTCTCTCTCTCTCTCTCTTTTTGTCCTCTCATCTACCATCTCTCTCTCTCTCTCTCTCTCTCTCTTTTTGTCCTCTCATCTACCATCTCTCTCTCTCTCTCTCTCTCTCTCTCTCTCTCTCTCTCTCTCTCTCTCTCTCTCTCTTTGTCCTCTCATCTTCCATCTCTCTTTCTCCATGCCTCCATCTCTCTCTCTGTCTCTCTCTCTCTCTCTCTTTGTCCTCTCATCTACCATCTCTCTCTCTCTCTCTCTCTCTCTCTCTCTCTCTCTCTCTCTCTTTGTCCTCTCATCTTCCATCTCTCTTTCTCCATGCCTCCATCTCTCTCTCTCTCTCTCTCTCTCTCTTTGTCCTCTCATCTACCATCTCTCTCTCTCTCTCTCTCTCTCTCTCTCTCTCTCTCTTTGTCCTCTCATTTTCCATATCTCTTTCTCCACTCTTCCTTCTCTCTCTCTCTCTGATATCATCATGCTAGCTAACATGGATAGCTCTGAAGGTAACGTGTCTAACCGCAGATTGTTTCTACTGTCATAGAGAGAGAGGAGAGGAGAAAGGAGAGGAGGGAGAGAGAGAGAGGAGAGGAGAAAGAGAGGAGAGAGGGAGAGAGGGGGAGGGGGAGAGAGGGGAGAGACACTAAAGGCTTTGTGTAGATTGTGTCTGCATTTGGCGTGTGGAACCTCTGTGGGTATGTGCTTTAGGCTGGAGTGAAACAGGAGTGCTGTATCCTTACATGTATGTTTATATGTACAAGAACATGTGTAACTCTTCCTCTCTCCCTCTCTCCCCCTCTCTCCCCCTCTCTCTCCCCCCTCTCTCTCTCCTCTCCTCTCTCTCTCTCCTCTCTCTCTCTCCCCTCTCCTCTCTCCCCTCTCCTCTCTCCCCTCTCCTCTCTCCCCTCTCCTCTCTCTCCTCTCCTCTCTCTCCTCTCCTCTCTCTCCTCTCCTCTCTCTCCTCTCCTCCCTCTCCTCCCCTCTCCTCTCTCTCCTCTCCTCTCCTCTCTCTCCCCTCTCTCGCCTCTCCTCTCTCTCTCTCTCCTCTCTCTCCCCTCTCCTCTCTCTCCCTCTCCTCTCTCTCCTCCTCTCTCTCCTCTCCTCTCTCTCCTCTCTCTCCTCGCCTCTCTCTCCTCTCCTCCCCCTCTCCTCTCTCCCTCTCCTCTCCTCTCCTCTCCTCTCTCCCTCTCCTCTCCTCTCTCCCTCTCCTCCCCTCTCCTCTCCTCCCCTCTCTCTCCCCTCTCCTCTTCCCCTCTCCTCTCCTCTCTCCCCTCTCCTCTCCTCTCTCCCCTCTCCTCTCCTCTCTCCCCTCTCCTCTCTTCCTCTCCTCTCTCTCCTCCCCCTCTCTCTCCTCCCCTCTCTCTCCTCCCCTCTCTCTCCTCTCCTCTCCTCTCCTCTCCTCCTCTCCTCTCCTCTCCTCTGTCAGTATGCTCTGTATAAAAGGATGACTCAGGCAGCGATACTGATCCAGTCTAAGTTCCGTAGTTACTATGAGCAGAAGAAATTCCAGCAGTCTAGACGGGCTGCGGTTCTGATCCAACAGTACTACCGCAGCTACAAGGAGTATGAACGCCTCAAACAGGGACCCAGAGGGTCCGGATCACACAACCCAAAACTGAAGTAGGTGGTAACGGGAAACCAGCATCTTAACCATTGTGGTTCCCTATTAGTACGAAGGGCTTAGTTTATAGGTTAAAATGTCCAGCACACATGGGATTATATAACACTGTATTCATAGTTTATAGGTTAAAATGTCCAGCACACATGGGATTATATAACACTATGTTTATAGGTTAAAATGTCCAGCACACATGGGATTATATAACACTGTGTTTATAGGTTAAAATGTCCAGCCCACATGGGATTATAAAACACTATGTTTATAGGTTAAAATGTCCAGCCCACATGGGATTATATAACACTATGTTTATAGGTTAAAATGTCCAGCACACATGGGATTATATAACACTATGTTTATAGGTTAAAATGTCCAGCCCACATGGGATTATATAACACTATGTTTATAGGTTAAAATGTCCAGCACACATGGGATTATAAAATACTGTGTTTATAGGTTAAAATGTCCAGCCCACATGGGATTATATAACACTGTGTTTATAGTTTAAAATGTCCAGCCCACATGGGATTATATAACACTGTGTTTATAGGTTAAAATGTCCAGCACACATGGGATTATATAACACTGTATTCAAAGTTTATAGGTTAAAATGTCCAGCCCACATGGGATTATAAAATACTGTTTATAGGTTAAAATGTCCAGCCCACATGGGATTATATAACACTGTATTCATAGTTTATAGGTTAAAATGTCCAGCCCACATGGGATTATATAACACTGTATTCATAGTTTATAGGTTAAAATGTCCAGCACACATGGGATTATAAAATACTGTTTATAGGTTAAAATGTCCAGCCCACATGGGATTATATAACACTGTATTCATAGTTTATAGGTTAAAATGTCCAGCCCACATGGGATTATAAAATACTGTGTTTATAGGTTAAAATGTCCAGCCCACATGGGATTATATAACACTGTATTCATAGTTTATAGGTTAAAATGTCCAGCCCACATGGGATTATATAACACTGTGTTTATAGGTTAAAATGTCCAGCACACATGGGATTATAAAACACTGTATTCATAGTTTATAGGTTAAAATGTCCAGCCCACATGGGATTATATAACACTGTATTCATAGTTTATAGGTTAAAATGTACAGCACACATGGGATTATAAAACACTGTATTCATAGTTTTAGGTTAAAATGTCCAGCACACATGGGATTATAAAACACTGTGTTTATAGGTTAAAATGTCCAGCCCACATGGGATTATATAACACTGTATTCATAGTTTATAGGTTAAAATGTCCAGCCCACATGGGATTATATAACACTGTATTCATAGTTTATAGGTTAAAATGTCCAGCACACATGGGATTATAAAATACTGTATTCATAGTTTAAAATGTCCAGCCCACATGGGATTATATAACACTGTATTCATAGTTTATAGGTTAAAATGTCCAGCCCACATGGGATTATAAAACACTGTATTCATAGTTTATAGGTTAAAATGTCCAGCCCACATGGGATTATAAAACACTGTGTTTATAGTTTAAAATGTCCAGCCCACATGGGATTATAAAACACTATGTTTATAGGTTAAAATGTCCAGCCCACATGGGATTATAAAACACTATGTTTATAGGTTAAAATGTCCAGCCCACATGGGATTATATAACACTATGTTTATAGGTTAAAATGTCCAGCCCACATGGGATTATAAAACACTATGTTTATAGGTTAAAATGTCCAGCCCACATGGGATTATATAACACTGTGTTTATAGTTTAAAATGTCCAGCCCACATGGGATTATATAACACTGTATTCATAGTTTATAGTTTAAAATGTCCAGCCCACATGGGATTATATAACACTGTGTTTATAGTTTAAAATGTCCAGCCCACATGGGATTATAAAACACTATGTTTATAGGTTAAAATGTCCAGCCCACATGGGATTATATAACACTATGTTTATAGGTTAAAATGTCCAGCCCACATGGGATTATAAAACACTATGTTTATAGGTTAAAATGTCCAGCCCACATGGGATTATATAACACTGTGTTTATAGTTTAAAATGTCCAGCCCACATGGGATTATATAACACTATGTTTATAGGTTAAAATGTCCAGCCCACATGGGATTATATAACACTATGTTTATAGGTTAAAATGTCCAGCCCACATGGGATTATATAACACTATGTTTATAGGTTAAAATGTCCAGCCCACATTGGATTATAAAACACTATGTTTATAGTTTAAAATGTCCAGCCCACATGGGATTATATAACACTGTATTCATAGTTTATAGTTTAAAATGTCCAGCCCACATGGGATTATATAACACTGTATTCATAGTTTAAAATGTCCAGCCCACATGGGATTATATAACACTGTATTCATAGTTTAAAATGTCCAGCCCACATGGGATTATAAAACACTGTATTCATAGTTTATAGGTTAAAATGGCCAGCCCACATGGGATTATATAACACTGTATTCATAGTTTATAGGTTAAAATGTCCAGCCCACATGGGATTATATAACACTGTGTTTATAGGTTAAAATGTCCAGCACACATGGGATTATAAAACACTGTATTCATAGTTTATAGGTTAAAATGTCCAGCCCACATGGGATTATATAACACTGTATTCATAGTTTATAGGTTAAAATGTACAGCACACATGGGATTATAAAACACTGTATTCATAGTTTTAGGTTAAAATGTCCAGCACACATGGGATTATAAAACACTGTGTTTATAGGTTAAAATGTCCAGCCCACATGGGATTATATAACACTGTATTCATAGTTTATAGGTTAAAATGTCCAGCACACATGGGATTATAAAATACTGTATTCATAGTTTAAAATGTCCAGCCCACATGGGATTATATAACACTGTATTCATAGTTTATAGGTTAAAATGTCCAGCCCACATGGGATTATATAACACTGTATTCATAGTTTATAGGTTAAAATGTCCAGCCCACATGGGATTATAAAACACTATGTTTATAGGTTAAAATGTCCAGCCCACATGGGATTATAAAACACTATGTTTATAGGTTAAAATGTCCAGCCCACATGGGATTATAAAACACTATGTTTATAGGTTAAAATGTCCATCCCACATGGGATTATATAACACTATGTTTATAGGTTAAAATGTCCAGCCCACATGGGATTATATAACACTGTGTTTATAGTTTAAAATGTCCAGCCCACATGGGATTATAAAACACAATGTTTATAGGTTAAAATGTCCAGCCCACATGGGATTATAAAACACTATGTTTATAGGTTAAAATGTCCAGCCCACATGGGATTATAAAACACTATGTTTATAGGTTAAAATGTCCAGCCCACATGGGATTATAAAACACTATGTTTATAGTTTAAAATGTCCAGCCCACATGGGATTATATAACACTGTATTCATAGTTTAAAATGTCCAGCCCACATGGGATTATAAAACACTGTATTCATAGTTTATAGGTTAAAATGGCCAGCCCACATGGGATTATATAACACTGTATTCATAGTTTATAGGTTAAAATGTCCAGCCCACATGGGATTATATAACACTGTGTTTATAGGTTAAAATGTCCAGCACACATGGGATTATAAAACACTGTATTCATAGTTTATAGGTTAAAATGTCCAGCCCACATGGGATTATATAACACTGTATTCATAGTTTATAGGTTAAAATGTACAGCACACATGGGATTATAAAACACTGTATTCATAGTTTTAGGTTAAAATGTCCAGCACACATGGGATTATAAAACACTGTGTTTATAGGTTAAAATGTCCAGCCCACATGGGATTATATAACACTGTATTCATAGTTTATAGGTTAAAATGTCCAGCACACATGGGATTATAAAATACTGTATTCATAGTTTAAAATGTCCAGCCCACATGGGATTATATAACACTGTATTCATAGTTTATAGGTTAAAATGTCCAGCCCACATGGGATTATATAACACTGTATTCATAGTTTATAGGTTAAAATGTCCAGCCCACATGGGATTATAAAACACTATGTTTATAGGTTAAAATGTCCAGCCCACATGGGATTATAAAACACTATGTTTATAGGTTAAAATGTCCAGCCCACATGGGATTATAAAACACTATGTTTATAGGTTAAAATGTCCATCCCACATGGGATTATATAACACTATGTTTATAGGTTAAAATGTCCAGCCCACATGGGATTATATAACACTGTGTTTATAGTTTAAAATGTCCAGCCCACATGGGATTATAAAACACAATGTTTATAGGTTAAAATGTCCAGCCCACATGGGATTATAAAACACTATGTTTATAGGTTAAAATGTCCAGCCCACATGGGATTATAAAACACTATGTTTATAGGTTAAAATGTCCAGCCCACATGGGATTATAAAACACTATGTTTATAGTTTAAAATGTCCAGCCCACATGGGATTATATAACACTGTATTCATAGTTTATAGTTTAAAATGTCCAGCCCACATGGGATTATATAACACTGTATTCATAGTTTAAAATGTCCAGCCCACATGGGATTATATAACACTGTATTCATAGTTTAAAATGTCCAGCCCACATGGGATTATAAAACACTGTATTCATAGTTTATAGGTTAAAATGTCCAGCCCACATGGGATTATATAACACTGTGTTTATAGTTTAAAATGTCCAGCCCACATGGGATTATATAACACTGTATTCATAGTTTAAAATGTCCAGCCCACATGGGATTATATAACACTGTATTCATAGTTTAAAATGTCCAGCCCACATGGGATTATATAACACTATGTTTATAGTTTAAAATGTCCAGCCCACATGGGATTATATAACACTGTGTTTATAGTTTAAAATGTCCAGCCCACATGGGATTATATAACACTGTATTCATAGTTTATAGTTTAAAATGTCCAGCCCACATGGGATTATATAACACTGTATTCATAGTTTAAAATGTCCAGCCCACATGGGATTATATAACACTGTATTCATAGTTTAAAATGTCCAGCCCACATGGGATTATAAAACACTGTATTCATAGTTTATAGGTTAAAATGGCCAGCCCACATGGGATTATATAACACTGTATTCATAGTTTATAGGTTAAAATGTCCAGCCCACATGGGATTATATAACACTGTGTTTATAGGTTAAAATGTCCAGCACACATGGGATTATAAAACACTGTATTCATAGTTTATAGGTTAAAATGTCCAGCCCACATGGGATTATATAACACTGTATTCATAGTTTATAGGTTAAAATGTACAGCACACATGGGATTATAAAACACTGTATTCATAGTTTTAGGTTAAAATGTCCAGCACACATGGGATTATAAAACACTGTGTTTATAGGTTAAAATGTCCAGCCCACATGGGATTATATAACACTGTATTCATAGTTTATAGGTTAAAATGTCCAGCACACATGGGATTATAAAATACTGTATTCATAGTTTAAAATGTCCAGCCCACATGGGATTATATAACACTGTATTCATAGTTTATAGGTTAAAATGTCCAGCCCACATGGGATTATATAACACTGTATTCATAGTTTATAGGTTAAAATGTCCAGCCCACATGGGATTATAAAACACTATGTTTATAGGTTAAAATGTCCAGCCCACATGGGATTATAAAACACTATGTTTATAGGTTAAAATGTCCAGCCCACATGGGATTATAAAACACTATGTTTATAGGTTAAAATGTCCATCCCACATGGGATTATATAACACTATGTTTATAGGTTAAAATGTCCAGCCCACATGGGATTATATAACACTGTGTTTATAGTTTAAAATGTCCAGCCCACATGGGATTATAAAACACAATGTTTATAGGTTAAAATGTCCAGCCCACATGGGATTATAAAACACTATGTTTATAGGTTAAAATGTCCAGCCCACATGGGATTATAAAACACTATGTTTATAGGTTAAAATGTCCAGCCCACATGGGATTATAAAACACTATGTTTATAGTTTAAAATGTCCAGCCCACATGGGATTATATAACACTGTATTCATAGTTTATAGTTTAAAATGTCCAGCCCACATGGGATTATATAACACTGTATTCATAGTTTAAAATGTCCAGCCCACATGGGATTATATAACACTGTATTCATAGTTTAAAATGTCCAGCCCACATGGGATTATAAAACACTGTATTCATAGTTTATAGGTTAAAATGTCCAGCCCACATGGGATTATATAACACTGTGTTTATAGTTTAAAATGTCCAGCCCACATGGGATTATAAAACACTGTGTTTATAGGTTAAAATGTCCAGCCCACATGGGATTATATAACACTGTATTCATAGTTTAAAATGTCCAGCCCACATGGGATTATATAACACTGTGTTCATAGTTTAAAATGTCCAGCCCACATGGGATTATAAAACACTGTATTCATAGTTTAAAATGTCCAGCCCACATGGGATTATATAACACTGTGTTCATAGTTTAAAATGTCCAGCCCACATGGGATTATATAACACTGTGTTTATAGTTTAAAATGTCCAGGTTAACAGAGAAAGGTTGTAAAATTGTGTAAAATGTTTTATATTTAATGCATTTATTTTTCCTAATGTCTTTTTGTCCCTTCAGGGGTTCCTTCCTGACTAAGAAGCAGGACCAGGCCGCCAGGAAGATCATGAGATTCCTTCGCCGATGCCGACACCGGTCAGTGACCTCACAGTGACCTCACAGCGATATCAATGTTATCAGAGAGAAATCATTCTTGGTAATTCAGAATTTTGTCACTTTTTAATGTTACTGAATGTTTTTCCTCTCTTCTCTCTCTCTCCACTTCCTCTTTCTCCCCCGTTCTCTCTCTCCACTTCCTCTTTCTCCCCCTGTTCTCTCTCTCTCCACTTTCTCTTTCTCCCCTGTTCTCTCTCTCTCCACTTTCTCTTTCTCCCCTGTTCTCTCTCTCCACTTCCTCTTTCTCCCCTGTTCTCTCTCTCCACTTTCTCTTTCTCCCCTGTTCTCTCTCTCCACTTCCTCTTTCTCCCCCGTTCTCTCTCTCTCCACTTTCTCTTTCTCCCCTGTTCTCTCTCTCTCCACTTCCTCTTTCTCCCCCGTTCTCTCTCTCTCCACTTCCTCTTTCTCCCCCGTTCTCTCTCTCCACTTCCTCTTTCTCCCCTGTTCTCTCTCTCTCCACTTCCTCTTTCTCCCCTGTTCTCTCTCTCCACTTCCTCTTTCTCCCCCGTTCTCTCTCTCTCCACTTCCTCTTTCTCCCCCGTTCTCTCTCTCTCCACTTCCTCTTTCTCCCCCGTTCTCTCTCTCTCCACTTCCTCTTTCTCCCCCTCTTCTCTCTCTCTCCACTTCCTCTTTCTCCCCCGTTCTCTCTCTCTCCACTTTCTCTTTCTCCCCTGTTCTCTCTCTCTCCACTTTCTCTTTCTCCCCTGTTCTCTCTCTCCACTTTCTCTTTCTCCCCTGTTCTCTCTCTCTCCACTTCCTCTTTCTCCCCTGTTCTCTCTCTCTCCACTTCCTCTTTCTCCCCTGTTCTCTCTCTCTCCACTTCCTCTTTCTCCCCTGTTCTCTCTCTCCACTTCCTCTTTCTCCCCGTTCTCTCTCTCCACTTCCTCTTTCTCCCCGTTCTCTCTCTCTCCACTTTCTCTTTCTCCCCTGTTCTCTCTCTCTCCACTTTCTCTTTCTCCCCTGTTCTCTCTCTCTCCACTTTCTCTTTCTCCCCTGTTCTCTCTCTCTCCACTTCCTCTTTCTCCCCTGTTCTCTCTCTCTCCACTTCCTCTTTCTCCCCTGTTCTCTCTCTCTCCACTTCCTCTTTCTCCCCTGTTCTCTCTCTCCACTTCCTCTTTCTCCCCGTTCTCTCTCTCCACTTCCTCTTTCTCCCCGTTCTCTCTCTCTCCACTTTCTCTTTCTCCCCTGTTCTCTCTCTCTCCACTTTCTCTTTCTCCCCTGTTCTCTCTCTCTCCACTTTCTCTTTCTCCCCTGTTCTCTCTCTCTCCACTTCCTCTTTCTCCCCTGTTCTCTCTCTCTCCACTTCCTCTTTCTCCCCTGTTCTCTCTCTCTCCACTTCCTCTTTCTCCCCTGTTCTCTCTCTCCACTTCCTCTTTCTCCCCCGTTCTCTCTCTCCACTTCCTCTTTCTCCCCCGTTCTCTCTCTCTCCACTTTCTCTTTCTCCCCTGTTCTCTCTCTCTCCACTTTCTCTTTCTCCCCTGTTCTCTCTCTCTCCACTTTCTCTTTCTCCCCCGTTCTCTCTCTCTCCACTTCCTCTTTCTCCCCTGTTCTCTCTCTCTCCACTTCCTCTTTCTCCCCTGTTCTCTCTCTCTCCACTTCCTCTTTCTCCCCTGTTCTCTCTCTCTCCACTTTCTCTTTCTCCCCTGTTCTCTCTCTCTCCACTTTCTCTTTCTCCCCCGTTCTCTCTCTCTCCACTTCCTCTTTCTCCCCTGTTCTCTCTCTCTCCACTTCCTCTTTCTCCCCTGTTCTCTCTCTCTCCACTTCCTCTTTCTCCCCTGTTCTCTCTCTCCAGGATTAAAGAGTTGAAACAGACTAAGGAGTTAGAGAGGAGAGGGCTTACCACCTAACTCCTCCTCTTACCCCTCCTTCATCCTGCCATCCGCCACAGGAGAGAGGGATGACTGATGGAGAAGAGAGAGGGATGACTGATGGAGAAGAGAGAGGGATGACTGATGGAGAAGAGAGAGGGATGACTGATGGAGAAGAGAGAGGGATGACTGATGGAGAAGAGAGAGGGATGACTGATGGAGAAGAGAGAGGGATGACTGATGGAGAAGAGAGAGGGGCCTGGTTGCCCTCCTTCATCACCCCATCCAACTTTATGCCTCTGTCACTCCTCCTCTCATCCTCCTCACATCCTCCTCTCCTCTCATCCTCCTCCTCTCCTCTCATCCTCCTCCTCTCCTCTCATCCTCTTCTCCTCCTTCTCTTCATCCCTCTCTCATGATGAAGTCATGCTACTTCTGCAAGAATGCAAACAGCGAAAGGATGGAGAGAGAGAGAGAAGTAAAAAAAGGGAGAGAGAGACTCCTGCCTTATCCCTTGTTCCGCTGCGGAGAGGAGGAGGGACCTGATGGAATCTGTTTATTTCTGGGCAAAACAAGACAACTGCAGCTTCTAACTGAATGTATGGAACGTTAAAATATATATATATATATATATATATATATATATATATACACATACATATATATTCTACAGATATCACATACTACATGTCACTGCTTTTGTGTGATTCATTGGGGCAGGTATTGTACTTGTATGAAGTGATAGCCGCTGAGACAGTAGGACTGAACAGAACACTTAAAAGTCTTAAAACGGGGAGATATCTTGACCCGAACTAACCAACCACCGGGTTGGTATAGAACCAGTATAGATCTAGACCACCTAGAGAGAAACCACCTCGTGTTAGTGTAGATAGAACCAGTATAGATCTAGACCACCTAGAGAGACATCACCTCGTGTTAGTGTAGATAGAACCAGTATAGATCTAGACCACCTAGAGAGACATCACCTCATGTTAGTATAGATAGAACCAGTATAGATCTAGACCACCTAGAGAGAAACCAGCCCGTGTTAGTGTAGATAGAACCAGTATAGATCTAGACCACCTAGAGAGAAACCAGCCCATGTTAGTGTAGATAGAACCAGTATAGATCTAGACCACCTAGAGAGAAACCAGCTCATGTTAGTGTAGATAGAACCAGTATAGATCTAGACCACCTAGAGAGACATCACCTCATGTTAGTATAGATAGAACCAGTATAGATCTAGACCACCTAGAGAGAAACCAGCCCATGTTAGTGTAACCAGAACCAGTATAGATCTAGACCAGCTAGAGAGAAACCACCTCATGTTAGTGTAGATAGAACCAGTATAGATCTAGACCACCTAGAGAGAAACCAGCCCGTGTTAGTGTAGATAGAACCAGTATAGATCTAGACCACCTAGAGAGAAACCACCAGGTGTCCCAAAGTCTTAAAGAAAACGAACCAATCAACTGCCCATTTTACTAGTCAGTTATAGAAGCTAGGAGGGGTTTGATGATAATGAAGACGGTAAGGTTTCAGGTTGTGTTGTAGGAGCATTATAGGTTGGTTGCTGTAACGTTGCAGGGTGGTTGTAGGAGGGTTTTGGTCTGCGAGAGACTAAACGTCCTGATCCTTTACATTATCAGGGTCATAGGGTTAAAGGTTAAAGGTCAGGCTAACACAACGTCCTTAACTCATCCTTTACACTGTCAGGGTCATAGGGTTAAAGGTCAGGGATTGAGCACAATAATCAGAATATTAAATCTTTTTGTGTCTAAGGAGGTGAAATGTTAATTTGACTGATTTAAAAAAAAAAAAATAACACAGTGTCTTCAAACCCTTTTGCCGGACAACACAGAAAGATGTTTACCAACACACAATTATTACACACACTGGGTTATACACTGATTACATGTACGGTTTATAAACTGTGTTCACGGTTTATAAACTGTGTTCACGGTTTATAAACTGTGTTCACGGTTTATAAACTGTGTTCACGGTTTATAAACTGTGTTCACGGTTTATAAACTGTGTTCACGGTTTATAAACTGTGTTCACGGTTTATAAACTGTGTTCACGGTTTATAACACACCAACTAACAGTTCATAAACACTCTACGGCGGTAATAACGCGTCAATACACATTTTTACTATTGCACTCTGACAACCTACCAACTCTGAGAGAGAACTAGACCCAGTGTAGATGTTCTAGAAGGTACTGTCTGGATGTACATACTGTAACATAACGATCTGCTTGGAGAATTATTATCATTTATATCTCTGTCCTTTATGAGATCTCTCTGCTTGACTGATGAACCCTTGGGCTGTTCCCAATGGGCCCCTGTTCACTACGTAGTACACTACCCCATAGGGCTCTGGTCTAAAGTAGTGCACTACCCCATAGGGCTCTGGTCTAAAGTAGTGCACTACCCCATAGGGCTCTGGTCTAAAGTAGTGCACTACCCCATAGGGCTCTGGTCTAAAGTAGTGCACTACCCCATAGGGCTCTGGTCTAAAGTAGTACACTACCCCATAGGGCTCTGGGGCCCTACCCATAGGGCTCTAGTCTAAAGTAGTACACTATATAGGGAATAGGGTGCCATTTGGGACGCATTTTTTCTGATGTGTTGTTTACTGTAGTGGACCCTATATAGTAGTGCACTACATCAACCAGAGCTTTCTATAAATAGGGAACATGGAGTCATTGGGGATGCGGCCCGTGGTTTCACATTATCTTACTACCTGGGTGTCCCAATAGCTCCCTGTTCACTATATACTAGTGCACTATGTAGGGAATAGGGGGGCCCTGCTATGAGATGATTATTATTACTGGTGTTAATATATTAAATGACTTGAGTTGATTTATTTGAGTTTCTAACAGTTTTTACATTTTCAAAACTTTTCCAAAATATGATGAAGTATTATTATAAAAAAAAAAAAATGATTTACATTATCTATTTTTATTTTTTGTTTCCGCTGGTGTTTTGAGTATTAAATGTTTATTTATGAATATGATGATTCATCTAATTTAAGACATTTACTGATCTGTGGTTTATTATTTTTAATTGCAGCCCAAATGGCACCCTATTCCCTATATAGTGCACTACTTTAGACCAGGACCCATAGGGATGTGGTTAAAAGTAGTGCACTAATAAAGGGAAAGCAAAGGGGGAAGCGTTGTTTTGTTTCTACTTCCTGTCACTCTGTACATTTGGGTTTCCTTGGCGACGTTATTTTATGACAGCGAATGTCACAACGACAACATTGGAACTAAATAAACTATAAACCCTCAAAATGGGTGTGTCTGTCACTGTGTGTGTGTGTGTGTCTGTCACTGTGTGTGTGTGTGTGTGTGTGTCACTGTGTGTGTGTGTGTGTGTGTGTGTGTGTCTGTCACTGTGTGTGTGTGTGTGTCTGTCACTGTGTGTGTGTGTGTGTCTGTCACTGTGTGTGTGTGTGTGTCTGTCACTGTGTGTGTCTGTCACTGTGTGTGTGTGTGTGTGTGTGTGTCTGTCACTGTGTGTGTGTGTGTCTGTCACTGTGTGTGTTAAACACATAGAGATGGATAGAGAGCTCATCTTTATATCTGTGACATCATGGGCAGCTCCATAGAGACGGATAGAGGACTCATCTTTATATCTGTGACATCATGTGCAGCTCCATAGAGACGGATAGAGGACTCATCTTTATATCTGTGACATCATGGGCAGCTCCATAGAGACGGATAGAGGACTCATCTTTATATCTGTGACATCATGGGCAGCTCCATAGAGACGGATAGAGGACTCATCTTTATATCTGTGACATCATGGGCAGCTAGATAGAGGACTCATCTTTATATCTGTGACATCATGTGCAGCTCCATAGAGATGGATAGAGGACTCATCTTTATATCTGTGACATCATGTGCAGCTCCATAGAGATGGATAGAGGACTCATCTTTATATCTGTGACATCATGTGCAGCTCCATAGAGCTAGATAGAGGACTCATCTTTATATCTGTGACATCATGTGCAGCTCCATAGAGACGGATAGAGGACTCATCTTTATATCTGTGACATCATGGGCAGCTCCATAGAGACGGATAGAGGACTCATCTTTATATCTGTGACATCATGGGCAGCTCCATAGAGCTAGATAGAGGACTCATCTTTATATCTGTGACATCATGTGCAGCTCCATAGAGATGGATAGAGGACTCATCTTTATATCTGTGACATCATGTGCAGCTCCATAGAGATGGATAGAGGACTCATCTTTATATCTGTGACATCATGGGCAGCTCCATAGAGACGGATAGAGGACTCATCTTTATATCTGTGACATCATTGGCAGCTCCATAGAGCTAGATAGAGGGCTCATCTTTATATCTGTGACATCATGGGCAGCTCCATAGAGACGGATAGAGAACTCATCTTTATATCTGTGACATCATGGGCAGCTCCATAGAGACGGATAGAGGACTCATCTTTATATCTGTGACATCATGGGCAGCTCCATAGAGACGGATAGAGAACTCATCTTTATATCTGTGACATCATGGGCAGCTCCATAGAGACGGATAGAGGACTCATCTTTATATCTGTGACATCATGTGCAGCTCCATAGAGACGGATAGAGGACTCATCTTTATATCTGTGACATCATGGGCAGCTCCATAGAGACGGATAGAGGACTCATCTTTATATCTGTGACATCATGGGCAGCTAGATAGAGGACTCATCTTTATATCTGTGACATCATGTGCAGCTCCATAGAGATGGATAGAGGACTCATCTTTATATCTGTGACATCATGTGCAGCTCCATAGAGATGGATAGAGGACTCATCTTTATATCTGTGACATCATGGGCAGCTCCATAGAGACGGATAGAGGACTCATCTTTATATCTGTGACATCATGGGCAGCTCCATAGAGCTAGATAGAGGACTCATCTTTATATCTGTGACATCATGTGCAGCTCCATAGAGATGGATAGAGGACTCATCTTTATATCTGTGACATCATTGGCAGCTCCATAGAGCTAGATAGAGGACTCATCTTTATATCTGTGACATCATGTGCAGCTCCATAGAGACGGATAGAGGACTCATCTTTATATCTGTGACATCATGTGCAGCTCCATAGAGACGGATAGAGGACTCATCTTTATATCTGTGCCGATATAGAGCCCCACAGTGGAGTTTTCCCTGTAAATCATAGCGGTCAGACAGGGAAATGGCTCCAATCGGTTTACCACCATTCATTTCCCCCATAGCGGATTTTAGAAACACTTCATATAAGGGGTGTGTTTTGTGTTGTCATTACATTTTTTAAATGTATTTATTTTTTATTTATTTCACCTTTATTTAACCAGGTAGGCAAGTTGAGAACAAGTTCTCATTTACAATTGCGACCTGGCCAAGATTTACATTTACGTCATTTAGCAGACGCTCTTATCCAGAGCGACTTACAAATTGGTGCATTCACCTTATGATATCCAGTGGAACAACCACTTTACAATAGTGCATCTAAATCTTTTAGGGGGGTGGGGGGTTAGAAGGATTACTTTATCCTATCCCAGATATTCCTTAAAGAGGTGGGGTTTCAGGTGTCTCCGGAAGGTGGTGATTGACTCCGCTGTCCTGGCGTCGTGAGGGAGCTTGTTCCACCATTGGGGTGCCAGAGCAGCGAACAGGTTTGACTGGGCTGAGCGGGAACTCTGCTTCCTCAGAGGTAGGGGGGCCAGCAGGCCAGTGGTGGATGAACGCAGTGCCCTTGTTTGGGTGTAGGGCCTGATCAGAGCCTGAAGGTACGGAGGTGCCGTTCCCCTCACAGCTCCGTAGGCAAGCACCATGGTCTTGTAGCGGATGCGAGCTTCGACTGGAAGCCAGTGGAGAGAGCGGAGGAGCGGGGTGACGTCAGAGAACTTGGGAAGGTTGAACACCAGACGGGCTGCGGCGTTCTGGATGAGTTGTAGGGGTTTAATGGCACAGGCAGGGAGCCCAGCCAACAGCGAGTTGCAGTAATCCAGACGGGAGATGACAAGTGCCCGGATTAGGACCTGCGCCGCTTCCTGTGTGAGGCAGGGTCGTACTCTGCGAATGTTGTAGAGCATGAACCTACAGGATCGGCTCACCGCTTTGATGTTATATTTATTTATCTGTAATGTTTTTGGGATGACAGGATGCCGCTGTCGCAGCTCGTGCTGCTTCCTGTTCCCACTGAGCGCTCCGGATATAGACGGTCCACGGATCTGGGGGAAGAAGTAGATTACAGGTGGACATCTTGGATTCAGTCTCCAGTTCTTATTATACCTCAGTGCTCTGAAACACACGCCTGTATTCAGGGAAGCCAGGCTCTGAAACACACGCCTGTATTCAGGGAAGCCAGGCTCTGAAACACACGCCTGTATTCAGGGAAGCCAGGCTCTGAAACACACGCCTGTATTCAGGGATGCCAGGCTCTGAAACACACGCCTGTATTCAGGGAAGCCAGGCTCTGAAACACACGCCTGTATTCAGGGAAGCCAGGCTCTGAGACACACGCCTGTATTCAGGGATGCCAGGCTCTGAAACATAAATGTACCAAGAAGATAATTTTCCTTCAATTCACAAGAGGCTGAATATGTCTCAACAGAGAAAGCGTCCGAGCGATACAGTGCCCCTCTGTTTGTGTAGCCCATCTATCTGTAGCTTTGAATGCAAGGCCAGCGAAGCCAGCGAGCATTTGGCCTCCGTTGATTTAAAAAAAACTAATCAGTTATCCTTTGTTTTGTGGGTGATTTGGGGTTAGAGACTGCTACAGGTTATGTATGGTCCTACTGCTACAGGTTATGTATGGTTCTACTGCTACAGGTTATGTATGGTCCTACTGCTACAGGTTATGTATGGTCCTACTGCTACAGGTTATGTATGGTCCTACTGCTACAGGTTATGTATGGTCCTACTGCTACAGGTTATGTATGGTCCTACTGCTACAGGTTATGTATGGTCCTACTGCTACAGGTTATGTATGGTCCTACTGCTACAGGTTATGTATGGTCCTACTGCTACAGGTTATGTATGGTCCTACTGCTACAGGTTATGTATGGTCCTACTGCAGTAGACAGGTTATGTATGGTCCTACTGCTACAGGTTATGTATGGTCCTACTGCTACAGGTTATGTATGGTCCTACTGCTACAGGTTATGTATGGTCCTACTGCTACAGGTTATGTATGGTCCTACTGCAGTAGACAGGTTATGTATGGTCCTACTGCTACAGGTTATGTATGGTCCTACTGCAGTAGACAGGTTATGTATGGTTCTACTGCTACAGGTTATGTATGGTCCTACTGCTACAGGTTATGTATGGTTATACTGCAGTAGACAGGTTATGTATGGTTCTACTGCTACAGGTTATGTATGGTCCTACTGCGTACAGGTTATGTATGGTCCTACTGCTACAGGTTATGTATGGTTCTACTGCTACAGGTTATGTATGGTCCTACTGCTACAGGTTACGTATGGTCCTACTGCTACAGGTTATGTATGGTTCTACTGCTACAGGTTATGTATGGTTCTACTGCTACAGGTTATGTATGGTTCTACTGCTACAGGTTATGTATGGTTCTACTGCTACAGGTTATGTATGGTTCTACTGCAGTAGACAGGTTATGTATGGTTCTACTGCTACAGGTTATGTATGGTCCTACTGCAGTAGACAGGTTATGTATGGTTCTACTGCAGTAGACAGGTTATGTATGGTCCTACTGCTACAGGTTATGTATGGTTCTACTGCTACAGGTTATGTATGGTTCTACTGCTACAGGTTATGTATGGTCCTACTGCTACAGGTTATGTATGGTCCTACTGCAGTAGACAGGTTATGTATGGTCCTACTGCAGTAGACAGAATATGTATGGTTCTACTGCTACAGGTTATGTATGGTTCTACTGCTACAGGTTATGTATGGTTATACTGCAGTAGACAGGTTATGTATGGTTCTACTGCTACAGGTTATGTATGGTCCTACTGCTACAGGTTATGTATGGTTATACTGCAGTAAACAGGTTATGTATGGTTCTACTGCTACAGGTTATGTATGGTCCTACTGCAGTAGACAGGTTATGTATGGTTCTACTGCTACAGCTTATGTATGGTCCTACTGCAGTAGACAGGTTATGTATGGTCCTACTGCAGTAGACAGGTTATGTATGGTTCTACTGCAGTAGACAGGTTATGTATGGTCCTACTGCTACAGGTTATGTATGGTCCTACTGCAGTAGACAGGTTATGTATGGTTCTACTGCAGTAGACAGGTTATGTATGGTTCTACTGCAGTAGACAGGTTATGTATGGTTATACTGCAGTAGACAGGTTATGTATGGTTCTACTGCTACAGGTTATGTATGGTCCTACTGCAGTAGACAGGTTATGTATGGTCCTACTGCTACAGGTTATGTATGGTCCTACTCTTACAGGTTATGTATGGTCCTACTGCTACAGGTTATGTATGGTTCTACTGCTACAGGTTATGTATGGTCCTACTGCTACAGGTTATGTATGGTCCTACTCTTACAGGTTATGTATGGTCCTACTGCTACAGGTTATGTATGGTTCTACTGCTACAGGTTATGTATGGTCCTACTGCTACAGGTTATGTATGGTTCTACTGCTACAGGTTATGTATGGTTCTACTGCTACAGGTTATGTATGGTTCTACTGCAGTAGACAGGTTATGTATGGTTCTACTGCTACAGGTTATGTATGGTCCTACTGCTACAGGTTATGTATGGTTATACTGCAGTAGACAGGTTATGTATGGTTCTACTGCTACAGGTTATGTATGGTCCTACTGCAGTAGACAGGTTATGTATGGTTCTACTGCTACAGGTTATGTATGATCCTACTGCAGTAGACAGGTTATGTATGGTCCTACTGCAGTAGACAGGTTATGTATGGTTCTACTGCAGTAGACAGGTTATGTATGGTTCTACTGCAGTAGACAGGTTATGTATGGTTCTACTGCAGTAGACAGGTTATGTATGGTTCTACTGCAGTAGACAGGTTATGTATGGTTCTACTCCAGTAGACAGGTTATGTATGGGTCTACTGCAGTAGACAGGTTATGTATGGTTCTACTGCTACAGGTTATGTATGGTCCTACTGCTACACGTTATGTATGGTCCTACTGCAGTAGACAGGTTATGTATGGTTCTACTGCAGTAGACAGGTTATGTATGGCTCTACTGCTACAGGTTATGTATGGTCCTACTGCTACAGGTTATGTATGGTCCTACTGCAGTAGACAGGTTATGTATGGTTCTACTGCAGTAGACAGGTTATGTATGGTCCTACTGCTACAGGTTATGTATGGTCCTACTGCTACAGGTTATGTATGGTCCTACTGCTACAGGTTATGTATGGTCCTACTGCAGTAGACAGGTTATGTATGGTTCTACTGCAGTAGACAGGTTATGTATGGTTCTACTGCTACAGCTTATGTATGGTCCTACTGCAGTAGACAGGTTATGTATGGTCCTACTGCAGTAGACAGTTTATGTATGGTTCTACTGCAGTAGACAGGTTATGTATGGTCCTACTGCAGTAGACAGGTTATGTATGGTTCTACTGCTACAGATTATGTATGGTCCTACTGCAGTAGACAGGTTATGTATGGTTCTACTGCAGTAGACAGGTTATGTATGGTTCTACTGCAGTAGACAGGTTATGTATGGTTCTACTCCAGTAGACAGGTTATGTATGGATCTACTGCAGTAGACAGGTTATGTATGGTTCTACTGCAGTAGACAGGTTATGTATGGTTCTACTGCTACAGGTTATGTATGGTCCTACTGCAGTAGACAGGTTATGTATGGTTCTACTGCTACAGGTTATGTATGGTCCTACTGCTACAGGTTATGTATGGTTCTACTGCAGTAGACAGGTTATGTATGGTCCTACTGCTACAGGTTATGTATGGTCCTACTGCTACAGGTTATGTATGGTCCTACTGCTACAGGTTATGTATGGTCCTACTGCAGTAGACAGGTTATGTATGGTTCTACTGCAGTAGACAGGTTATGTATGGTTCTACTGCTACAGGTTATGTATGGTTCTACTGCTACAGGTTATGTATGGTCCTACTGCAGTAGACAGGTTATGTATGGTTCTACTGCAGTAGACAGGTTATGTATGGTTCTACTGCAGTAGACAGGTTATGTATGGTCCTACTGCTACAGGTTATGTATGGTCCTACTGCTACAGGTTATGTATGGTCCTACTGCTACAGGTTATGTATGGTCCTACTGCAGTAGACAGGTTATGTATGGTTCTACTGCAGTAGACAGGTTATGTATGGTTCTACTGCTACAGGTTATGTATGGTTCTACTGCTACAGGTTATGTATGGATCTACTGCAGTAGACAGGTTATGTATGGTTCTACTGCAGTAGACAGGTTATGTATGGTTCTACTGCTACAGGTTATGTATGGTCCTACTGCAGTAGACAGGTTATGTATGGTTCTACTGCTACAGGTTATGTATGGTCCTACTGCTACAGGTTATGTATGGTCCTACTGCTACAGGTTATGTATGGTCCTACTGCTACAGGTTATGTATGGTCCTACTGCTTCAGGTTATGTATGGTCCTACTGCTACAGGTTATGTATGGTCCTACTGCTACAGGTTATGTATGGTCCTACTGCAGTAGACAGGTTATGTATGGTTCTACTGCTACAGGTTATGTATGGTCCTACTGCAGTAGACAGGTTATGTATGGTTATACTGCTACAGGTTATGTATGGTCCTACTGCTACAGGTTATGTATGGTTCTACTGCTACAGGTTATGTATGGTCCTACTGCAGTAGACAGGTTATGTATGGTCCTACTGCTACAGGTTATGTATGGTCCTACTGCTACAGGTTATGTATGGTTCTACTGCTACAGGTTATGTATGGTCCTACTGCTACAGGTTATGTATGGTTATACTGCAGTAGACAGGTTATGTATGGTTCTACTGCTACAGGTTATGTATGGTCCTACTGCTACAGGTTATGTATGGTTATACTGCAGTAGACAGGTTATGTATGGTTCTACTGCTACAGGTTATGTATGGTCCTACTGCAGTAGACAGGTTATGTATGGTTCTACTGCTACAGGTTATGTATGGTCCTACTGCAGTAGACAGGTTATGTATGGTCCTACTGCAGTAGACAGGTTATGTATGGTTCTACTGCAGTAGACAGGTTATGTATGGTCCTACTGCTACAGGTTATGTATGGTCCTACTGCAGTAGACAGGTTATGTATGGTTCTACTGCAGTAGACAGGTTATGTATGGTCCTACTGCAGTAGACAGGTTATGTATGGTTCTACTGCTACAGGTTATGTATGGTCCTACTGCAGTAGACAGGTTATGTATGGTTCTACTGCAGTAGACAGGTTATGTATGGTTCTACTGCAGTAGACAGGTTATGTATGGTTCTACTCCAGTAGACAGGTTATGTATGGGTCTACTGCAGTAGACAGGTTATGTATGGTTCTACTGCTACAGGTTATGTATGGTCCTACTGCTACAGGTTATGTATGGTCCTACTGCAGTAGACAGGTTATGTATGGTTCTACTGCTACAGGTTATATATGGTTCTTCTGCTAAAGGTTATGTATGGTCCTACTGCAGTAGACAGGTTATGTATGGTTCTACTGCTACAGGTTATGTATGGTCCTACTGCTACAGGTTATGTATGGTCCTACTGCTACAGGTTATGTATGGTCCTACTGCTACAGGTTATGTATGGTCCTACTGCTACAGGTTATGTATGGTCCTACTGCTACAGGTTATGTATGGTCCTACTGCAGTAGACAGGTTATGTATGGTCCTACTGCTTCAGGTTATGTATGGTCCTACTGCTACAGGTTATGTATGGTCCTACTGCTACAGGTTATGTATGGTCCTACTGCAGTAGACAGGTTATGTATGGTTCTACTGCTACAGGTTATGTATGGTCCTACTGCAGTAGACAGGTTATGTATGGTTATACTGCTACAGGTTATGTATGGTCCTACTGCTACAGGTTATGTATGGTTCTACTGCTACAGGTTATGTATGGTCCTACTGCAGTAGACAGGTTATGTATGGTCCTACTGCTACAGGTTATGTATGGTCCTACTGCTACAGGTTATGTATGGTTCTACTGCAGTAGACAGGTTATGTATGGTTCTACTGCTACAGGTTATGTATGGTCCTACTGCTACAGGTTATGTATGGTTATACTGCAGTAGACAGGTTATGTATGGTTCTACTGCTACAGGTTATGTATGGTCCTACTGCAGTAGACAGGTTATGTATGGTTCTACTGCTACAGGTTATGTATGGTCCTACTGCAGTAGACAGGTTATGTATGGTCCTACTGCAATAGACAGGTTATGTATGGTTCTACTGCAGTAGACAGGTTATGTATGGTCCTACTGCTACAGGTTATGTATGGTCCTACTGCAGTAGACAGGTTATGTATGGTTCTACTGCAGTAGACAGGTTATGTATGGTTCTACTGCAGTAGACAGGTTATGTATGGTTCTACTGCAGTAGACAGGTTATGTATGGTTCTACTGCAGTAGACAGGTTATATATGGTTCTACTGCAGTAGACAGGTTATGTATGGTTCTACTGCTACAGGTTATGTATGGTCCTACTGCTACAGGTTATGTATGGTCCTACTGCAGTAGACAGGTTATGTATGGTTCTACTGCAGTAGACAGGTTATGTATGGATCTACTGCTACAGGTTATGTATGGTCCTACTGCTACAGGTTATGTATGGTTATACTGCAGTAGACAGGTTATGTATGGTTCTACTGCTACAGGTTATGTATGGTCCTACTGCAGTAGACAGGTTATGTATGGTTCTACTGCAGTAGACAGGTTATGTATGGTTCTACTGCTACAGGTTATGTATGGTCCTACTGCTACAGGTTATGTATGGTTATACTGCAGTAGACAGGTTATGTATGGTTCTACTGCTACAGGTTATGTATGGTCCTACTGCTACAGGTTATGTATGGTTATACTGCAGTAGACAGGTTATGTATGGTTCTACTGCTACAGGTTATGTATGGTCCTACTGCAGTAGACAGGTTATGTATGGTTCTACTGCTACAGGTTATGTATGGTCCTACTGCAGTAGACAGGTTATGTATGGTTCTACTGCAGTAGACAGGTTATGTATGGTTCTACTGCTTCAGGTTATGTATGGTCCTACTGCTACAGGTTATGTATGGTCCTACTGCTACAGGTTATGTATGGTCCTACTGCAGTAGACAGGTTATGTATGGTTCTACTGCTACAGGTTATGTATGGTCCTACTGCAGTAGACAGGTTATGTATGGTTATACTGCTACAGGTTATGTATGGTCCTACTGCTACAGGTTATGTATGGTTCTACTGCTACAGGTTATGTATGGTCCTACTGCAGTAGACAGGTTATGTATGGTCCTACTGCAGTAGACAGGTTATGTATGGTTCTACTGCAGTAGACAGGTTATGTATGGTTCTACTCCAGTAGACAGGTTATGTATGGTTCTACTGCAGTAGACAGGTTATGTATGGTTCTACTGCTACAGGTTATGTATGGTCCTACTGCTACAGGCTATGTATGGTCCTACTGCAGTAGACAGGTTATGTATGGTTCTACTGCAGTAGACAGGTTATGTATGGTTCTACTGCTACAGGTTATATATGGTTCTTCTGCTAAAGGTTATGTATGGTCCTACTGCAGTAGACAGGTTATGTATGGTTCTACTGCTACAGGTTATGTATGGTCCTACTGCTACAGGTTATGTATGGTCCTACTGCTACAGGTTATGTATGGTCCTACTGCTACAGGTTATGTATGGTCCTACTGCTTCAGGTTATGTATGGTCCTACTGCTACAGGTTATGTATGGTCCTACTGCTACAGGTTATGTATGGTCCTACTGCAGTAGACAGGTTATGTATGGTCCTACTGCAGTAGACAGGTTATGTATGGTCCTACTGCTACAGGTTATGTATGGTCCTACTGCTACAGGTTATGTATGGTCCTACTGCTACAGGTTATGTATGGTCCTACTGCTACAGGTTATGTATGGTCCTACTGCTACAGGTTATGTATGGTCCTACTGCTACAGGTTATGTATGGTCCTACTGCTACAGGTTATGTATGGTCCTACTGCTACAGGTTATGTATGGTCCTACTGCAGTAGACAGGTTATGTATGGTCCTACTGCTACAGGTTATGTATGGTCCTACTGCTACAGGTTATGTATGGTCCTACTGCTACAGGTTATGTATGGTCCTACTGCTACAGGTTATGTATGGTCCTACTGCAGTAGACAGGTTATGTATGGTTCTACTGCTACAGGTTATGTATGGTCCTACTGCTACAGGTTATGTATGGTTATACTGCAGTAGACAGGTTATGTATGGTTCTACTGCTACAGGTTATGTATGGTTCTACTGCTACAGGTTATGTATGGTCCTACTGCTACAGGTTATGTATGGTTCTACTGCTACAGGTTATGTATGGTCCTACTGCTACAGGTTACGTATGGTCCTACTGCTACAGGTTATGTATGGTTCTACTGCTACAGGTTATGTATGGTTCTACTGCTACAGGTTATGTATGGTTCTACTGCTACAGGTTATGTATGGTTCTACTGCTACAGGTTATGTATGGTTCTACTGCTACAGGTTATGTATGGTTCTACTGCTACAGGTTATGTATGGTCCTACTGCTACAGGTTATGTATGGTCCTACTGCTACAGGTTATGTATGGTCCTACTGCAGTAGACAGGTTATGTATGGTTCTACTGCTACAGGTTATGTATGGTCCTACTGCTACAGGTTATGTATGGTCCTACTGCTACAGGTTATGTATGGTCCTACTGCTACAGGTTATGTATGGTTCTACTGCAGTAGACAGGTTATGTATGGTTCTACTGCTACAGGTTATGTATGGTTATACTGCAGTAAACAGGTTATGTATGGTTCTACTGCTACAGGTTATGTATGGTCCTACTGCAGTAGACAGGTTATGTATGGTTCTACTGCTACAGGTTATGTATGGTCCTACTGCAGTAGACAGGTTATGTATGGTTCTACTGCAGTAGACAGGTTATGTATGGTCCTACTGCTACAGGTTATGTATGGTTCTACTGCTACAGGTTATGTATGGTTCTACTGCTACAGGTTATGTATGGTCCTACTGCTACAGGTTATGTATGGTCCTACTGCAGTAGACAGGTTATGTATGGTCCTACTGCAGTAGACAGAATATGTATGGTTCTACTGCTACAGGTTATGTATGGTTCTACTGCTACAGGTTATGTATGGTTATACTGCAGTAGACAGGTTATGTATGGTTCTACTGCTACAGGTTATGTATGGTCCTACTGCTACAGGTTATGTATGGTTATACTGCAGTAGACAGGTTATGTATGGTTCTACTGCTACAGGTTATATATGGTTCTTCTGCTAAAGGTTATGTATGGTCCTACTGCAGTAGACAGGTTATGTATGGTTCTACTGCTACAGGTTATGTATGGTCCTACTGCTACAGGTTATGTATGGTCCTACTGCTACAGGTTATGTATGGTCCTACTGCTACAGGTTATGTATGGTCCTACTGCTTCAGGTTATGTATGGTCCTACTGCTACAGGTTATGTATGGTCCTACTGCTACAGGTTATGTATGGTCCTACTGCAGTAGACAGGTTATGTATGGTCCTACTGCAGTAGACAGGTTATGTATGGTCCTACTGCTACAGGTTATGTATGGTCCTACTGCTACAGGTTATGTATGGTCCTACTGCTACAGGTTATGTATGGTCCTACTGCTACAGGTTATGTATGGTCCTACTGCTACAGGTTATGTATGGTCCTACTGCTACAGGTTATGTATGGTCCTACTGCTACAGGTTATGTATGGTCCTACTGCTACAGGTTATGTATGGTCCTACTGCAGTAGACAGGTTATGTATGGTCCTACTGCTACAGGTTATGTATGGTCCTACTGCTACAGGTTATGTATGGTCCTACTGCTACAGGTTATGTATGGTCCTACTGCTACAGGTTATGTATGGTCCTACTGCAGTAGACAGGTTATGTATGGTTCTACTGCTACAGGTTATGTATGGTCCTACTGCTACAGGTTATGTATGGTTATACTGCAGTAGACAGGTTATGTATGGTTCTACTGCTACAGGTTATGTATGGTTCTACTGCTACAGGTTATGTATGGTCCTACTGCTACAGGTTATGTATGGTTCTACTGCTACAGGTTATGTATGGTCCTACTGCTACAGGTTACGTATGGTCCTACTGCTACAGGTTATGTATGGTTCTACTGCTACAGGTTATGTATGGTTCTACTGCTACAGGTTATGTATGGTTCTACTGCTACAGGTTATGTATGGTTCTACTGCTACAGGTTATGTATGGTTCTACTGCTACAGGTTATGTATGGTTCTACTGCTACAGGTTATGTATGGTCCTACTGCTACAGGTTATGTATGGTCCTACTGCTACAGGTTATGTATGGTCCTACTGCAGTAGACAGGTTATGTATGGTTCTACTGCTACAGGTTATGTATGGTCCTACTGCTACAGGTTATGTATGGTCCTACTGCTACAGGTTATGTATGGTCCTACTGCTACAGGTTATGTATGGTTCTACTGCAGTAGACAGGTTATGTATGGTTCTACTGCTACAGGTTATGTATGGTTATACTGCAGTAAACAGGTTATGTATGGTTCTACTGCTACAGGTTATGTATGGTCCTACTGCAGTAGACAGGTTATGTATGGTTCTACTGCTACAGGTTATGTATGGTCCTACTGCAGTAGACAGGTTATGTATGGTTCTACTGCAGTAGACAGGTTATGTATGGTCCTACTGCTACAGGTTATGTATGGTTCTACTGCTACAGGTTATGTATGGTTCTACTGCTACAGGTTATGTATGGTCCTACTGCTACAGGTTATGTATGGTCCTACTGCAGTAGACAGGTTATGTATGGTCCTACTGCAGTAGACAGAATATGTATGGTTCTACTGCTACAGGTTATGTATGGTTCTACTGCTACAGGTTATGTATGGTTATACTGCAGTAGACAGGTTATGTATGGTTCTACTGCTACAGGTTATGTATGGTCCTACTGCTACAGGTTATGTATGGTTATACTGCAGTAAACAGGTTATGTATGGTTCTACTGCTACAGGTTATGTATGGTCCTACTGCAGTAGACAGGTTATGTATGGTTCTACTGCTACAGCTTATGTATGGTCCTACTGCAGTAGACAGGTTATGTATGGTCCTACTGCAGTAGACAGGTTATGTATGGTTCTACTGCAGTAGACAGGTTATGTATGGTCCTACTGCTACAGGTTATGCATGGTTATACTGCAGTAGACAGGTTATGTATGGTTCTACTGCTACAGGTTATGTATGGTCCTACTGCAGTAGACAGGTTATGTATGGTCCTACTGCTACAGGTTATGTATGGTCCTACTCTTACAGGTTATGTATGGTCCTACTGCTACAGGTTATGTATGGTTCTACTGCTACAGGTTATGTATGGTCCTACTGCTACAGGTTATGTATGGTTCTACTGCTACAGGTTATGTATGGTCCTACTGCTACAGGTTATGTATGGTTATACTGCAGTAGACAGGTTATGTATGGTTCTACTGCTACAGGTTATGTATGGTCCTACTGCTACAGGTTATGTATGGTTATACTGCAGTAGACAGGTTATGTATGGTTCTACTGCTACAGGTTATGTATGGTCCTACTGCAGTAGACAGGTTATGTATGGTTCTACTGCTACAGGTTATGTATGGTCCTACTGCAGTAGACAGGTTATGTATGGTCCTACTGCAGTAGACAGGTTATGTATGGTTCTACTGCTACAGGTTATGTATGATCCTACTGCAGTAGACAGGTTATGTATGGTTCTACTGCAGTAGACAGGTTATGTATGGTTCTACTGCAGTAGACAGGTTATGTATGGTTCTACTCCAGTAGACAGGTTATGTATGGGTCTACTGCAGTAGACAGGTTATGTATGGTTCTACTGCAGTAGACAGGTTATGTATGGTTCTACTGCTACAGGTTATGTATGGTCCTACTGCTACACGTTATGTATGGTCCTACTGCAGTAGACAGGTTATGTATGGTTCTACTGCAGTAGACAGGTTATGTATGGCTCTACTGCTACAGGTTATGTATGGTCCTACTGCTACAGGTTATGTATGGTCCTACTGCAGTAGACAGGTTATGTATGGTTCTACTGCAGTAGACAGGTTATGTATGGTCCTACTGCTACAGGTTATGTATGGTCCTACTGCTACAGGTTATGTATGGTCCTACTGCTACAGGTTATGTATGGTCCTACTGCAGTAGACAGGTTATGTATGGTTCTACTGCAGTAGACAGGTTATGTATGGTTCTACTGCTACAGCTTATGTATGGTCCTACTGCAGTAGACAGGTTATGTATGGTCCTACTGCAGTAGACAGTTTATGTATGGTTCTACTGCAGTAGACAGGTTATGTATGGTCCTACTGCAGTAGACAGGTTATGTATGGTTCTACTGCTACAGATTATGTATGGTCCTACTGCAGTAGACAGGTTATGTATGGTTCTACTGCAGTAGACAGGTTATGTATGGTTCTACTGCTACAGGTTATATATGGTTCTTCTGCTAAAGGTTATGTATGGTCCTACTGCAGTAGACAGGTTATGTATGGTTCTACTGCTACAGGTTATGTATGGTCCTACTGCTACAGGTTATGTATGGTCCTACTGCTACAGGTTATGTATGGTCCTACTGCTACAGGTTATGTATGGTCCTACTGCTTCAGGTTATGTATGGTCCTACTGCTACAGGTTATGTATGGTCCTACTGCTACAGGTTATGTATGGTCCTACTGCAGTAGACAGGTTATGTATGGTTCTACTGCTACAGGTTATGTATGGTCCTACTGCAGTAGACAGGTTATGTATGGTTATACTGCTACAGGTTATGTATGGTCCTACTGCTACAGGTTATGTATGGTTCTACTGCTACAGGTTATGTATGGTCCTACTGCTACAGGTTATGTATGGTCCTACTGCAGTAGACAGGTTATGTATGGTCCTACTGCTACAGGTTATGTATGGTCCTACTGCAGTAGACAGGTTATGTATGGTCCTACTGCTACAGGTTATGTATGGTCCTACTGCTACAGGTTATGTATGGTTCTACTGCTACAGGTTATGTATGGTCCTACTGCTACAGGTTATGTATGGTTATACTGCAGTAGACAGGTTATGTATGGTTCTACTGCTACAGGTTATGTATGGTCCTACTGCTACAGGTTATGTATGGTTATACTGCAGTAGACAGGTTATGTATGGTTCTACTGCTACAGGTTATGTATGGTCCTACTGCAGTAGACAGGTTATGTATGGTTCTACTGCTACAGGTTATGTATGGTCCTACTGCAGTAGACAGGTTATGTATGGTCCTACTGCAGTAGACAGGTTATGTATGGTTCTACTGCAGTAGACAGGTTATGTATGGTCCTACTGCTACAGGTTATGTATGGTCCTACTGCAGTAGACAGGTTATGTATGGTTCTACTGCAGTAGACAGGTTATGTATGGTCCTACTGCTACAGGTTATGTATGGTTCTACTGCAGTAGACAGGTTATGTATGGTCCTACTGCAGTAGACAGGTTATGTATGGTTCTACTGCTACAGGTTATGTATGGTCCTACTGCAGTAGACAGGTTATGTATGGTTCTACTGCAGTAGACAGGTTATGTATGGTTCTACTGCAGTAGACAGGTTATGTATGGTTCTACTCCAGTAGACAGGTTATGTATGGGTCTACTGCAGTAGACAGGTTATGTATGGTTCTACTGCTACAGGTTATGTATGGTCCTACTGCTACAGGTTATGTATGGTCCTACTGCAGTAGACAGGTTATGTATGGTTCTACTGCAGTAGACAGGTTATGTATGGTTCTACTGCTACAGGTTATATATGGTTCTTCTGCTAAAGGTTATGTATGGTCCTACTGCAGTAGACAGGTTATGTATGGTTCTACTGCTACAGGTTATGTATGGTCCTACTGCTACAGGTTATGTATGGTCCTACTGCTACAGGTTATGTATGGTCCTACTGCTACAGGTTATGTATGGTCCTACTGCTTCAGGTTATGTATGGTCCTACTGCTACAGGTTATGTATGGTCCTACTGCTACAGGTTATGTATGGTCCTACTGCAGTAGACAGGTTATGTATGGTTCTACTGCTACAGGTTATGTATGGTCCTACTGCAGTAGACAGGTTATGTATGGTTATACTGCTACAGGTTATGTATGGTCCTACTGCTACAGGTTATGTATGGTTCTACTGCTACAGGTTATGTATGGTCCTACTGCAGTAGACAGGTTATGTATGGTCCTACTGCTACAGGTTATGTATGGTCCTACTGCTACAGGTTATGTATGGTTCTACTGCAGTAGACAGGTTATGTATGGTTCTACTGCTACAGGTTATGTATGGTCCTACTGCTACAGGTTATGTATGGTTATACTGCAGTAGACAGGTTATGTATGGTTCTACTGCTACAGGTTATGTATGGTCCTACTGCAGTAGACAGGTTATGTATGGTTCTACTGCTACAGGTTATGTATGGTCCTACTGCAGTAGACAGGTTATGTATGGTCCTACTGCAATAGACAGGTTATGTATGGTTCTACTGCAGTAGACAGGTTATGTATGGTCCTACTGCTACAGGTTATGTATGGTCCTACTGCAGTAGACAGGTTATGTATGGTTCTACTGCAGTAGACAGGTTATGTATGGTTCTACTGCAGTAGACAGGTTATGTATGGTTCTACTGCAGTAGACAGGTTATATATGGTTCTACTGCAGTAGACAGGTTATGTATGGTTCTACTGCTACAGGTTATGTATGGTCCTACTGCTACAGGTTATGTATGGTCCTACTGCAGTAGACAGGTTATGTATGGTTCTACTGCAGTAGACAGGTTATGTATGGATCTACTGCTACAGGTTATGTATGGTCCTACTGCTACAGGTTATGTATGGTTATACTGCAGTAGACAGGTTATGTATGGTTCTACTGCTACAGGTTATGTATGGTCCTACTGCTACAGGTTATGTATGGTTATACTGCAGTAGACAGGTTATGTATGGTTCTACTGCTACAGGTTATGTATGGTCCTACTGCAGTAGACAGGTTATGTATGGTTCTACTGCAGTAGACAGGTTATGTATGGTTCTACTGCTACAGGTTATGTATGGTCCTACTGCTACAGGTTATGTATGGTTATACTGCAGTAGACAGGTTATGTATGGTTCTACTGCTACAGGTTATGTATGGTCCTACTGCTACAGGTTATGTATGGTTATACTGCAGTAGACAGGTTATGTATGGTTCTACTGCTACAGGTTATGTATGGTCCTACTGCAGTAGACAGGTTATGTATGGTTCTACTGCTACAGGTTATGTATGGTCCTACTGCAGTAGACAGGTTATGTATGGTTCTACTGCAGTAGACAGGTTATGTATGGTTCTACTGCTACAGGTTATGTATGGTCCTACTGCAGTAGACAGGTTATGTATGGTTCTACTGCAGTAGACAGGTTATGTATGGTTCTACTGCTTCAGGTTATGTATGGTCCTACTGCTACAGGTTATGTATGGTCCTACTGCAGTAGACAGGTTATGTATGGTTCTACTGCTACAGGTTATGTATGGTCCTACTGCAGTAGACAGGTTATGTATGGTTATACTGCTACAGGTTATGTATGGTCCTACTGCTACAGGTTATGTATGGTTCTACTGCTACAGGTTATGTATGGTCCTACTGCAGTAGACAGGTTATGTATGGTCCTACTGCAGTAGACAGGTTATGTATGGTTCTACTGCAGTAGACAGGTTATGTATGGTTCTACTCCAGTAGACAGGTTATGTATGGTTCTACTGCAGTAGACAGGTTATGTATGGTTCTACTGCTACAGGTTATGTATGGTCCTACTGCTACAGGCTATGTATGGTCCTACTGCAGTAGACAGGTTATGTATGGTTCTACTGCAGTAGACAGGTTATGTATGGTTCTACTGCTACAGGTTATATATGGTTCTTCTGCTAAAGGTTATGTATGGTCCTACTGCAGTAGACAGGTTATGTATGGTTCTACTGCTACAGGTTATGTATGGTCCTACTGCTACAGGTTATGTATGGTCCTACTGCTACAGGTTATGTATGGTCCTACTGCTACAGGTTATGTATGGTCCTACTGCTTCAGGTTATGTATGGTCCTACTGCTACAGGTTATGTATGGTCCTACTGCTACAGGTTATGTATGGTCCTACTGCAGTAGACAGGTTATGTATGGTCCTACTGCAGTAGACAGGTTATGTATGGTCCTACTGCTACAGGTTATGTATGGTCCTACTGCTACAGGTTATGTATGGTCCTACTGCTACAGGTTATGTATGGTCCTACTGCTACAGGTTATGTATGGTCCTACTGCTACAGGTTATGTATGGTCCTACTGCTACAGGTTATGTATGGTCCTACTGCTACAGGTTATGTATGGTCCTACTGCTACAGGTTATGTATGGTCCTACTGCAGTAGACAGGTTATGTATGGTCCTACTGCTACAGGTTATGTATGGTCCTACTGCTACAGGTTATGTATGGTCCTACTGCTACAGGTTATGTATGGTCCTACTGCTACAGGTTATGTATGGTCCTACTGCAGTAGACAGGTTATGTATGGTCCTACTGCTACAGGTTATGTATGGTCCTACTGCAGTAGACAGGTTATGTATGGTTCTACTGCTACAGGTTATGTATGGTCCTACTGCTACAGGTTATGTATGGTTATACTGCAGTAGACAGGTTATGTATGGTTCTACTGCTACAGGTTATGTATGGTTCTACTGCTACAGGTTATGTATGGTCCTACTGCTACAGGTTATGTATGGTACTACTGCTACAGGTTATGTATGGTCCTACTGCTACAGGTTACGTATGGTCCTACTGCTACAGGTTATGTATGGTTCTACTGCTACAGGTTATGTATGGTTCTACTGCTACAGGTTATGTATGGTTCTACTGCTACAGGTTATGTATGGTTCTACTGCTACAGGTTATGTATGGTTCTACTGCTACAGGTTATGTATGGTTCTACTGCTACAGGTTATGTATGGTCCTACTGCTACAGGTTATGTATGGTTATACTGCAGTAGACAGGTTATGTATGGTTCTACTGCTACAGGTTATGTATGGTCCTACTGCTACAGGTTATGTATGGTTATACTGCAGTAAACAGGTTATGTATGGTTCTACTGCTACAGGTTATGTATGGTCCTACTGCAGTAGACAGGTTATGTATGGTTCTACTGCTACAGGTTATGTATGGTCCTACTGCAGTAGACAGGTTATGTATGGTTCTACTGCAGTAGACAGGTTATGTATGGTCCTACTGCTACAGGTTATGTATGGTTCTACTGCTACAGGTTATGTATGGTTCTACTGCTACAGGTTATGTATGGTCCTACTGCTACAGGTTATGTATGGTCCTACTGCAGTAGACAGGTTATGTATGGTCCTACTGCAGTAGACAGAATATGTATGGTTCTACTGCTACAGGTTATGTATGGTTCTACTGCTACAGGTTATGTATGGTTATACTGCAGTAGACAGGTTATGTATGGTTCTACTGCTACAGGTTATGTATGGTCCTACTGCAGTAAACAGGTTATGTATGGTTCTACTGCTACAGGTTATGTATGGTCCTACTGCAGTAGACAGGTTATGTATGGTTCTACTGCTACAGCTTATGTATGGTCCTACTGCAGTAGACAGGTTATGTATGGTCCTACTGCAGTAGACAGGTTATGTATGGGTCTACTGCTACAGGTTATGTATGGTCCTACTGCAGTAGACAGGTTATGTATGGTCCTACTGCAGTAGACAGGTTATGTATGGTTCTACTGCAGTAGACAGGTTATGTATGGTCCTACTGCTACAGGTTATGCATGGTTATACTGCAGTAGACAGGTTATGTATGGTTCTACTGCTACAGGTTATGTATGGTCCTACTGCAGTAGACAGGTTATGTATGGTCCTACTGCTACAGGTTATGTATGGTCCTACTCTTACAGGTTATGTATGGTCCTACTGCTACAGGTTATGTATGGTTCTACTGCTACAGGTTATGTATGGTCCTACTGCTACAGGTTATGTATGGTTCTACTGCTACAGGTTATGTATGGTCCTACTGCTACAGGTTATGTATGGTTATACTGCAGTAGACAGGTTATGTATGGTTCTACTGCTACAGGTTATGTATGGTCCTACTGCTACAGGTTATGTATGGTTCTACTGCAGTAGACAGGTTATGTATGGTTCTACTGCTACAGGTTATGTATGGTCCTACTGCAGTAGACAGGTTATGTATGGTCCTACTGCAGTAGACAGGTTATGTATGGTTCTACTGCTACAGGTTATGTATGATCCTACTGCAGTAGACAGGTTATGTATGGTTCTACTGCAGTAGACAGGTTATGTATGGTTCTACTGCAGTAGACAGGTTATGTATGGTTCTACTCCAGTAGACAGGTTATGTATGGGTCTACTGCAGTAGACAGGTTATGTATGGTTCTACTGCAGTAGACAGGTTATGTATGGTTCTACTGCTACAGGTTATGTATGGTCCTACTGCTACAGGTTATGTATGGTCCTACTGCTACACGTTATGTATGGTCCTACTGCAGTAGACAGGTTATGTATGGTTCTACTGCAGTAGACAGGTTATGTATGGCTCTACTGCTACAGGTTATGTATGGTCCTACTGCTACAGGTTATGTATGGTCCTACTGCAGTAGACAGGTTATGTATGGTTCTACTGCAGTAGACAGGTTATGTATGGTCCTACTGCTACAGGTTATGTATGGTCCTACTGCTACAGGTTATGTATGGTCCTACTGCTACAGGTTATGTATGGTCCTACTGCAGTAGACAGGTTATGTATGGTTCTACTGCAGTAGACAGGTTATGTATGGTTCTACTGCTACAGCTTATGTATGGTCCTACTGCAGTAGACAGGTTATGTATGGTCCTACTGCAGTAGACAGTTTATGTATGGTTCTACTGCAGTAGACAGGTTATGTATGGTCCTACTGCAGTAGACAGGTTATGTATGGTTCTACTGCTACAGATTATGTATGGTCCTACTGCAGTAGACAGGTTATGTATGGTTCTACTGCAGTAGACAGGTTATGTATGGTTCTACTGCAGTAGACAGGTTATGTATGGTTCTACTCCAGTAGACAGGTTATGTATGGATCTACTGCAGTAGACAGGTTATGTATGGTTCTACTGCAGTAGACAGGTTATGTATGGTTCTACTGCTACAGGTTATGTATGGTCCTACTGCTACAGGTTATGTATGGTTCTACTGCAGTAGACAGGTTATGTATGGTTCTACTGCTACAGGTTATGTATGGTCCTACTGCTTCAGGTTATGTATGGTCCTACTGCAGTAGACAGGTTATGTATGGTCCTACTGCAGTAGACAGAATATGTATGGTTCTACTGCTACAGGTTATGTATGGTTCTACTGCTACAGGTTATGTATGGTTATACTGCAGTAGACAGGTTATGTATGGTTCTACTGCTACAGGTTATGTATGGTCCTACTGCTACAGGTTATGTATGGTTATACTGCAGTAAACAGGTTATGTATGGTCCTACTGCAGTAGACAGAATATGTATGGTTCTACTGCTACAGGTTATGTATGGTTCTACTGCTACAGGTTATGTATGGTCCTACTGCTACAGGTTATGTATGGTCCTACTGCAGTAGACAGGTTATGTATGGTCCTACTGCTACAGGTTATGTATGGTCCTACTGCAGTAGACAGGTTATGTATGGTCCTACTGCAGTAGACAGAATATGTATGGTTCTACTGCTACAGGTTATGTATGGTTCTACTGCTACAGGTTATGTATGGTTATACTGCAGTAGACAGGTTATGTATGGTTCTACTGCTACAGGTTATGTATGGTCCTACTGCTACAGGTTATGTATGGTTATACTGCAGTAAACAGGTTATGTATGGTTCTACTGCTACAGGTTATGTATGGTCCTACTGCAGTAGACAGGTTATGTATGGTTCTACTGCTACAGCTTATGTATGGTCCTACTGCAGTAGACAGGTTATGTATGGTCCTACTGCAGTAGACAGGTTATGTATGGTTCTACTGCAGTAGACAGGTTATGTATGGTCCTACTGCTACAGGTTATGCATGGTTATACTGCAGTAGACAGGTTATGTATGGTTCTACTGCTACAGGTTATGTATGGTCCTACTGCAGTAGACAGGTTATGTATGGTCCTACTGCTACAGGTTATGTATGGTCCTACTCTTACAGGTTATGTATGGTCCTACTGCTACAGGTTATGTATGGTTCTACTGCTACAGGTTATGTATGGTCCTACTGCTACAGGTTATGTATGGTTCTACTGCTACAGGTTATGTATGGTCCTACTGCTACAGGTTATGTATGGTTATACTGCAGTAGACAGGTTATGTATGGTTCTACTGCTACAGGTTATGTATGGTCCTACTGCTACAGGTTATGTATGGTTATACTGCAGTAGACAGGTTATGTATGGTTCTACTGCTACAGGTTATGTATGGTCCTACTGCAGTAGACAGGTTATGTATGGTTCTACTGCTACAGGTTATGTATGGTCCTACTGCAGTAGACAGGTTATGTATGGTCCTACTGCAGTAGACAGGTTATGTATGGTTCTACTGCTACAGGTTATGTATGATCCTACTGCAGTAGACAGGTTATGTATGGTTCTACTGCAGTAGACAGGTTATGTATGGTTCTACTGCAGTAGACAGGTTATGTATGGTTCTACTCCAGTAGACAGGTTATGTATGGGTCTACTGCAGTAGACAGGTTATGTATGGTTCTACTGCAGTAGACAGGTTATGTATGGTTCTACTGCTACAGGTTATGTATGGTCCTACTGCTACACGTTATGTATGGTCCTACTGCAGTAGACAGGTTATGTATGGTTCTACTGCAGTAGACAGGTTATGTATGGCTCTACTGCTACAGGTTATGTATGGTCCTACTGCTACAGGTTATGTATGGTCCTACTGCAGTAGACAGGTTATGTATGGTTCTACTGCAGTAGACAGGTTATGTATGGTCCTACTGCTACAGGTTATGTATGGTCCTACTGCTACAGGTTATGTATGGTCCTACTGCTACAGGTTATGTATGGTCCTACTGCAGTAGACAGGTTATGTATGGTTCTACTGCGGTAGACAGGTTATGTATGGTTCTACTGCTACAGGTTATGTATGGTCCTACTGCAGTAGACAGGTTATGTATGGTCCTACTGCAGTAGACAGTTTATGTATGGTTCTACTGCGGTAGACAGGTTATGTATGGTCCTACTGCAGTAGACAGGTTATGTATGGTTCTACTGCTACAGATTATGTATGGTCCTACTGCAGTAGACAGGTTATGTATGGTTCTACTGCAGTAGACAGGTTATGTATGGTTCTACTGCTACAGGTTATATATGGTTCTTCTGCTAAAGGTTATGTATGGTCCTACTGCGGTAGACAGGTTATGTATGGTTCTACTGCTACAGGTTATGTATGGTCCTACTGCTACAGGTTATGTATGGTCCTACTGCTACAGGTTATGTATGGTCCTACTGCTACAGGTTATGTATGGTCCTACTGCTTCAGGTTATGTATGGTCCTACTGCTACAGGTTATGTATGGTCCTACTGCTACAGGTTATGTATGGTCCTACTGCAGTAGACAGGTTATGTATGGTTCTACTGCTACAGGTTATGTATGGTCCTACTGCAGTAGACAGGTTATGTATGGTTATACTGCTACAGGTTATGTATGGTCCTACTGCTACAGGTTATGTATGGTTCTACTGCTACAGGTTATGTATGGTCCTACTGCTACAGGTTATGTATGGTCCTACTGCAGTAGACAGGTTATGTATGGTCCTACTGCTACAGGTTATGTATGGTCCTACTGCAGTAGACAGGTTATGTATGGTCCTACTGCTACAGGTTATGTATGGTCCTACTGCTACAGGTTATGTATGGTTCTACTGCTACAGGTTATGTATGGTCCTACTGCTACAGGTTATGTATGGTCCTACTGCTACAGGTTATGTATGGTCCTACTGCTACAGGTTATGTATGGTCCTACTGCAGTAGACAGGTTATGTATGGTTATACTGCAGTAGACAGGTTATGTATGGTTCTACTGCTACAGGTTATGTATGGTCCTACTGCTACAGGTTATGTATGGTTATACTGCAGTAGACAGGTTATGTATGGTTCTACTGCTACAGGTTATGTATGGTCCTACTGCAGTAGACAGGTTATGTATGGTTCTACTGCTACAGGTTATGTATGGTCCTACTGCAGTAGACAGGTTATGTATGGTCCTACTGCAGTAGACAGGTTATGTATGGTTCTACTGCAGTAGACAGGTTATGTATGGTCCTACTGCTACAGGTTATGTATGGTCCTACTGCAGTAGACAGGTTATGTATGGTTCTACTGCAGTAGACAGGTTATGTATGGTCCTACTGCTACAGGTTATGTATGGTTCTACTGCAGTAGACAGGTTATGTATGGTCCTACTGCAGTAGACAGGTTATGTATGGTTCTACTGCTACAGGTTATGTATGGTCCTACTGCTACAGGTTATGTATGGTCCTACTGCAGTAGACAGGTTATGTATGGTTCTACTGCAGTAGACAGGTTATGTATGGTTCTACTGCAGTAGACAGGTTATGTATGGTTCTACTCCAGTAGACAGGTTATGTATGGGTCTACTGCAGTAGACAGGTTATGTATGGTTCTACTGCTACAGGTTATGTATGGTCCTACTGCTACAGGTTATGTATGGTCCTACTGCAGTAGACAGGTTTTGTATGGTTCTACTGCAGTAGACAGGTTATGTATGGTTCTACTGCTACAGGTTATATATGGTTCTTCTGCTAAAGGTTATGTATGGTCCTACTGCAGTAGACAGGTTATGTATGGTTCTACTGCTACAGGTTATGTATGGTCCTACTGCTACAGGTTATGTATGGTCCTACTGCTACAGGTTATGTATGGTCCTACTGCTACAGGTTATGTATGGTCCTACTGCTTCAGGTTATGTATGGTCCTACTGCTACAGGTTATGTATGGTCCTACTGCTACAGGTTATGTATGGTCCTACTGCAGTAGACAGGTTATGTATGGTTCTACTGCTACAGGTTATGTATGGTCCTACTGCAGTAGACAGGTTATGTATGGTTATACTGCTACAGGTTATGTATGGTCCTACTGCTACAGGTTATGTATGGTTCTACTGCTACAGGTTATGTATGGTCCTACTGCAGTAGACAGGTTATGTATGGTCCTACTGCTACAGGTTATGTATGGTCCTACTGCTACAGGTTATGTATGGTTCTACTGCAGTAGACAGGTTATGTATGGTTCTACTGCTACAGGTTATGTATGGTCCTACTGCTACAGGTTATGTATGGTTATACTGCAGTAGACAGGTTATGTATGGTTCTACTGCTACAGGTTATGTATGGTCCTACTGCAGTAGACAGGTTATGTATGGTTCTACTGCTACAGGTTATGTATGGTCCTACTGCAGTAGACAGGTTATGTATGGTCCTACTGCAATAGACAGGTTATGTATGGTTCTACTGCAGTAGACAGGTTATGTATGGTCCTACTGCTACAGGTTATGTATGGTCCTACTGCAGTAGACAGGTTATGTATGGTTCTACTGCAGTAGACAGGTTATGTATGGTTCTACTGCAGTAGACAGGTTATGTATGGTTCTACTGCAGTAGACAGGTTATGTATGGTTCTACTGCAGTAGACAGGTTATATATGGTTCTACTGCAGTAGACAGGTTATGTATGGTTCTACTGCTACAGGTTATGTATGGTCCTACTGCTACAGGTTATGTATGGTCCTACTGCAGTAGACAGGTTATGTATGGTTCTACTGCAGTAGACAGGTTATGTATGGATCTACTGCTACAGGTTATGTATGGTCCTACTGCTACAGGTTATGTATGGTTATACTGCAGTAGACAGGTTATGTATGGTTCTACTGCTACAGGTTATGTATGGTCCTACTGCTACAGGTTATGTATGGTTATACTGCAGTAGACAGGTTATGTATGGTTCTACTGCTACAGGTTATGTATGGTCCTACTGCAGTAGACAGGTTATGTATGGTTCTACTGCAGTAGACAGGTTATGTATGGTTCTACTGCTACAGGTTATGTATGGTCCTACTGCTACAGGTTATGTATGGTTATACTGCAGTAGACAGGTTATGTATGGTTCTACTGCTACAGGTTATGTATGGTCCTACTGCTACAGGTTATGTATGGTTATACTGCAGTAGACAGGTTATGTATGGTTCTACTGCTACAGGTTATGTATGGTCCTACTGCAGTAGACAGGTTATGTATGGTTCTACTGCTACAGGTTATGTATGGTCCTACTGCAGTAGACAGGTTATGTATGGTTCTACTGCAGTAGACAGGTTATGTATGGTTCTACTGCTACAGGTTATGTATGGTCCTACTGCGGTAGACAGGTTATGTATGGTTCTACTGCAGTAGACAGGTTATGTATGGTTCTACTGCTTCAGGTTATGTATGGTCCTACTGCTACAGGTTATGTATGGTCCTACTGCAGTAGACAGGTTATGTATGGTTCTACTGCTACAGGTTATGTATGGTCCTACTGCAGTAGACAGGTTATGTATGGTTATACTGCTACAGGTTATGTATGGTCCTACTGCTACAGGTTATGTATGGTTCTACTGCTACAGGTTATGTATGGTCCTACTGCAGTAGACAGGTTATGTATGGTCCTACTGCAGTAGACAGGTTATGTATGGTTCTACTGCAGTAGACAGGTTATGTATGGTTCTACTCCAGTAGACAGGTTATGTATGGTTCTACTGCAGTAGACAGGTTATGTATGGTTCTACTGCTACAGGTTATGTATGGTCCTACTGCTACAGGCTATGTATGGTCCTACTGCAGTAGACAGGTTATGTATGGTTCTACTGCAGTAGACAGGTTATGTATGGTTCTACTGCTACAGGTTATATATGGTTCTTCTGCTAAAGGTTATGTATGGTCCTACTGCAGTAGACAGGTTATGTATGGTTCTACTGCTACAGGTTATGTATGGTCCTACTGCTACAGGTTATGTATGGTCCTACTGCTACAGGTTATGTATGGTCCTACTGCTACAGGTTATGTATGGTCCTACTGCTTCAGGTTATGTATGGTCCTACTGCTACAGGTTATGTATGGTCCTACTGCTACAGGTTATGTATGGTCCTACTGCAGTAGACAGGTTATGTATGGTCCTACTGCAGTAGACAGGTTATGTATGGTCCTACTGCTACAGGTTATGTATGGTCCTACTGCTACAGGTTATGTATGGTCCTACTGCTACAGGTTATGTATGGTCCTACTGCTACAGGTTATGTATGGTCCTACTGCTACAGGTTATGTATGGTCCTACTGCTACAGGTTATGTATGGTCCTACTGCTACAGGTTATGTATGGTCCTACTGCTACAGGTTATGTATGGTCCTACTGCAGTAGACAGGTTATGTATGGTCCTACTGCTACAGGTTATGTATGGTCCTACTGCTACAGGTTATGTATGGTCCTACTGCTACAGGTTATGTATGGTCCTACTGCTACAGGTTATGTATGGTCCTACTGCAGTAGACAGGTTATGTATGGTCCTACTGCTACAGGTTATGTATGGTCCTACTGCAGTAGACAGGTTATGTATGGTTCTACTGCTACAGGTTATGTATGGTCCTACTGCTACAGGTTATGTATGGTTATACTGCAGTAGACAGGTTATGTATGGTTCTACTGCTACAGGTTATGTATGGTTCTACTGCTACAGGTTATGTATGGTCCTACTGCTACAGGTTATGTATGGTTCTACTGCTACAGGTTATGTATGGTCCTACTGCTACAGGTTACGTATGGTCCTACTGCTACAGGTTATGTATGGTTCTACTGCTACAGGTTATGTATGGTTCTACTGCTACAGGTTATGTATGGTTCTACTGCTACAGGTTATGTATGGTTCTACTGCTACAGGTTATGTATGGTTCTACTGCTACAGGTTATGTATGGTTCTACTGCTACAGGTTATGTATGGTCCTACTGCTACAGGTTATGTATGGTTATACTGCAGTAGACAGGTTATGTATGGTTCTACTGCTACAGGTTATGTATGGTCCTACTGCTACAGGTTATGTATGGTTATACTGCAGTAAACAGGTTATGTATGGTTCTACTGCTACAGGTTATGTATGGTCCTACTGCAGTAGACAGGTTATGTATGGTTCTACTGCTACAGGTTATGTATGGTCCTACTGCAGTAGACAGGTTATGTATGGTTCTACTGCAGTAGACAGGTTATGTATGGTCCTACTGCTACAGGTTATGTATGGTTCTACTGCTACAGGTTATGTATGGTTCTACTGCTACAGGTTATGTATGGTCCTACTGCTACAGGTTATGTATGGTCCTACTGCAGTAGACAGGTTATGTATGGTCCTACTGCAGTAGACAGAATATGTATGGTTCTACTGCTACAGGTTATGTATGGTTCTACTGCTACAGGTTATGTATGGTTATACTGCAGTAGACAGGTTATGTATGGTTCTACTGCTACAGGTTATGTATGGTCCTACTGCAGTAAACAGGTTATGTATGGTTCTACTGCTACAGGTTATGTATGGTCCTACTGCAGTAGACAGGTTATGTATGGTTCTACTGCTACAGCTTATGTATGGTCCTACTGCAGTAGACAGGTTATGTATGGTCCTACTGCAGTAGACAGGTTATGTATGGTCCTACTGCTACAGGTTATGTATGGTCCTACTCTTACAGGTTATGTATGGTCCTACTGCTACAGGTTATGTATGGTTCTACTGCTACAGGTTATGTATGGTCCTACTGCTACAGGTTATGTATGGTTCTACTGCTACAGGTTATGTATGGTCCTACTGCTACAGGTTATGTATGGTTATACTGCAGTAGACAGGTTATGTATGGTTCTACTGCTACAGGTTATGTATGGTCCTACTGCTACAGGTTATGTATGGTTCTACTGCAGTAGACAGGTTATGTATGGTTCTACTGCTACAGGTTATGTATGGTCCTACTGCAGTAGACAGGTTATGTATGGTCCTACTGCAGTAGACAGGTTATGTATGGTTCTACTGCTACAGGTTATGTATGATCCTACTGCAGTAGACAGGTTATGTATGGTTCTACTGCAGTAGACAGGTTATGTATGGTTCTACTGCAGTAGACAGGTTATGTATGGTTCTACTCCAGTAGACAGGTTATGTATGGGTCTACTGCAGTAGACAGGTTATGTATGGTTCTACTGCAGTAGACAGGTTATGTATGGTTCTACTGCTACAGGTTATGTATGGTCCTACTGCTACAGGTTATGTATGGTCCTACTGCTACACGTTATGTATGGTCCTACTGCAGTAGACAGGTTATGTATGGTTCTACTGCAGTAGACAGGTTATGTATGGCTCTACTGCTACAGGTTATGTATGGTCCTACTGCTACAGGTTATGTATGGTCCTACTGCAGTAGACAGGTTATGTATGGTTCTACTGCAGTAGACAGGTTATGTATGGTCCTACTGCTACAGGTTATGTATGGTCCTACTGCTACAGGTTATGTATGGTCCTACTGCTACAGGTTATGTATGGTCCTACTGCAGTAGACAGGTTATGTATGGTTCTACTGCAGTAGACAGGTTATGTATGGTTCTACTGCTACAGCTTATGTATGGTCCTACTGCAGTAGACAGGTTATGTATGGTCCTACTGCAGTAGACAGTTTATGTATGGTTCTACTGCAGTAGACAGGTTATGTATGGTCCTACTGCAGTAGACAGGTTATGTATGGTTCTACTGCTACAGATTATGTATGGTCCTACTGCAGTAGACAGGTTATGTATGGTTCTACTGCAGTAGACAGGTTATGTATGGTTCTACTGCAGTAGACAGGTTATGTATGGTTCTACTCCAGTAGACAGGTTATGTATGGATCTACTGCAGTAGACAGGTTATGTATGGTTCTACTGCAGTAGACAGGTTATGTATGGTTCTACTGCTACAGGTTATGTATGGTCCTACTGCTACAGGTTATGTATGGTTCTACTGCAGTAGACAGGTTATGTATGGTCCTACTGCTACAGGTTATGTATGGTCCTACTGCTACAGGTTATGTATGGTCCTACTGCTACAGGTTATGTATGGTCCTACTGCAGTAGACAGGTTATGTATGGTTCTACTGCAGTAGACAGGTTATGTATGGTTCTACTGCTACAGGTTATATATGGTTCTTCTGCTAAAGGTTATGTATGGTCCTACTGCAGTAGACAGGTTATGTATGGTTCTACTGCTACAGGTTATGTATGGTCCTACTGCTACAGGTTATGTATGGTCCTACTGCTACAGGTTATGTATGGTCCTACTGCTACAGGTTATGTATGGTCCTACTGCTTCAGGTTATGTATGGTCCTACTGCTACAGGTTATGTATGGTCCTACTGCTACAGGTTATGTATGGTCCTCCTGCAGTAGACAGGTTATGTATGGTTCTACTGCTACAGGTTATGTATGGTCCTACTGCAGTAGACAGGTTATGTATGGTTATACTGCTACAGGTTATGTATGGTCCTACTGCTACAGGTTATGTATGGTTCTACTGCTACAGGTTATGTATGGTCCTACTGCTACAGGTTATGTATGGTCCTACTGCAGTAGACAGGTTATGTATGGTCCTACTGCTACAGGTTATGTATGGTCCTACTGCAGTAGACAGGTTATGTATGGTCCTACTGCTACAGGTTATGTATGGTCCTACTGCTACAGGTTATGTATGGTTCTACTGCTACAGGTTATGTATGGTCCTACTGCTACAGGTTATGTATGGTTATACTGCAGTAGACAGGTTATGTATGGTTCTACTGCTACAGGTTATGTATGGTCCTACTGCTACAGGTTATGTATGGTTATACTGCAGTAGACAGGTTATGTATGGTTCTACTGCTACAGGTTATGTATGGTCCTACTGCAGTAGACAGGTTATGTATGGTTCTACTGCTACAGGTTATGTATGGTCCTACTGCAGTAGACAGGTTATGTATGGTCCTACTGCAGTAGACAGGTTATGTATGGTTCTACTGCAGTAGACAGGTTATGTATGGTCCTACTGCTACAGGTTATGTATGGTCCTACTGCAGTAGACAGGTTATGTATGGTTCTACTGCAGTAGACAGGTTATGTATGGTCCTACTGCAGTAGACAGGTTATGTATGGTTCTACTGCTACAGGTTATGTATGGTCCTACTGCAGTAGACAGGTTATGTATGGTTCTACTGCAGTAGACAGGTTATGTATGGTTCTACTGCAGTAGACAGGTTATGTATGGTTCTACTCCAGTAGACAGGTTATGTATGGGTCTACTGCAGTAGACAGGTTATGTATGGTTCTACTGCTACAGGTTATGTATGGTCCTACTGCTACAGGTTATGTATGGTCCTACTGCAGTAGACAGGTTATGTATGGTTCTACTGCAGTAGACAGGTTATGTATGGTTCTACTGCTACAGGTTATATATGGTTCTTCTGCTAAAGGTTATGTATGGTCCTACTGCAGTAGACAGGTTATGTATGGTTCTACTGCTACAGGTTATGTATGGTCCTACTGCTACAGGTTATGTATGGTCCTACTGCTACAGGTTATGTATGGTCCTACTGCTACAGGTTATGTATGGTCCTACTGCTTCAGGTTATGTATGGTCCTACTGCTACAGGTTATGTATGGTCCTACTGCTACAGGTTATGTATGGTCCTACTGCAGTAGACAGGTTATGTATGGTTCTACTGCTACAGGTTATGTATGGTCCTACTGCAGTAGACAGGTTATGTATGGTTATACTGCTACAGGTTATGTATGGTCCTACTGCTACAGGTTATGTATGGTTCTACTGCTACAGGTTATGTATGGTCCTACTGCAGTAGACAGGTTATGTATGGTCCTACTGCTACAGGTTATGTATGGTCCTACTGCTACAGGTTATGTATGGTTCTACTGCAGTAGACAGGTTATGTATGGTTCTACTGCTACAGGTTATGTATGGTCCTACTGCTACAGGTTATGTATGGTTATACTGCAGTAGACAGGTTATGTATGGTTCTACTGCTACAGGTTATGTATGGTCCTACTGCAGTAGACAGGTTATGTATGGTTCTACTGCTACAGGTTATGTATGGTCCTACTGCAGTAGACAGGTTATGTATGGTCCTACTGCAATAGACAGGTTATGTATGGTTCTACTGCAGTAGACAGGTTATGTATGGTCCTACTGCTACAGGTTATGTATGGTCCTACTGCAGTAGACAGGTTATGTATGGTTCTACTGCAGTAGACAGGTTATGTATGGTTCTACTGCAGTAGACAGGTTATGTATGGTTCTACTGCAGTAGACAGGTTATGTATGGTTCTACTGCAGTAGACAGGTTATATATGGTTCTACTGCAGTAGACAGGTTATGTATGGTTCTACTGCTACAGGTTATGTATGGTCCTACTGCTACAGGTTATGTATGGTCCTACTGCAGTAGACAGGTTATGTATGGTTCTACTGCAGTAGACAGGTTATGTATGGATCTACTGCTACAGGTTATGTATGGTCCTACTGCTACAGGTTATGTATGGTTATACTGCAGTAGACAGGTTATGTATGGTTCTACTGCTACAGGTTATGTATGGTCCTACTGCTACAGGTTATGTATGGTTATACTGCAGTAGACAGGTTATGTATGGTTCTACTGCTACAGGTTATGTATGGTCCTACTGCAGTAGACAGGTTATGTATGGTTCTACTGCAGTAGACAGGTTATGTATGGTCCTACTGCTACAGGTTATGTATGGTCCTACTGCTACAGGTTATGTATGGTTATACTGCAGTAGACAGGTTATGTATGGTTCTACTGCTACAGGTTATGTATGGTCCTACTGCTACAGGTTATGTATGGTTATACTGCAGTAGACAGGTTATGTATGGTTCTACTGCTACAGGTTATGTATGGTCCTACTGCAGTAGACAGGTTATGTATGGTTCTACTGCTACAGGTTATGTATGGTCCTACTGCAGTAGACAGGTTATGTATGGTCCTACTGCAGTAGACAGGTTATGTATGGTTCTACTGCAGTAGACAGGTTATGTATGGTTCTACTGCTACAGGTTATATATGGTTCTTCTGCTAAAGGTTATGTATGGTCCTACTGCAGTAGACAGGTTATGTATGGTTCTACTGCTACAGGTTATGTATGGTCCTACTGCTACAGGTTATGTATGGTCCTACTGCTACAGGTTATGTATGGTCCTACTGCTACAGGTTATGTATGGTCCTACTGCTTCAGGTTATGTATGGTCCTACTGCTACAGGTTATGTATGGTCCTACTGCTACAGGTTATGTATGGTCCTACTGCAGTAGACAGGTTATGTATGGTTCTACTGCTACAGGTTATGTATGGTCCTACTGCAGTAGACAGGTTATGTATGGTTATACTGCTACAGGTTATGTATGGTCCTACTGCTACAGGTTATGTATGGTTCTACTGCTACAGGTTATGTATGGTCCTACTGCAGTAGACAGGTTATGTATGGTCCTACTGCTACAGGTTATGTATGGTCCTACTGCTACAGGTTATGTATGGTTCTACTGCAGTAGACAGGTTATGTATGGTTCTACTGCTACAGGTTATGTATGGTCCTACTGCTACAGGTTATGTATGGTTATACTGCAGTAGACAGGTTATGTATGGTTCTACTGCTACAGGTTATGTATGGTCCTACTGCAGTAGACAGGTTATGTATGGTTCTACTGCTACAGGTTATGTATGGTCCTACTGCAGTAGACAGGTTATGTATGGTCCTACTGCAATAGACAGGTTATGTATGGTTCTACTGCAGTAGACAGGTTATGTATGGTCCTACTGCTACAGGTTATGTATGGTCCTACTGCAGTAGACAGATTATGTATGGTTCTACTGCAGTAGACAGGTTATGTATGGTTCTACTGCAGTAGACAGGTTATGTATGGTTCTACTCCAGTAGACAGGTTATGTATGGTCCTACTGCGTACAGGTTATGTATGGTCCTACTGCTGACAGGTTATGTATGGTTCTACTGCTACAGGTTATGTATGGTCCTACTGCTACAGGTTATGTATGGTCCTACTGCAGTAGACAGGTTATGTATGGTTCTACTGCAGTAGACAGGTTATGTATGGATCTACTGCTACAGGTTATGTATGGTCCTACTGCTACAGGTTATGTATGGTTATACTGCAGTAGACAGGTTATGTATGGTTCTACTGCTACAGGTTATGTATGGTCCTACTGCTACAGGTTATGTATGGTTATACTGCAGTAGACAGGTTATGTATGGTTCTACTGCTACAGGTTATGTATGGTCCTACTGCAGTAGACAGGTTATGTATGGTTCTACTGCAGTAGACAGGTTATGTATGGTTCTACTGCTACAGGTTATGTATGGTCCTACTGCTACAGGTTATGTATGGTTATACTGCAGTAGACAGGTTATGTATGGTTCTACTGCTACAGGTTATGTATGGTCCTACTGCAGTAGACAGGTTATGTATGGTCCTACTGCTACAGGTTATGTATGGTCCTACTGCAGTAGACAGGTTATGTATGGTCCTACTGCAGTAGACAGGTTATGTATGGTTCTACTGCAGTAGACAGGTTATGTATGGTTCTACTGCTACAGGTTATGTATGGTCCTACTGCAGTAGACAGGTTATGTATGGTTCTACTGCAGTAGACAGGTTATGTATGGTTCTACTGCTACAGGTTATGTATGGTCCTACTGCAGTAGACAGGTTATGTATGGTTCTACTGCAGTAGACAGGTTATGTATGGTTCTACTGCAGTAGACAGGTTATGTATGGTTCTACTGCTACAGGTTATGTATGGTCCTACTGCTACAGGTTATGTATGGTCCTACTGCAGTAGACAGGTTATGTATGGTTCTACTGCAGTAGACAGGTTATGTATGGTTCTACTGCTACAGGTTATGTATGGTCCTACTGCAGTAGACAGGTTATGTATGGTCCTACTGCAGTAGACAGGTTATGTATGGTTCTACTGCTACAGGTTATGTATGGTTATACTGCAGTAGACAGGTTATGTATGGTCCTACTGCTACAGGTTATGTATGGTCCTACTGCTACAGGTTATGTATGGTTCTACTGCTACAGGTTATGTATGGTCCTACTGCTACAGGTTATGTATGGTTATACTGCAGTAGACAGGTTATGTATGGTCCTACTGCTACAGGTTATGTATGGTCCTACTGCTACAGGTTATGTATGATCCTACTGCTACAGGTTATGTATGGTCCTACTGCTACAGGTTATGTATGGTCCTACTGCAGTAGACAGGTTATGTATGGTTCTACTGCTACAGGTTATGTATGGTCCTACTGCAGTAGACAGGTTATGTATGGTCCTACTGCTACAGGTTATGTATGGTTCTACTGCTACAGGTTATGTATGGTCCTACTGCTACAGGTTATGTATGGTTCTACTGCAGTAGACAGGTTATGTATGGTTATACTGCAGTAGACAGGTTATGTATGGTTCTACTGCTACAGGTTATGTATGGTCCTACTGCAGTAGACAGGTTATGTATGGTCCTACTGCTACAGGTTATGTATGGTCCTACTGCTACAGGTTATGTATCCTCCTACTGCAGTAGACAGGTTATGTATGGTTCTACTGCTACAGGTTATGTATGGTTCTACTGCTACAGGTTATGTATGGTCCTACTGCTACAGGTTATGTATGGTTATACTGCAGTAGACAGGTTATGTATGGTTCTACTGCTACAGGTTATGTATGGTCCTACTGCAACAGGTTATGTATGGTTATACTGCAGTAAACAGGTTATGTATGGTCCTACTGCTACAGGTTATGTATGGTCCTACTGCAGTAAGCAGGTTATGTATGGTTCTACTGCTACAGGTTATGTATGGTCCTACTGCAGTAGACAGGTTATGTATGGTCCTACTGCAGTAGACAGGTTATGTATGGTCCTACTGCTACAGGTTATGTATGGTTCTACTGCAGTAGACAGGTTATGTATGGTCCTACTGCTACAGGTTATGTATGGTCCTACTGCAGTAGACAGGTTATGTATGGTCCTACTGCAGTAGACAGGTTATGTATGGTCCTACTGCTACAGGTTATGTATGGTTCTACTGCAGTAGACAGGTTATGTATGGTCCTACTGCAGTAGACAGGTTATGTATGGTTCTACTGCAGTAGACAGGTTATGTATGGTTCTACTGCTACAGGTTATGTATGGTCCTACTGCTACAGGTTATGTATGGTCCTACTGCAGTAGACAGGTTATGTATGGTCCTACTGCTACAGGTTATGTATGGTTCTACTGCAGTAGACAGGTTATGTATGGTTCTACTGCGTGACAGGTTATGTATGGTCCTACTGCAGTAGACAGGTTATGTATGGTTCTACTGCTACAGGTTATGTATGGTTCTACTGCAGTAGACAGGTTATGTATGGTCCTACTGCAGTAGACAGGTTATGTATGGTCCTACTGCTACAGGTTATGTATGGTTATACTGCAGTAGACAGGTTATGTATGGTTCTACTATGTTCTAAATATATTTTCCTGTAACCCGCCTCACCCAATGAGGTACGGATCTGCTATTAATACTCCTTATAACTGGAACTTCCATCAGGAGCTAGCCAGCAGTAGAAAGGTTATGTATAGTCCTACTGCAGTAGACAGGTTATGTATGGTTCTACTGCTACAGGTTATGTATGGTCCTACTGCAGTAGACAGGTTATGTATGGTTCTACTGCAGTAGACAGGTTATGTATGGTCCTACTGCAGTAGACAGGTTATGTATGGTTCTACTGCAGTAGACAGGTTATGTATGGTCCTACTGCTACAGGTTATGTATGGTCCTACTGCAGTAGACAGGTTATGTATGGTCCTACTGCTACAGGTTATGTATGGTTCTACTGCAGTAGACAGGTTATGTATGGTTCTACTGCTACAGGTTATGTATGGTTCTACTGCTACAGGTTATGTATGGTTCTACTGCAGTAGACAGGTTATGTATGGTCCTACTGCAGTAGACAGGTTATGTATGGTCCTACTGCAGTAAACAGGTTATGTATGGGTCTACTGCAGTAGACAGGTTATGTATGGTTCTACTGCTACAGGTTATGTATGGTCCTACTGCAGTAGACAGGTTATGTATGGTTCTACTGCAGTAGACAGGTTATGTATGGTTCTACTGCTACAGGTTATGTATGGTTCTACTCCAGTAGACAGGTTATGTATGGTTCTACTGCTACAGGTTATGTATGGTTCTACTGCAGTAGACAGGTTATGTATGGTCCTACTGCAGTAGACAGGTTATGTATGGTTCTACTGCAGTAAACAGGTTATGTATGGGTCTACTGCAGTAGACAGGTTATGTATGGTTCTACTGCTACAGGTTATGTATGGTCCTACTGCAGTAGACAGGTTATGTATGGTTCTACTGCAGTAGACAGGTTATGTATGGTTCTACTGCTACAGGTTATGTATGGTTCTACTGCAGTAGACAGGTTATGTATGGTTCTACTCCAGTAGACAGGTTATGTATGGTTCTACTGCAGTAGACAGGTTACGTTAGTCAAAGGAATGGAGGTGATCATGGACTACAGGAAAAGGAGGGCCGAAAGCCCCCGTTAACGTCGAAGAGGCTGAAGTGGAGCGGGTCGAAAGTTTTAAGTTCCTTGGTGTCCACATCACCAACAAACTAACATGGTCCAAGCACACCAAGACAGTCGTGAAGAGGGCACGACAAAACCTATTCCCCTTCAGGAGACTGAAAAGTTTTGGCATGGGTCCCCAAATCCTCAAAGATTTCTACAGCTGCACCATCGAGAGCATCCTGACCGGTTGCATCACCGCCTGGTATGGTAACTGCTTGGCATCTGACCGTAAGGCACTACAGAGGGTAATGCGTACGGCCCAGTACATCACTGGGACCAAGCTTCCTGCCATCCAGGACCTCTATACCAGGCGGTGTCAGAGGAAGGCCCAAAAAATTGTTAAAGACTCCAGTCACCTAATTCATAGACTGTTCTCTCTGCTCCCGCACATCAAGTGGTACCAGAGCACCAAGTCTAGGACCAAAAGGCTCCTGAACAGCTTCTACCTCCAAGCCATAAGACTGCTGAACAATTAATAAAATGGCCACCCGGACTATTTACATAGACCTCCCCCTTGGTTTTTACACTGCTGCTACTCGCTGTTTATTATCTATGCATAGTCACTTTACAAATTACCTCAACTAAGCTGTACCCACGCACATTGACTCAGTACCGGTACCCCCTGTATTTCGCCTCGTTATTGTTATGTAATTATTATTATATTTTTTTTAATGTTTTTTTTTTCACTTTAGTTTATTTAGTAAATATTTTCTTAACTCTATTTATTGAACTGCATTGTTGGTTAAGGGCTTAAGTGTCACAACGTCGACTGAAGGTGGCGCCTCTCCTCGTTCGGGCGGCGCTCGTCGTCGCCGGCCTACTAGCTGCCACCGATCCTCTTTTCATTTTTCTTTTGGTGAGGTCTGGTTTATGTGTGCACCTGTATTGTGTTAGATCGGTTATTTAGTCTCTCTGTTTAGGTTTGTCTGGTTAGGTTGGGGTTTAGGCATTCCCTCTGCATTTTTGTGTGTTAAGGCATACGAGTTTTTCTGGGCTGCGCCCCTTACTCTGTTTACGGGCTTTTACTGTTATTGTGTTTTCGCCCTGCCTTACATGTTGTTGGCAGTTTTGGACTGTTGCCTATTAAAACGTGTGTTCGCGGACCTTGGTCTCCTGCGCCTGACTTCACCCCTCCTGCTCCTTTGAGTTCCTGACATTAAGGTCTACACCTGTTGGATTCGACGCATGTGACAAATAACATTTGATTTTATTTAAAAAAGTGACATCGGGGGAGGACAGCTCTGATGACTACACCCCTCCTTTTTATGTGAGGTAGGTCTCAAAACCACGGTACATTTTTTTTACATATAAAATGTAAATTCTTTCCTTATTAAAATTAACTTATGAGCTTGGTTCAAATGTTGTACCCCGACAGAACCTCAAATATAAGCTTGTTTTACTCCAATGTTTGTAGAATAGAGAGTGCCTTAGAAAAGGAGGTGCAAGTACTCCCAGTCCTTAGCGTCGATCAGTCTGTGCTTGATCATCATCATCTCTCTGAAGACACAGGATTTGGGAGGAGGATAAAATGTCAACAAATTTCTGACAAGTATCAGGTCCATGTGGACAACATGCATCTATTGCCTGAACCTGAACTTGAGGGAGTTGGTGACCTTTCGCAGACTCTCAATTGCTAATTTTCAGAAGAGGGCTTAAGTGAGAGTTCGATCAAGGGGCATGTCATGGTCGAAAGGAGGAGCGGACCAAAGTGCAGCGTGTGTGTCGTTCCACATTTTATTTTCACTGTGAAACTATTCGATACATAAACAATAAACTGAACGAACAAAAACAACAAACCGTGACGCAGAGGTGAAACATACACTGACTCAAAGATAATCTCCCACAAAACCCAGGAGGGAAAAACACCTACTTAAGTATGATCTCCAATTAGAGACAACGAGGACCAGCTGCCTCTAATTGGAGATCATCCCAAACAAAACCCCCAACATAGAAATACAAAACTAGAACCTGACAACATAGAAAAAGTAAACTAGAAAACACCCCCCCCCCCTGTCACGCCCTGACCTACTCTACCATAGAAAATAACAGCTATCTAAGGTCAGCACGTGACAGAGCAACTATGATAGAATGGGTGAGAACTCCTTTCTTTGGCATGTTCACTAACAGTTTTCAAAGATTAGTATTTTATTTGACTCTTTCAGATATGGTCCAATGGTCACACAGGAACTAACAGCCAACGTTTCATTTGGGGATGCAGGATATGGGGATTTCATGCTGGCGTCCAACATCCTGCTCTCTGGGAACAACGATGGAAAGATCTCCATATTGTTAAAATTCCTGAATTCGTGGGGTTTGTTTCCAGAGACTCCTTAAGGAGTTCTGGCAGGACAAACATCGCACACAATGATGTGCAGGGGATATGTGACATTGGAGCTGTAAGTTATTGATATGGAGGAAGTGATGCTTCTTTTCATTTAGTTTATGTTTCAACTGAAATGCCTAATTGAGAGAATTCTCTTAACCCCTCAAAACATTAGTTTATTAAAAAAAGGCTGGGTACTCCATCCTTCTCCAGTAGAGTAACGACATTTCTCCATTGGGTTGACCAGCAGCATACCACCATGCATCTGATGCTTAGCAGGGTTGGTCCTGGTTGGTCCCCTGGATGGGAGACCAGATGCTGCTGGAAGTAGTGTTGGAGGGCCAGTAGAAGACACCCTTATATCCCAATGCACCTCTGTAGGGTGTCCTGACTCTCTGTGGTCACTAAAGATCCCATGGTACTTATAGTAGGGGTGTTAACCCTGGTGTTTTAGCTAAATTCCCAATCTGGCCCCTCATACCATCACGGTCACCTGATCATCCCCAGTTTCCAATTGGCTCATTCATCCACCTCCTCTCCCCTGTAACTAGTCCCCAGGTCGTTGCTGTAAATGAGAACGTGTTCTCAGTCAACTTACCGGGTAAAATAACGGTAAAATAAATAAAAAATCTCCAGTAGAGTAACGACCTAGTCAACCACTTCTCTATCCTTCTCTAGTAGAGTAAGGACATAGTCAACCACTTCTCTATCCTTCTCTAGTGGAGTAACGACCTAGTCAACCACTTCTCTATACTTCTCTAGTGGAGTAAGGACCTAGTCAACCACTTCTCTATACTTCTCTAGTGGAGTAAGGACCTAGTCAACCACTTCTCTATCCTTCTCTAGTGGAGTAACGACCTAGTCAACCACTTCTCTATCCTTCTCTAGTGGAGTAAGGACCTAGTCAACCACTTCTCTATCCTTCTCTAGTGGAGTAAGGACCTAGTCAACCACTTCTCTATCCTTCTCTAGTGGAGTAAGGACCTAGTCAACCACTTCTCTATCCTTCTCTAGTGGAGTAAGGACCTAGTCAACCACTTCTCTATCCTTCTCTAGTGGAGTAACGACCTAGTCAACCACTTCTCTATCCTTCTCTAGTGGAGTAACGACCTAGTCAACCACTTCTCTATCCTTCTCTAGTGGAGTAACGACCTAGTCAACCACTTCTCTATCCTTCTCTAGTGGAGTAACGACCTAGTCAACCACTTCTCTATCCTTCTCTAGTGGAGTAAGGACCTAGTCAACCACTTCTCTATCCTTCTCTAGTGGAGTAACGACCTAGTCAACCACTTCTCTATCCTTCTCTAGTGGAGTAACGACCTAGTCAACCACTTCTCTATCTTTCTCTAGTGGAGTAACGACCTAGTCAACCACTTCTCTATCCTTCTCTAGTGGAGTAAGGACCTAGTCAACCACTTCTCTATCCTTCTCCAGTGGAGTAACGACCTAGTCAACCACTTCTCTATCCTTCTCTAGTGGAGTAAGGACCTAGTCAACCACTTCTCTATCCTTCTCTAGTGGAGTAACGACCTAGTCAACCACTTCTCTATCCTTCTCTAGTGGAGTAAGGACCTAGTCAACCACTTCTCTATCCTTCTCTAGTGGAGTAACGACCTAGTCAACCACTTCTCTATCCTTCTCCAGTGGAGTAAGGACCTAGTCAACCACTTCTCTATCCTTCTCTAGTGGAGTAAGGAGCTAGTCAACCACTTCTCTATCCTTCTCTAGTGGAGTAACGACCTAGTCAACCACTTCTCTATCCTTCTCTAGTGGAGTAAGGACCTAGTCAACCACTTCTCTATCCTTCTCTAGTGGAGTAACGACCTAGTCAACCACTTCTCTATCCTTCTCTAGTGGAGTAAGGACCTAGTCAACCACTTCTCTATCCTTCTCTAGTGGAGTAACGACCTAGTCAACCACTTCTCTATCCTTCTCTAGTGGAGTAACGACCTAGTCAACCACTTCTCTATCCTTCTCTAGTGGAGTAAGGACCTAGTCAACCACTTCTCTATCCTTCTCTAGTGGAGTAACGACCTAGTCAACCACTTCTCTATCCTTCTCTAGTGGAGTAAGGACCTAGTCAACCACTTCTCTATCCTTCTCTAGTGGAGTAAGGACCTAGTCAACCACTTCTCTATCCTTCTCTAGTGGAGTAACGACCTAGTCAACCACTTCTCTATCCTTCTCTAGTGGAGTAACGACCTAGTCAACCACTTCTCTATCCTTCTCTAGTGGAGTAACGACCTAGTCAACCACTTCTCTATCCTTCTCTAGTGGAGTAACGACCTAGTCAACCACTTCTCTATCCTTCTCTAGTGGAGTAACGACCTAGTCAACCACTTCTCTATCCTTCTCTAGTGGAGTAAGGACCTAGTCAACCACTTCTCTATCCTTCTCTAGTGGAGTAACGACCTAGTCAACCACTTCTCTATCCTTCTCTAGTGGAGTAAGGACCTAGTCATCCACTTCTCTATCCTTCTCTAGTGGAGTAAGGACCTAGTCAACCACTTCTCTATCCTTCTTTAGTGGAGTAACGACCTAGTCAACCACTTCTCTATCCTTCTCTAGTGGAGTAACGACCTAGTCAACCACTTCTCTATACTTCTCTAGTGGAGTAAGGACCTAGTCAACCACTTCTCTATCCTTCTCTAGTGGAGTAACGACCTAGTCAACCACTTCTCTATCCTTCTCTAGTGGAGTAACGACCTAGTCGACCACTTCTCTATCCTTCTCTAGTGGAGTAACGACCTAGTCGACCACTTCTCTATCCTTCTCTAGTGGAGTAACGACCTAGTCGACCACTTCTCTATCCTTCTCTAGTGGAGTAAGGACCTAGTCGACCACTTCTCTATCCTTCTCTAGTGGAGTAAGGACCTAGTCAACCACTTCTCTATCCTTCTCTAGTGGAGTAACGACCTAGTCAACCACTTCTCTATCCTTCTCTAGTGGAGTAAGGACCTAGTCAACCACTTCTCTATCCTTCTCTAGTGGAGTAAGGACCTAGTCAACCACTTCTCTATCCTTCTCTAGTGGAGTAAGGACCTAGTCAACCACTTCTCTATCCTTCTCTAGTGGAGTAAGGACCTAGTCAACCACTTCTCTATCCTTCTCTAGTGGAGTAAGGACCTAGTCAACCACTTCTCTATCCTTCTCTAGTGGAGTAAGGACCTAGTCGACCACTTCTCTATCCTTCTCTAGTGGAGTAACGACCTAGTCAACCACTTCTCTATCCTTCTCTAGTGGAGTAAGGACCTAGTCAACCACTTCTCTATCCTTCTCTAGTGGAGTAACGACCTAGTCAACCACTTCTCTATCCTTCTCTAGTGGAGTAAGGACAAAGTCAACCACTTCTCTATCCTTCTCTAGTGGAGTAACGACCTAGTCAACCACTTCTCTATCCTTCTCCAGTGGAGTAACGACCTAGTCAACCACTTCTCTATCCTTCTCTAGTGCAGTAAGGACCTAGTCAACCACTTCTCTATCCTTCTCCAGTGGAGTAAGGACCTAGTCAACCACTTCTCTATCCTTCTCTAGTGGAGTAAGGACCGAGTCAACCACTTCTCTATCCTTCTCTAGTGGAGTAAGGACATAGATTTATCCTGCCTGTTTGGCCCTGTCCTGGGGTTTCATCGGATGGGGCCACAGTGTCTCCCGATCCCTCCTGTCTCAGCCTCCAGTATTTATGCTGCAGTAGTTTATGTGTCGGGGGGGCTAGGGTCAGTCTGTTATATCTGGAGTATTTCTCTTGTCTTATCCGGTGTCCTGTGTGAATTTAAGTATTCTCACTCACTCACTCACTCACTCACTCACTCACTCACTCACTCACTCACTCACTCACTCAGCAGAGGACCTGAGCCCTAGGACCATGCCTCAGGACTACCTGGCCTGATGACTCCTTGCTGTCCCTAGTCCACCTGGCCGTGCTGCTGCTCCAGTTTCAACTGTTCTGCCTGCGGCTATGGAACCCTGACCTGTTCACCGGACGTGCTACCTGTCCCAGACCTGCTGTCCCAGACCTGCTGGAACCCTGACCTGTTCACCGGACGTGCTACCTGTCCCAGACCTGCTGTCCCAGACCTGCTGGAACCCTGACCTGTTCACCGGACGTGCTACCTGTCCCAGACCTGCTGTTTTCAACTCTCTAGAGACAGCAGGAGCGGTAGAGATACTCTCAAAGATCGGCTATGAAAAGCCAACTGACATTTACTCCTGAGGTGCTGACTTGTTGCACCCTCGACAACCACTGTGATTATTATTATTTGACCTTGCTGGTCTTCTATGAACATTTGAACATCTTGGCCATGTGCTGTTATAATCTCCACCCGGCACAGCCAGAAGAGGACTGGCCTCCCCTCATAGCCTGGTTCCTCTCTACCCAGCACAGCCAGTAGAGGACTGGCCACCCCTCATAGCCTGGTTCCTCTCTAGGTTTCTAATCTCCACCCAGCACAGCCAGAAGAGGACTGGCCACCCCTCATAGCCTGGTTCCTCTCTACCCAGTACAGCCAGTAGAGGACTGGCCACCCCTCAGAGCCTGGTTCCTCTCTACCCAGTACAGCCAGTAGAGGACTGGCCACCCCTCATAGCCTGGTTCCTCTCTACCCAGCACAGCCAGAAGAGGACTGGCCACCCCTCAGAGCCTGGTTCCTCTGGTCTACCCAGTACAGCCAGTAGAGGACTGGTCACCCCTCAGAGCCTGGTTCCTCTGGTCTACCCAGTACAGCCAGTAGAGGACTGGTCACCCCTCAGAGCCTGGTTCCTCTGGTCTACCCAGTACAGCCAGTAGAGGACTGGTCACCCCTCAGAGCCTGGTTCCTCTGGTCTACCCAGTACAGCCAGTAGAGGACTGGTCACCCCTCAGAGCCTGGTTCCTCTCTACCCAGTACAGCCAGTAGAGGACTGGTCACCCCTCAGAGCCTGGTTCCTCTGGTCTACCCAGTACAGCCAGTAGAGGACTGGCCACCCCTCAGAGCCTGGTTCCTCTGGTCTACCCAGTACAGCCAGTAGAGGACTGGCCACCCCTCAGAGCCTGGTTCCTCTGGTCTACCCAGTACAGCCAGTAGAGGACTGGTCACCCCTCAGAGCCTGGTTCCTCTCTAGGTTTCTTCCTAGGTTTTGGCCTTTCTAGGGGAGTTTTAGTCAATGAAATAAACCTAATTTACTTATAAATAGCTATTGTAAATAACCTCATGTTATCATGTCTTGTAGAGTCCCCTCTACTCAATCCAGCTGTAAACAGACCTGATTAATACTTTGTCACTCATGAATGTTGTCTAAATACCGCCAAAATGGTTTGTTCTATGATTGGCTTTCATATCAAAATAAACTATTTGTGGAATTCAACCTTTTGTCTGTGAACATCAGCTGTTTCCATTAAACAGTGGGTTAGAGTTAGCGAACACAAAAAATAAACACTGAATTCTCTAGGTCAGTCTGCCAGATGCGAATCCTTTATATAGTGGCCCTGCCGAAGCATGCCATGCTGCCGACAGATGAACTAGCATGCCTGTATTCCACATGGTCTTCTCACTGTTCCTCGCTCTCATCCAGGGCTAACAGATTGTTCCTCAGGTTTCCAGGCAGTAAGTGTATCTACAGCGCATTCAGAAAGTATTCAGACCCCTTGACTTTTTCCACATTTTGTTACGTTACAGCCTTATTCTAACATGGATGAAATATTTATTTTTTTTCCCCTCACCCATCTACACACAACAACCCATAATGACAAAGGAAAAACAGGTTTTTAGAAATGTTTGCTAATTTATTAAAAATAAAAAAAATGAACACATTTACATAAGTATTCAGCCCCTTTACTCAGTACTTTGTTGAAGCACCTTTGGCAGCGATTACAGCCTCGAGTCTTCTTGGGTATGACGCTACAAGCTTGGCACACCTGTATTTGGGGAGTTTCTCCCATTCTTCTCTGCAGATCCTCTCAAGCTCTGTCAGGTTGGATGGGAAGCGTCGCTGCACAGCTATTTTCAGGTCTCTCCAGAGATGTTTGATCTGGTTCAAGTCCGGGCTCTGGCCGGGCCACTCAAGGACATTCAGAGACTTGTCCTGAAGCCACTCCTGAGTTGTCTTGGCTGTGTGCTTAGGGTCGTTGTCCTGTTGATGGATGAACCTTCACCCCAGTCTGAGGTCCTGAGCACCCTGACCAAGGCCCTTCTCCCCTGATTGCTGAGTTTGGCCGGCCAGCTCTAGAAAGAATCTCTGTGGTTCTAAACTTTTTAGGTTAGGCTAATGCGATTAGCATGAGGCTGTAAGTAACAAGAACATTTCCCAGGACATAGACATGTCTGATATTGGCAGAAAGCTTAAATTCTTGTTAATCTAACTGCACTGTCCAATGTACCGTAGTTACTACAGTGAAAGAATACCATGCTATTGTTTGAGAAGAGTGCAGTTATGAACTTGAAAACTTACCAATAAACAAATTAGGCACATTTGGGCAGTCTTGATACAAAATGTTGAACAGAAATGCAATGGTTCATTGGATCAGTCTAAAACTTTGCACATACACAGCTGCCATCTAGTGGCCAAAATCTAAATTGCAGCTGGGCTGGAATAATACATTATGACCTTTCTCTTGCATTTCAAAGATGATGGTACATTGTTTTTTTTAGACGTTTGTTTTTTTCTTTGCATTATCTTTTACCAGACCTAATGTGTTATATTATCCTACATTCCTTTCACATTTCCACAAACTTAAAAGTGTTCCCTTTCAAATGGTACCAAGAATATGCATATCCCTGCTTCAGGTCCTGAGCTACAAGCAGTTATATTTGGGTATGTCATTTTAGGCGAAAATTGAAAAAAGCGACGGATCCTTATTAACCTGTAACTGAGTAACTTAAGAAGTTCCTCTGTCCAGTGTCTGCGTTCTTTTGCCCATCTTAGTCTTTTCTTTTTATTGGCCAGTCTGAGATATGGCTTTTTCTCTGCAACTCCGCCTAGAAGGGCAGCATCCCGGAGTCGCCTCTTCACTGTTGACGTTGAGACTGGTGTTTTGCTGGTACTATTTAATGAAGCTGCCAGTTGAGGACTTGTGAGGAGTCCGTTTCTCAAACTAGACACTCTAATGTACTTGTCCTCTTGCTCAGTTGTGCACCGGGGCCTCCCACTCCTTTTTCTATTCTGGTTAGAGCCAGTTTGCGCTGTTCTGTGAAGGGAGTAGTACACAGCGTAGCCTTCATTTCTCAGAACAAGAACAGACTGATGAGTTTCAGAAGAAAGTTCTTTGTTTCTGACCATTTTGAGCCTGTAATGGAACCCACAAATGCTGATGCTCCAGATACTCAACTAGTGTAAAGAAGGCCAGTTTTATTGCTTCTTTAATCAGAACAACAGTTTCCAGCTGAGCTAACATAATTGCAAAAGGGTTTTCTAATGATCAACACAACGTGCCATTGGAACACAGGAGTGATGGTTGCTGATAATGGGCCTCTGTTCGCCTATGTAGATATTCCATTAAAAATCTGCCGTTTCCAGCTACAATAGTCATTTACAACATTAACAATGTCTACGCTGTATTTCTGATCAATTTGATGTTATTTTAATGGACAAAAAAAAGTGATTTTCTTTAAAAAAACAAGGACATTTCTAAGTGACCCCAAAACTTTTGAACGGTAGTGTACATTCTTACGTTGTGCCAAATAAAGGAAACTGAATTAATAAATGTTTTAATTGATATTGAAAGAGCGATGACTGGATTAGATAAAGATAGAGAGACATGGAAGGGATGTGTTCATACAAGTGAGATAACAAAACAAGGACAGCACCCTCTAGTCAGTCTACACCTGCTCTAGGGTCAGTCTCCTCTCCCCACATCCCAACAGTAACCATCAGTAGGACCAATACCAAACTGACCTGGGATCAGTGTTACTAACAGAGTACAGATCAGAGAACAGGAGAACAGGCATTAACATTCCATAAACAAAATGGTTATTTCAATAACTAGAAAGAAAACACATTTCATGTTTCAACATTACCAATACAGACCAATCAATATTAAGAAAGACAAAGTCCTGGACATTGTTTGAAGAGGAGAGCGAGAGAGAGCGAGACATTCATTGACAGTATGCGGAATCAGCTGATGTTTAACTTGACATAGAGAGACGGAGGATGTCTGAGTATCAGACAGAGAGAGAGAGACAGAGACGGAGAGAGACAGAGACGGAGAGAGACAGAGAGACAGAGAGAGAGAGCGAGACATTCATTGACAGTATGCAGAATCAGCTGATGTTTAACTTGACATAGAGAGGAGGATGTCTGAGTATCAGACAGAGAGAGAGCGAGACATTCATTGACAGTATGCAGAATCAGCTGATGTTTAGAGAGGAGGATGTCTGAGTATCAGGGACGGGCTGAAGCTGTTTCCCACGACGAGAAGGTTCTGACACTTTGCATTATCTGGAAGATAGCTGAGAGAGACAGAGACGGACAGAGAGACAGAGACGGAGAGAGAGAGACGGAGAGAGAGAGACGGAGAGAGACAGAGACGGAGACGGAGAGAGAGAGAGGAGAGAGAGAGACAGAGACGGAGAGAGAGAGAGGGAGAGAGAGAGAGACGGAGAGAGACAGAGAGAGACAGAGAGAGACGGAGAGAGACAGAGACAGAGAGAGAGAGAGACAGAGAGAGAGACAGAGACGGAGAGAGACAGAGACGGAGAGAGACGGAGAGAGAGACGGAGAGAGAGAGAGAGACGGACAGAGAGACAGAGACGGGGAGAGAGAGAGAGAGAGACGGAGAGAGAGAGAGAGAGAAGAGGAGAGAGAGAGACAGAGACGGAGAGAGAGAGAGAGACAGAGAGAGACAGAGACGGAGAGAGAGAGAGGGAGAGAGACAGAGACGGAGAGAGACAGAGAGAGACAGAGAGAGACAGAGAGAGACGGAGAGAGACGGAGAGAGACGGAGAGAGACAGCGACGGAGAGAGAGAGAGAGAGAGAGAGACAGAGACGGAGAGAGACAGAGACGGAGAGAGACGGAGAGAGAGACGGAGAGAGAGAGAGAGCGAGAAAGAGAGAGACGGAGAGAGAGAGAGACGGAGAGAGAGACGGAGAGAGAGAGAGAGAGAGAGAGAGACGGAGAGAGACAGAGACGGAGAGAGACAGAGACGGAGAGAGAGGGAGAGAGACAGAGAGAGACGGAGAGAGACAGAGACGGAGAGAGAGAGAGAGAGACAGAGAGAGAGACAGAGACGGAGGGAGACAGAGACGGAGAGAGAGGGAGAGAGACGGAGAGAGAGAGAGACGGAGAGAGACAGAGACGGAGAGAGAGAGAGAGAGAGACGGACAGAGACGGAGAGAGACAGAGAGACGGAGAGAGACAGAGACGGAGAGAGAGAGAGAGACGGAGAGAGACGGGGAGAGAGACGGAGAGAGAGACGGAGAGAGAGAGACAGAGAGAGAGACGGAGAGAGAGAGAGAGGAGAGAGACAGAGACGGAGAGAAAGAGACGGAGAGAGAGAGGAGAGAGAGACAGCTGCATGTGAGCTCCTGCATTTTTCAGCATGTTTAAAAAAATATATATAGATTTAGAGTTAGATAAACTTGGATTATTCGGCCAAGACATATACAGCACACTACCCTCCACAACACTATGTCACCAGGACATATACAGCACACTAACCTCCACAACACTATGTCACCAGGACATATACAGCACACTAACCTCCACAACACTATGTCACCAGGACATATACAGCACACTAACCTCCACAACACTATGTCACCAGGACATATACAGCACACTAACCTCCACAACACTATGTCACCAGGACATATACAGCACACTAACCTCCACAACACTATGTCACCAGGACATATACAGCACACTAACCTCCACAACACTATGTCACCAGGACATATACAGCACACTAACCTCCACAACACTATGTCACCAGGACATTAAAAAAATATATATAGATTTAGAGTTAGATAAACTTGGATTATTCGGCCAAGACATATACAGCACACTAACCTCCACAACACTATGTCACCAAGACATATACAGCACACTAACCTCCACAACACTATGTCACCAAGACATATACAGCACACTACCCTCCACAACACTATGTCACCAGGATATATACAGCACACTACCCTCCACAACACTATGTCACCAGGACATATACAGCACACTACCCTCCACAACACTATGTCACCAGGACATATACAGCACACTAACCTCCACAACACTATGTCACCAGGACATATACAGCACACTACCCTCCACAACACTATGTCACCAGGACATATACAGCACACTAACCTCCACAACACTATGTCACCAGGACATATACAGCACACTACCCTCCACAACACTATGTCACCAGGACATATACAGCACACTACCCTCCACAACACTATGTCACCAGGACATATACAGCACACTAACCTCCACAACATAACTACAAACCTGATTTTGGATAAAATTAACTGGAAGGATTCTACCCTCCACAAGACTTGTTATCCAGGAGATATACAGTACAATGCTCTGACAACACATGTCAACAGGAAACATGAAACAGCACACTAACCTCGAAACACCATGTCACCTGGAACATGAACCACCACCCAACCTGGAACCTCGACAACACTACCCACCAGGAACATGCAGAACACCACCCAACATGTCACCAGGACATAAACAGCACACCAACCTGGACAACACTAGTCCAACCAGGAACCTATACAGCACACCCAACCTACCTGGAAACAACCACCAACCTGAGAAAATTCACTGGAAGCACCACCCAAATTGACCTGGAAATGCCTGACAAACACATCCAACCAGAAACCTGGAAACACCATCCAACCTGGAAACACCACCCAACCTGGAACCTGGACCACCACCCAACCTGGAAACACCATCCAACCTGGAACAAACATCATCCAACAACCTGAAAACACCATCCAACCTGGAACCTGGAAACACCACCCAACCTGGAACCTGGAAACACCATCCAACCTGGAACCACCACCCAACCTGGAACCTGGAACCACCACCCAACCTGGAACCTAGAAACACCATCCAACCTGGAACCACCACCCAACCTGGAACCTGGAAACACCACCCAACCTGGAACCACCACCCAACCTGGAACCTGGAAACACCACCCAACCTGGAACCTGGAAACACCACCCAACCTGGAACCTGGAAACACCACCCAACCTGGAAACACCATCCAACCTGGAACCACTACCCAACCTGGAACCTGGAAACACCATCCTACCTGGAACCTGGAACCACCACCCAACCTGGAAACACCATCCAACCTGGAACCTGAAAACATCATCCAACCTGGAACCTGAAAACACCATCCTACCTGGAACCTGGAAACACCATCCAACCTGGAACCTGGAAACACCATCCAACCTGGAACCTGGAAACACCACCCAACCTGGAGCCTGAAAACACCACCCAACCTGGAACCTGGAAACACCACCCAACCTGGAAACACCACCCAACCTGGAACCTGGAAACACCACCCAACCTGGAAACACCATCCAACCTGGAACCTGGAAACACCATCCTACCTGGAACCTGGAAACACCACCCAACCTGGAACCTGGAAACACCACCCAACCTGGAACCTGAAAACACCATCCAACCTGGATCCTGGAAACACCACCCAACCTGGAACCTGGAAACACCACCCAACCTGGAACCTGAAAACACCACCCAACCTGGAACCTGGAAACACCATCCAACCTGGAACCTGGAACCACCATCCAACCTGGAACCTGGAAACACCATCCAACCTGGAACCTGGAAACACCATCCAACCAGGAACCTGGAAACACCATCCAACCTGGAAACACCACCCAACCTGGAACCTGGAAACACCATCCAACCTGGAACCTGGAACCACCACCCAACCTGGAAACACCATCCAACCTGGAACCTGGAAACACCACCCAACCTGGAACCTGGAAACACCATCCAACCTGGAACCTGGAAACACCATCCAACCTGGAACCTGGAAACACCATCCAACCTGGAACCTGGAAACACCATCCAACCAGGAACCTGGAAACACCACCCAACCTGGAACCTGGAAACACCATCCAACCTGGAACCTGGAAACACCATCCTACCTGGAACCTGAAAACACCACCCAACCTGGAAACACCATCCAACCTGGAACCTGAAAACACCATCCAACCTGGAACCTGGAAACACCATCCAACCTGGAACCTGGAAACACCATCCAACCTGGAACCTGAAAACACCACCCAACCTGGAAACACCATCCAACCTGGAACCTGAAAACACCACCCAACCTGGAAACACCATCCAACCTGGAACCTGGAAACACCACCCAACCTGGAACCTGAAAACACCACCCAACCTGGAAACACCATCCAACCTGGAACCTGGAAACACCCTCCTACATGGAACCTGGAAACACCACCCAACCTGGAACCTGAAAACATCATCCAACCTGGAACCTGAAAACACCATCCAACCTGGAACCTGGAAACACCATCCTACCTGGAACCTGGAAACACCATCCAACCTGGAACCTGGAAACACCATCCAACCTGGAACCTGGAAACACCACCCAACCTGGAGCCTGAAAACACCACCCAACCTGGAACCTGGAAACACCACCCAACCTGGAAACACCACCCAACCTGGAACCTGGAAACACCATCCAACCTGGAACCTGGAAACACCATCCTACCTGGAACCTGGAAACACCATCCAACCTGGAACCTGGAAACACCACCCAACCTGGAAACACCACCCAACCTGGAACCTGGAAACACCATCCAACCTGGAACCTGGAAACACCATCCTACCTGGAACCTGGAAACACCACCCAAACTGGAAACACCACCCAACCTGGAACCTGGAAACACCACCCAACCTGGAACCTGAAAACACCACCCAACCTGGAACCTGAAAACACCACCCAACCTGGAACCTGGAAACACCATCCAACCTGGAACCTGAAAACACCACCCAACCTGGAACCTGGAAACACCACCCAACCTGGAACCTGGAAACACCACCCAACCTGGAACCTGAAAACACCACCCAACCTGGAACCTGGAAACACCACCCAACCTGGAACCTGGAACCACCATCCAACCTGGAACCACCATCCAACCTGGAACCACCACCCAACCTGGAACCTGGAAACACCACCCAACCTGGAACCTGGAAACACCATCCAACCTGGAACCTGGAAACACCATCCAACCTGGAACCTGAAAACACCATCCAACCTGGAACCTGGAAACACCATCCAACCTGGAAACACCATCCAACCTGGAACCTGAAAACACCATCCAACCTGGAAACACCATCCAACCTGGAACCTGGAACCACCACCCAACCTGGAACCTGGAAACATCCCCCGAACCTGGAACGTGAAAACACCACCTAAACTGGAACCTGAAAACACCACCCAACCTGGAACCTGAAAACACCACCCAACCTGGAACCTGAAAACACCACCCAACCTGGAACCTGGAAACACCACCCAACCTGGAACCTGGAAACACCATCCAACCTGGAACCTGGAACCACCACCCAACCTGGAACCACCACCCAACCTGGAACCTGGAAACACCACCCAACCTGGAACCTGAAAACACCACCCAACCTGGAACCTGGAAACACCACCCAACCTGGAACCTGGAAACACCATCTAACCTGGAACCTGAAAACACCATCCAACCTGGAACCTGGAACCACCATCCAACCTGGAACCTGGAAACACCATCCAACCAGGAACCTGGAAACACCATCCAACCTGGAACCTGGAAACACCATCCAACCTGGAAACACCATCCAACCTGGAACCACCACCCAACCTGGAACCTGGAAACACCACCCAACCTGGAACCTGGAACCACCATCCAACCTGGAACCTGGAACCACCATCCAACCTGGAACCTGGAAACACCATCCAACCAGGAACCTGGAAACACCATCCAACCTGGAACCTGGAAACACCATCCAACCTGGAACCTGAAAACACCATCCAACCTGGAACCTGAAAACACCATGCAACCTGGAACCTGGAAACACCATCCAACCTGGAACCTGGAAACACCATCCAACCTGGAACCTGGAAACACCATCCAACCTGGAAACACCACCCAACCTGGAACCTGGAAACACCATCTAACCTGGAAACACCATCCAACCTGGAACCTGGAAACACCATCCATCCTGGAACCTGGAAACACCATCCAACCTGGAACCTGGAAACACCATCCAACCTGGAACCTGAAAACACCATCCAACCTGGAACCTGAAAACACCACCCAACCTGGAACCTGGAAACACCACCCAACCTGGAACCTGGAAACACCACCCAACCTGGAACCTGGAACCACCACCCAACCTGGAACCTGGAACCACCACCCAACCTGGAACCTGGAACCACCATCCAACCTGGAACCTGGAAACACCATCCAACCAGGAACCTGGAAACACCATCCAACCTGGAACCTGGAAACACCATCCAACCTGGAACCTGAAAACACCATCCAACCTGGAACCTGAAAACACCATGCAACCTGGAACCTGGAAACACCATCCAACCTGGAACCTGGAAACACCATCCAACCTGGAACCTGAAAACACCATCCAACCTGGAACCTGGAAACACCATCCAACCTGGAACCTGGAAACACCATCCAACCTGGAACCTGGAAACACCATCCAACCTGGAAACACTACCCAACCTGGAACCTGGAAACACCATCTAACCTGGAAACACCATCCAACCTGGAACCTGGAAACACCATCCAACCTGGAACCTGGAAACACCATCCATCCTGGAACCACCACCCAACCTGGAACCTGGAAACACCACCCAACCTGGAAACACCATCCAACCTGGAACCACTACCCAACCTGGAACCTGGAAACACCACCCAACCTGGAAACACCACCCAACCTGGAACCTGGAAACACCATCCAACCTGGAACCTGGAAACACCATCCAACCTGGAACCTGGAAACACCATCCATCCTGGAACCACCACCCAACCTGGAACCTGGAAACACCACCCAACCTGGAAACACCATCCAACCTGGAACCACTACCCAACCTGGAACCTGGAAACACCACCCAACCTGGAAACACCACCCAACCTGGAACCTGAAAACACCACCCAACCTGGAACCTGGAAACACCATCCAACCTGGAACCTGGAAACACCATCCAACCTGGAACCTGGAAACACCATCCAACCTGGAACCTGGAAACACCATCCAACCTGGAACCTGAAAACACCATCCAACCTGGAACTGAGTGAGTCATGTTCAGTCTGAAGCTACTTTTAAAGCCAAGAAGAAAAATACATGACTATGATATATTTCACTTGATAAGGACTGAATGCTAAGTTCAGGCTACCCAGCTTGCTATGACAGAACAGATCTGACTGCGACTTCAATTAGCACTGAGGTGTGAAGTGAGAGGTGTCAAAGCCCTTCAGCCCAACAATGGCAGGAGAGTTTGACAGCCTATCAAACCCAAATGTAGAGGCCTTAGAGGGCCCTGAACAGAGGTGATTACAATACAGTACCCCTTGGATGTAAACACAAACCATTAGAGAACCCCCTCCCTGACAGCTACCCTGACAACCCCCTCACAACCCCCCCACGCCCTCCTGCCACCCCCCCCCCCAACTCCCCCACGCCCCCCAACCCCCCCAACCCCACTGAGAACCCCCCCCACGCCCACTGAGGACATACACAAGCCACAGACTGTACTCCTTATGGACTCAAACAGGAAATATATACAATAAAATGAACTTTTTCCCCAAACACACAGTGTCTAAACTCTGGTGTCCAAACACCCAGCCCACCCTAGACCTTCTGTCTGAGGACCAACTAGGGTCTAGAGGTCGACCGATTAATTAGGGCCGATTTCAAGTTTTCATAACAATCGGAAATCGGTACTTTTGGACGCCGATTTGGCCGATTTTTTTTTTTTTAGACCTTTATTTAACGAGGCAAGTTAGTTAAGAACAAATTCTTATTTTCAATGACGGCCTAGGAACGGTGGGTTAACTGCTTTGTTCAGGGGCAGAACGACAGATTTTTACCTTGTCGGCTCAGGGATTCAATCTTGCAACCTTACGGTTAATTAGTCCAACGCTCTAACCACCTGCTTTACATTGCACTCCACGAGGAGCCTGCCTGTTACGCGAATGCAGTAAGAAGCCAAGGTAAGTTGCTAGCTAGCATTAAACTTATCTTATAAAAAACAATCAATCAATCATAAACACTAGTTAACTACACATGGTTGATGATATTACTAGTTTATCTAGCCTGTCCTGCGTTGCATATAATTGCTTAGGGACACGTTGCTCTAAACATCAATGCCTTTCTTAAAATCAATACACAAGTATATATTTTTAAACCTGCATATTTAGTTAATATTGCCTGCTAACATGAATTTCTTTTAACTAGGGAAAATGTGTCACTTCTCTTGCAAGCAGAGTCAGGGTATATGCAGCAGTTTGGGCCGCCTGGCTCGTTGAGAACCGAGTCACTTCTCTTGCGTTCACTGTAAGCAGAGTCAGGGTATATGCAGCAGTTTGGGCCGCCTGGCTCGTTACGAACTGTGAAGACTATTTCTTCCTAACAAAGACAGCCGACTTCGCCAAACGGGGGATGATTTAACAGGTTGTGTAATGTAACAGGAATAACGTTTTGTTTTCGAGATTATAGTTTCCGCATTCGACCATATTAATGACCAAAGGCTCGTATTTCTGTGTGTTTATTATATTATAATTAAGTCTATGATTTGATAGAGCAGTCTGACTGAGCGGTGGTAGGCAGCAGCAGGCTCGTAAGCATTCATTCAAAATAGCACTTTCGTGCGTTTTGCAAGCAGCCCTTCGCAATGCATTGCGCTGTTTATGACTTCAAGCCCATCTACTCCTGAGATTAGGCTGGTGTAACCGATGTGAAATGGCTAGCTAGTTAGCCGGGTGCGCGCTAATAGCGTTTCAAACGTCACTCGCTCTGAGACTTGGAGTAGTTGTTCCCCTTGCTCTGCATGGGTAACGCTGCTTCGAGGGTGGCTGTTGTCGATGTGTTCCTGGTTCGAGCCCAGGTAGGAGCGAGGAGAGGGACGGAAGCTATACTGCTACACTGGCAATACTAAAGTGCCTATAAGAACATCCAATAGTCAAAGGTATATGAAATACAAATCGTATAGATTGAAATAGTCCTATAATTCCTATAATAACTACAACCTAAAACTTCTTACCTGGGAATATTGAAGACTCATGTTAAAAGGAACCACCAGCTTTCATATGTTCTCATGTTCTGAGCGAGGAACTTAAACGTTAGCTTTCTTACATGGCGCATATTGCACTTTTACTTTCTTCTCCAACACTGTGTTTTTGCATTATTTAAATCAAATTGAACATGTTTCATTATTTATTTGAGGCTAAATTGATTTTACTGATGTATTATATTAAGTTAAAATAAGTGTTCATTCAGTATTGTTGTAATTGTCATTATTACAAATACATAAAAAAAAAAAATCATAATCGGTCGACCTCTACTAAAGGTCACCAAGCCACATAATAATACACACAGGAACCAATGACCTGAGAACACATCAGGAAAGGGGGGCCACAGCACTGAAGGGAGTGATTGAAAAAGCTGCTTCTACTTTCCCCAACGCACCAGTGGTTATCTCCACCCTGCTACCACGAAAATACTTCCACCCTGCTACCATGCAGCGGATAAACGCTAGTATTTCCAGCGACTGTGCTTCAAAACCAAATGTTTTCCTGGCCCACCACTCCACCCTGCACTTGAACAGCCTCTATGACCAGGTCCACCTCTACAAGGCAGCAGTGCCCACCATCGCCCGGACTCTGAAGGACATCGCCCTCAACTTGGCAGTAGGAAACCTAGACAGTATATTTGACCTCTCAGCTTCCCGATAAAATCTGAACAATTCAAACAGAAAACCAAAAACAATGACAAATGGTTTGATGAAGAATGCAAAAACCTAAGAAATAAATTGAGAAACCTATCCAACCAAAAGAGAGAGACAGAGAGACACACACAGAGACAGAGAGAGACACAGACAGAGAGAGACACACACAGAGACAGAGAGAGAGAGAGAAAGAGATACACACAGAGACAGAGAGAGACACATGGAGAGAGAGACACACACAGAGAGAGAGAGAGACAGAGACACACACAGAGACAGAGAGAGACACAGACAGAGAGAGACACACACAGAGACAGAGAGAAAGAGATACACACAGAGAGAGAGAGAGACACACACAGAGAGAGAGAGAGAAAGAGATACACACAGAGAGAGAGAGAGACAGAGACACACACAGAGACAGAGAGAGACACAGACAGAGAGAGACACACACAGAGACAGAGAGAAAGAGATACACACAGAGAGAGAGAGAGACACAGACAGAGAGAGACACACACAGAGAGAGAGAGAAAGAGATACACACACAGAGAGAGAGAGAGACACATGGAGAGAGAGACACACACAGAGAGAGAGAGAGAGAGAGAGAGAAAGAGATACACACAGAGACAGAGAGAGACACAGACAGAGAGAGACACACACACAGAGACAGAGAGAAAGAGATACACACAGAGAGAGAGAGAGACACATGGAGAGAGAGAGAGGCTTTTGAAAAAGTAACTATTTTTCTCGTTAACTGAAGAATAGAAAGACAACGGAAGGACAGAAGACAAAGGACATCAAAGTGAAACCGTTCTCTAAAACAGACAGAAATGTAAGAAACAAGCTGTTTTGGAAGCCAACGTCAACAGCGTTGCTATGGAAATGGTTTACCCACCAGACGTCCAGACGGAGAAAGATAAGAAACCTTTTTCAAAGGTTTGAAGACGGGACAGAACCGTGAACGCCTGTTTGCAGATCTTACCAGTTACAAAACAAGAGCAAACTTAATATTTCAGACCAAACGAGGGCACATATGGAAAAGGGTTATTTGCAACCATGTCCCTTTCTCAAAAAAGAGAGGCATCAGCCAAGGATGTCAGATCAGCATGTTGAAGAAGCTGACCAGAGCAACACCTCCCAGCCTCCCAGTCTGCTCCAGCCCAGGTTAACCTCCCAGCCTCCCAGTCTCCTCCAGCCCAGGTCAGCCTACCAGCCTCCCAGTCTGCTCCAGCCCAGGTCAGCCTACCAGCCTCCCAGTCTGCTCCAGCCCAGGTCAGCCTACCAGCCTCCCTGCCTGCGCCAGCCCAGGTCAGCCTACCAGCCTCCCAGTCTGCTCCAGCCCAGGTCAGCCTACCAGCCTCCCAGTCTGCTCCAGCCCAGGTCAGCCTACCAGCCTCCCAGTCTGCTCCAGCCCAGGTCAGCCAACCAGCCTCCCAGTCTGCTCCAGCCCAGGTCAGCCAACCAGCCTCCCAGTCTGCTCCAGCCCAGGTCAGCCAACCAGCCTCCCAGTCTGCTCCAGCCCAGGTCAGCCAACCAGCCTCCCAGTCTGCTCCAGCCCAGGTCAGAATACCAGCCTCCCAGTCTGCTCCAGCCCAGGTCAGAATACCAGCCTCCCAGTCTCCTCCAGCCCAGGTCAGCCTACCAGCCTCCCAGTCTGTTCCAGCCCAGGTCAGCCAACCAGCCTCCCAGTCTGCTCCAGTCCAGGTCAGCCTACCAGCCTCCCAGTCTGCTCCAGCCCAGGTCAGCCTACCAGCCTCCCAGTCTGCTCCAGCCCAGGTCAGCCAACCAGCCTCCCAGTCTGCTCCAGCCCAGGTCAGCCAACCAGCCTCCCAGTCTGCTCCAGCCCAGGTCAGCCAACCAGCCTCCCAGTCTGCTCCAGCCCAGGTCAGCCAACCAGCCTCCCAGTCTGCTCCAGCCCAGGTCAGCCAACCAGCCTCCCAGTCTGCTCCAGCCCAGGTCAGAATACCAGCCTCCCAGTCTGCTCCAGCCCAGGTCAGAATACCAGCCTCCCAGTCTGCTCCAGCCCAGGTCAGCCTACCAGCCTCTCAGTCTGCTCCAGCACAGGTCAGAATACCAGTCTCCTAGTCTGCTCCAGCCCAGGTCAGAATACCAGTCTCCCAGTCTGCTCCAGCCCAGGTCAGAATACCAGCCTCCCAGTCTGCTCCAGCCCAGGTCAGCCTACCAGCCTCCCAGTCTGCTCCAGCCCAGGTCAGAATACCAGCCTCCCAGTCTGCTCCAGCCCAGGTCAGCCAACCAGCCTCCCAGTCTGCTCCAGCCCAGGTCAGAATACCAGCCTCCCAGTCTGCTCCAGCCCAGGTCAGCCTACCAGCCTCCCAGTCTGCTCCAGCCCAGGTTAACCTCCCAGCCTCCCAGTCTGCTCCAGCCCAGGTCAGCCAACCAGCCTCCCAGTCTGCTCCAGCCCAGGTCAGCCTACCAGCCTCCCAGTCTGCTCCAGCCCAGGTCAGAATACCAGCCTCCCAGTCTGCTCCAGCCCAGGTCAGAATACCAGCCTCCCAGTCTGCTCCAGTCTCCCAGTCTAATCAACCCAGAGCTACACTATTAATACTTTGAAACTCGGAAACAGTAGAAACAAAACACTGAAACGCAACAAATTGAATTACAACAATAAGACACCTGACGGTGAAATCGCAGTGCTAGCTGTGAAATCGCAGTGCTAGCTGTGAAATCGCAGTGCAAATCGCAGTGCTAGCGGTGAAATCGCAGTGCTAGCTGTGAAATCGCAGTGCTAGCTGTGAAATCGCAGTGCAAATCGCAGTGCTAGCGGTGAAATCGCAGTGCTAGCGGTGAAATCGCAGTGCTAGCTGTGAAATCGCAGTGCAAATCGCAGTGCTAGCGGTGAAATCGCAGTGCTAGCTGTGAAATCGCAGTGCTAGCTGTGAAATCGCAGTGCAAATCGCAGTGCTAGCTGTGAAATCGCAGTGCAAATCGCAGTGCAAATCGCAGTGCTAGCGGTGAAATCGCAGTGCTAGCTGTGAAATCGCAGTGCTAGCTGTGAAATCGCAGTGCTAGCTGTGAAATCGCAGTGCAAATCGCAGTGCTAGCGGTGAAATCGCAGTGCTATCTGTGAAATCGCAGTGCTAGAGGTGAAATCGCAGTGCTAGCGGTGAAATCGCAGTGCTAGCGGTGAAATCGCAGTGCTAGCTGTGAAATCGCAGTGCTAGCTGTGAAATCGCAGTGCTAGCTGTGCCACTAGAGATCCTGGTTCCAGGCTCTGTTGCAGCCGGCAGCGACTGGGAGACCCATGGGGCGGCGCACAATTGGCCCAGCATCGTCCGGGTTAAGGGAGGGTTTGGCCGGCAGGGATGTCCTTGTCCCATCGCACGCTAGCGACTCCTGTGGCGGGCCGGGTGCAGGGCACACTGACACGGTCACCAGGTGTACAGTGTTTCCTCCGATACATTGGTGCGGCTGGCTTCCGGGTTGGATGGGCATTGTGTCAGGAAGCAGTGCGGCTTGGTTGGGTTGGGTTGTGTTTCAGAGGACGCACGGTTCTTGACCTTCGCCAATCCCGAGTCCGTACGGGAGTTGCAGCGATGAGACAAAATTGTAACTACCAATTGGATACCACAGAATTTGGGAGAAAAAGGAGTAAAAAAAATGTAAATATGAAAAAATTACTTGCTTTATTGAACTTTAAAAAGGCTGATTATATTTGGCACAAAGAGCTATTCTTCAAAATTATCCAAAGTGGGCTTGGTGATAAGGTGTATGACCTAATAAAATGAATGTACACAGAAAACAAGTGTGCAGTAAAAAAAAAAAGGTACAAAAACCAAGAACATAATTATTTTCACAACGTCGAGGTGTGAGACAAGGTTGCAGTTTGAGTCCAAACCTTTTCAACATTTATATCAATGAATTAGCAGACATGTTGGACTATTCTGATGACTTGGTTCTTCTATCACCAACCAAAGAAGGTCTTCAACAGAACCTTAATATTCTACACCAATATTGCCATAATTGGGCCCTGGCAGTACATTTCTAAAAAACGAAAATCATGATTATCCAGAGAGAACCCAGATGTCAGAAACACAAATATAAATTCACCTTGAACAACACCATAATTGAACACACACAAAAAATGACTCATGCCTTGGTCTGAACATACCTGCATGGCTACCTCATGCCTTGGTCTGAACATACCTGCATGGCTACCTCATGCCTTGGTCTCTCCATACCTGCATGGCTACCTCATGCCTTGGTCTGAACATACCTGCATGGCTACCTCATGCCTTGGTCCGACCATACCTGCATGGCTACCTCATGCCTTGGTCTGAACATACCTGCATGGCTACCTCATGCCTTGGTCTGAACATACCTGCATGGCTACCTCATGCCTTGGTCTTACCATACCTGCATGGCTACCTCATGCCTTGGTCTTACCATACCTGCATGGCTACCTCATGCCTTGGTCTCTCCATACCTGCATGGCTACCTCATGCCTTGGTCTTACCATACCTGCATGGCTACCTCATGCCTTGGTCCGACCATACCTGCATGGCTACCTCATGCCTTGGTCTGAACATACCTGCATGGCTACCTCATGCCTTGGTCTGAACATACCTGCATGGCTACCTCATGCCTTGGTCTGAACATACCTGCATGGCTACCTCATGCCTTAGTCTGAACATACCTGCATGGCTACCTCATGCCTTGGTCTGAACATACCTGCATGGCTACCTCATGCCTTGGTCCGACCATACCTGCATGGCTACCTCATGCCTTGGTCCTACCATACCTGCATGGCTACCTCATGCCTTGGTCTGAACATACCTGCATGGCTACCTCATGCCTTGGTCTGAACATACCTGCATGGCTACCTCATGCCTTGGTCTTACCATACCTGCATGGCTACCTCATGCCTTGGTCCGACCATACCTGCATGGCTACCTCATGCCTTGGTCCTACCATACCTGCATGGCTACCTCATGCCTTGGTCCGACCATACCTGCATGGCTACCTCATGCCTTGGTACGACCATACCTGCATGGCTACCTCATGCCTTGGTCCGACCATACCCGCATGGCTACCTCATGCCTTGGTCCGACCATACCCGCATGGCTACCTCATGCCTTGGTCCGACCATACCTGCATGGCTACCTCATGCCTTGGTCCGACCATACCTGCATGGCTACCTCATGCCTTGGTCCGACCATACCTGCATGGCTACCTCATGCCTTGGTCCGACCATACCCGCATGGCTACCTCATGCCTTGGTCCGACCATACCCGCATGGCTACCTCATGCCTTGGTCCGACCATACCCGCATGGGGAAACTTTAATATGGCAGTCAAAGAAGCAACCGGCACAGCGCTGAATGGAATAAAAACGAAATTATTCAAAATCAACATCCCAATTACAATTTGGACCAAAATATTTGACAGTGTAATATCATTTACATTTACGTCATTTAGCAGACGCTCTTATTCAGAGCGACTTACAAATTGGTGCATTCACCTTATGATATCCAGTGGAACAACCACTTTACAATAGTACATCTATATCTTTTTTGGGGGAGGGGGGGGGTTAGAAGGATTACTTTATCCTATCCCAGGTATTCCTTAAAGAGGTGGGGTTTCAGGTGTCTCCGGAAGGTGGTGATTGAAGTGAGGTTTGGGGGCCACTCAATAAACTGGACTTTAAAATGTGGGACGGACATCCAATTGAAGCCCTACATGAAGAATTCTGTCGGAAAATACATCTAAATACATCTACATCTAAATTCAAGTCTCCAATTTAAAATACTTCAAACCCAAGAGCTGAGCCCAGAAACGAGCCCTCTCAGTCAGCTGGTGTTGGACCTCACCAACCAAGCCGACACCGCTTCAAAAAAGGAAAGAATTCAAATTAACAAAATCATGAACCAATCAAAGGACTCATCTTTACAACATTGGAAAAAAGAAACAAAATCCCAAAGCCGACTAAATTGATATCTGACCCTAAACAGAGAATATGAATTGGCTGATTATCTCTACTCTGTTCAGAGATACGAAGCAGAGACAGATCCTTACCAAGTACAGGCTGAGTGACCACCGATTGGCTACCTCTGGCGAGCTCATGGAGGGCTGTGCGGCCCCCCAAAGAAATGCCACCCCGCACCATGACTGACCCACCGCCAAACCGGTCATGCTGGAGGATGTTGCAGGCAGCAGAACGTTCTCCACGGCGTCTCCAGACTCTGTCACGTCTGTCACATGTGCTCAGTGTGAACCTGCTTTCATCTGTGAAGAGCACAGGGCGCCAGTGGCGAATTTGCCAATCTTGGTGTTCTCTGGCAAATGCCAAACATCCTGCACGGTGTTGGGCTGTAAGCACAACCCCCACCTGTGGACGTCGGGCCCTCATACCACCCTCATGGAGTCTGTTTCTGACCGTTTGAGCAGACACATGCACATTTGTGGCCTGCTGGAGGTCATTTTGCAGGGCTCTGGCAGTGCTCCTCCTGCTCCTCCTTGCACAAAGGCGGAAGTAGCGGTCCTGCTGCTGGGTTGTTGCCCTCCTACGGCCTCCTCCACGTCTCCTGATGTACTGGCCTGTCTCCTGGTAGCGCCTCCATGCTCTGGACACTACGCTGACAGACACAGCAAACCTTCTTGCCACAGCTCGCATTGATGTGCCATCCTGGATGAGTTGCACTACCTGAGCCACTTGTGTGGGTTGTAGACTCCGTCTCATGCTACCACTAGAGTGAAAGCACCGCCAGCATTCAAAAGTGACCAAAACATCAGCCAGGAAGCATAGGAACTGAGAAGTGGTCTGTGGTTAACACCTGCAGAACCACTCCTTTATTGGGGGTGTCTTGCTAATTGCCTATAATTTCCACCTGTTGTCTATTCCATTTGCACAACAGCATGTGAAATTTATTGTCAATCAGTGTTGCTTCCTAAGTGGACAGTTTGATTTCACAGAAGTGTGATTGACTTGGAGTTACATTGTGTTGTTTAAGTGTTCCCTTTATTTTTTTGAGCAGTGTGTGTGTATATATATATATATATATATCTCTCTGTGGCTCTGTGACCGAGCACATCCCACTGTCTCCACGTCCTTCTGTCCAACTGAATGTGATGGTGCAGAAATAGAGAAGTATGAAAGCTAACAGTCCAATATTGTAGAACACGGGTGGGTGGATGCGTTTTGGACTGACAAGCACTTTAACTTCTATGGGCTACGTGGGACGCTACCGTCCCACCTGCGGGACACACTATTCAACAGCCAGTGAAACAGCAGGGCGGCAAATACAAAACAGCAAAAATCTCATAATTTCATTTTCTCAAACAATCAACTATTTTACAACATTTTAAAGATAAACTTCTCGTTAATCTAACCACATTGTCCGATTTCAAAAAGGCTTTACGGCGAAAGCATAACATTAGATTATGTTAGGACATAAACTTCTCAAGAAAAACCACAGCCATTTTCCAAGCAAGGAGATGCATCACAACAACCAAAAATAGAGCTAAAATATTCACTAACCTTTGATGATCTTCATCAGATGACATTCATAGGACTCAATGTTACACAATACATGTATGTTTTACTCGATAAAGTTCATATTTATATCCAAAAACCCCATTTTACATTGGCGTGTGATGTTCAGAAAATGTATTCCCACCAAAACTTCCGGTGAATGAGCACATCAATTTACAAAAATACTCATCATAAACGTTGATAAAATTTACAACAGTTATTGAAAGAATTATAGATAAACTTCTCCTTAATGCAACCGCTGTGTCAGATTTTAAAATAGCTTTACGGAGAAAGCACATTGTTCAATATTCTGAGTACAGAGCTCAGCCATCAAAGCAAGCTATACAGATACCCGCCAAGTTCTGGGGTCAACTAAACTCAGAATTAGTATTAAAAATATTCTCTTACCTTTGCTGATCTTTGTCAGAATGCACTCCCAGGACTCCTACTTCCACAAGAAATGTTATTTTTGTTCGAAATACTCCATATTTATGTCCAAATACCTCCGTTTTGTTCGTGCGTTCAGATCACTATCCAAAGGCATAACGCGCGAGCGCAGTACCAGAGACGAAAAGTCAAATAGTTCCATTACCGTTCGTAGAAACATGTCAAACGTTGTTTACAATCAATCCTTAGCGTCTTTTTAGCATAAAACGTCGATAATATTCCAACCGGACAATAGCGTATTCATTGCAGAGGAAAAATAAGGAACGGCGCGCCAAACGTGCCCGCGCAGTGAACAACTCACTGGTCCCAGGCAGTCCACTCATTGACTGAGCTCCTATTTTCTGCCCAGTAACAGGAGAATGATGGAAAAACTTTCTGAAGGCTGTTGACAGCCAATGGAAGCCTTAGGAAGTGCAACGTGACCCCACAGACACTGTAGTTTCGAGAGGGATTCAAAAGAAGAACTACAATTCTCAGATTTCCACACTTGCTGGTTGGATTTTTTTCTCAGGTTTTTGCCTGCCATATGAGTTCTGTTATACTCACAGACATCATTCAAACAGTTTTAGAAACTTCAGAGTGTTTTCTATCCAAATCTACTAATAATATGCAAATATTTCACTCTGGGCCCGAGTATTAGGCAGTTTACTCTGGGCACGCATTTCATCCGAAAATGGGACAAGGTGCCATTTCAGACATGTTATATAATGGACAAGGTGCCATTTCAGACATGTTATATAATGGACAAGGTGCCATTTCAGACATGTTATATAAGGGACAAGGTGCCATTTCAGACATGTTATATAATGGACAAGGTGCCATTTCAGACATGTTATATAAGGGACAAGGTGCCATTTCAGACTCATAACATGTTATATAAGGGACAGGGTGCCATTTCAGACATGTTATATAAGGGACAGGGTGCCATTTCAGACTCATAACATGTTATATAAGGGACAAGGTGCCATTTCAGACTCATGTTATATAAGGGACAGGGTGCCATTTCAGACACATAACATGTTATATAAGGGACAGGGTGACATTCCAGACGACTCATAACATGTTATTTAACCTCTCTGGGCTAGGCGGGACGAATTCGTCCCACCTACGTAACAGCCAGTTGAATCCTGTGGCGCGATTTTCAAAACGTTTGAAATGCTATTACTTCAATTTCTCAAACATATGACTATTTTACAGCTATTTAAAGACAAGACTCTCGTTAATCTAACCACACTGTCCGATTTCAAAAAGGCTTTACAACGAAAGCAAAACATTAGATTATGTCAGCAGACTACCCAGCCAGAAATAATCAGACACCATTTTTCAAGCTAGCATATAATGTCACAAAAACCCAGAAGACAGCTAAATGCAGCACTAACCTTTGATGATCTTCATCAGATGACAACCCTAGGACATTATGTTATACAATACATGCATGTTTTGTTCAATCAAGTTCATATTTATATCAAAAAACAGCTTTTTACATTAGCATGTGACGTTCAGAACTAGCATACCCCCCGCAAACTTCCGGGGAATTCGCTAACAATTTACTAAATTACTCACGATAAACGTTCACAAAAAGCATAACAATTATTTTAAGAATTATAGATACAGAACTCCTCTATGCACTCGATATGTCCGATTTTAAAATAGCTTTTCGGATGAAGCACATTTTGCAATATTCTAAGTACATAGCCCGGCATCACAGGGCTAGCTATTTAGACACCCAGCAAGATTAGCCTTCACCATAATCAGATTTACTATAAGAAAAATGGTCTTACCTTTCCTGTTCTTCGTCAGAATGCACTCCCAGGACTTCTACTTCAATAACAAATATTGGTTTGGTCCAAAATAATCCATCGTTATATCCGAATAGCGGCGTTTTGTCCGTGCGTCCCAGACACTATCCGAAATGGTAAATAACGGTCGCGCGCATGGCGCATTTCGTGACAAAAAAATTCTAAATATTCCTTTACCGTACTTCGAAGCATGTCAACCGCTGTTTAAAATCAATTTTTATGCCATTTTTCTCGTAGAAAAGCGATAATATTCCGACCGGGAATCTCCTTTTCGGCAAACAGAGGAAAAAAATCACAAAGGCGGGGGCGGTCGGGGTCACGCGCCTAAGCCCAGAGTCCCTTGATCGGCCACTTGAGAAAGGCGATAATGTGTTTCAGCCTGGGGCTGGGATGACGACATTCAGGTTTTTCCCGGGCTCTGAGAGCCTATGGACGACGTAGGAAGTGTCACGTTAGAGCAGAGATCCTTTCTAAAAGATAGAGATGGCAAAGAAGTTCCAGAAATGGTCAGACAGGCCACTTCCTGTAAAGGAATCTCTCAGGTTTTGACCTGCCATTTGAGTTCTGTTATACTCACAGACACCATTCAAACAGTTTTAGAAACTTTAGGGTGTTTTCTATCCATATGTAATAAGTATATGCATATTCTAGTTACTGGGTAGGATTAGTAACCAGATTAAATCGGGTACGTTTTTTATCCAGCCGTGAAAATACTGCCCCCTAGCCCCAACAGGTTAACAAACACACACCGTCTGTCACTTACCTGATCCACACATCACAAAGAGAAAGAGAGCTAGGAGCCAGGGACCTAGAGGGGACCTCTCCTCATTCACCACATGCTGTAACACAGAGAGACAGGACAGGGTTAATACCAGACAGGACAGGGTTAATACCAGACAGGACAGGGTTAATACCAGAGAGACAGGACAGGGTTAATACCAGAGAGACAGGACAGGGTTAATACCAGACAGGACAGGGTTAATACCAGAGAGACAGGACAGGGTTAATACCAGAGAGACAGGACAGGGTTAATACCAGACAGGACAGGGTTAATACCAGAGAGGACAGGGTTAATACCAGAGAGACAGGACAGGGTTAATACCAGAGAGACAGGACAGGGTTAATACCAGACAGGACAGGGTTAATACCAGAGAGGACAGGGTTAATACCAGAGAGACAGGACAGGGTTAATACCAGACAGGACAGGGTTAATACCAGACAGGACAGGGTTAATACCAGAGAGACAGGACAGGGTTAATACCAGAGAGGACAGGACAGGGTTAATACCAGACAGAACAGGGTTAATACCAGAGAGACAGGACAGGGTTAATACCAGACAGGACAGGGTTAATACCAGACAGGACAGGGTTAATACCAGAGAGGACAGGACAGGGTTAATACCAGAGAGACAGGACAGGGTTAATACCAGAGAGACAGGACAGGGTTAATACCAGAGAGACAGGACAGGGTTAATACCAGAGAGACAGGGTTAATACCAGAGAGACAGGACAGGGTTAATACCAGAGAGGACAGGGTTAATACCAGAGAGACAGGACAGGGTTAATACCAGAGAGACAGGACAGGGTTAATACCAGACAGGACAGGGTTAATACCAGAGAGGACAGGGTTAATACCAGAGAGACAGGACAGGGTTAATACCAGACAGGACAGGGTTAATACCAGACAGGACAGGGTTAATACCAGAGAGACAGGACAGGGTTAATACCAGACAGGACAGGGTTAATACCAGAGAGACAGGACAGGGTTAATACCAGAGAGGACAGGACAGGGTTAATACCAGACAGAACAGGGTTAATACCAGACAGGACAGGGTTAATACCAGAGAGGACAGGACAGGGTTAATACCAGAGAGACAGGACAGGGTTAATACCAGAGAGACAGGACAGGGTTAATACCAGAGAGACAGGACAGGGTTAATACCAGAGAGACAGGACAGGGTTAATACCAGACAGGACAGGGTTAATACCAGACAGGACAGGGTTAATACCAGAGAGACAGGACAGGGTTAATACCAGAGAGGACAGGGTTAATACCAGACAGGACAGGGTTAATACCAGACAGGACAGGGTTAATACCAGAGAGAGAGGACAGGGTTAATACCAGAGAGACAGGACAGGGTTAATACCAGAGAGACAGGACAGGGTTAATACCAGAGAGACAGGGTTAATACCAGACAGGACAGGGTTAATACCAGACAGGACAGGGTTAATACCAGAGAGACAGGACAGGGTTAATACCAGAGAGGACAGGGTTAATACCAGAGAGACAGGACAGGGTTAATACCAGAGAGACAGGACAGGGTTAATACCAGAGAGACAGGACAGGGTTAATACCAGACAGGACAGGGTTAATACCAGACAGGACAGGGTTAATACCAGAGAGGACAGGGTTAATACCAGAGAGACAGGACAGGGTTAATACCAGAGAGACAGGACAGGGTTAATACCAGACAGGACAGGGTTAATAACAGAGAGACAGGACAGGGTTAATACCAGAGAGACAGGACAGGGTTAATACCAGACAGGACAGGGTTAATACCAGACAGGACAGGGTTAATACCAGAGAGGACAGGGTTAATACCAGACAGGAAAGGGTTAATACCAGACAGGACAGGGTTAATACCAGAGAGACAGGACAGGGTTAATACCAGAGAGACAGGACAGGACAGGGTTAATACCAGACAGGACAGGGTTAATACCAGACAGGACAGGGTTAATACCAGAGAGACAGGACAGGGTTAATACCAGAGAGACAGGACAGGGTTAATACCAGACAGGACAGGGTTAATACCAGACAGGACAGGGTTAATACCAGACAGGACAGGGTTAATACCAGACAGGACAGGGTTAATACCAGAGAGGACAGGACAGGGTTAATACCAGACAGGACAGGGTTAATACCAGACAGGACAGGGTTAATACCAGAGAGGACAGGACAGGGTTAATACCAGAGAGGACAGGACAGGGTTAATACCAGAGAGACAGGACAGGGTTAATACCAGACAGGACAGGGTTAATACCAGAGAGGACAGGGTTAATACCAGACAGGACAGGGTTAATACCAGAGAGACAGGACAGGGTTAATACCAGAGAGGACAGGGTTAATACCAGACAGGACAGGGTTAATACCAGACAGGACAGGGTTAATACCAGAGAGGACAGGGTTAATACCAGACAGGACAGGGTTAATACCAGAGAGGACAGGACAGGGTTAATACCAGACAGGACAGGGTTAATACCAGAGAGGACAGGACAGGGTTAATACCAGAGAGACAGGACAGGGTTAATACCA
>NC_059448.1:1180000-1182500 GCF_905237065.1 Salmo salar
GAATATATTTTTTCGCCCTAAGCTGTCTTCAAGGAACCCTGGCGACTGCATTTCAAGCAGTGTTTTTGATATATCTATTCACGTAGTCAAGTTAGAACATATTTTACATGGGACTTATTTTAGCTGTTCATGTCCCTTCAAGTACCTTCTCTCTCCCAGTTTCGCTGTAACTGTCCACCATCTTCCTAAACTCGTCCGTTTCGTCGTGATCCTCGCCGATGTAACCGTCGTTGGGATGTGCTTCACGATACTTCTCTGTGTTGGTCGGCAGTTTGAACACTTTTCTCTGTCTCACATCCATATTTTCATACATAAATAACACATTTCTTCCCGAACCTTGTCTTCTGGACTGAAAAGTTTATAGCTAACTAGCTAACAACTTGAAGCAACGCCGTTGCCTATGGCAGTGCATGCACGTCATTCCGCACGAATCCGGAAGAGGGCGCTCACGTACCGCGCATCGACACCATACCGGTATTTCAGTCATATTTCAGGGTTTCTTGAGGCGGGATGATCCTTGTTCTGTAGGGAAACTATTTAATAGTTGAAAAAAAATGTTTTTTGTTGCCTTATGAGCTTAAAAATACAATTTAGGGGAGTTTTATAAGGGGAAAGATTTGCTTTTGGAATTTTTCAAATATTTTTTTATATATTACATTTCTATATGCCTAATTTTTAGAGGCAAAAATAGTCTGTTTTGAATATTTGTTGTCAACTCTGTCACTGATGGCTAACCCCCTTAAGATCAATAATTTTGGTCAATATTCTGAAAAAATATTTGAATTAGTGTTCTGCAACACATGTTTAAAACTATTCAAAGTCAAATCAAATGTATTGGTCACATACACATATTTAGATGTTATTGCGGGTGTAGAGAAACCATTGTGTTCCTAGCTCCAACAGTGCAGTATTATTTAACAATTTACAACAATACACACATCTAAAAGTAAAAAGAATGCTAATAAGAAATATATAAATACATTTTGAATTATTTGCTGAGCTAGACCTAAGGGATAATGTTTGCTTTATAGATGTTGTTTTATGTTCTGAATCTAGAATCATGCCGAAATGCTAACGGAATTAGCCCTGGAGCATTATGAATGTTGTTTTATGTTCTGAATCATGCCGAAATGCTAACGGAATTAGCCCTGGAGCATTATGAATGTTGTTTTATGTTCTGAATCTAGAATCATGCCAAAATGCTAACCAAGTTAGCCCTGGAGCATTATGAATGTTGTTTTATGTTCTGAATCATTCCAAAATGCTAACGGAATTAGCCCTGGAGCATTATGAATGTTGTTTTATGTTCTGAATCTAGAATCATGCCAAAATGCTAACGGAATTAGCCCTGGAGCATTATGAATATTGTTTTATGTTCTGAATCATGCCAAAATGCTAACGGAATTAGCCCTGGAGCATTATGAATGTTGTTTTATGTTCTGAATCTAGAATCATGCCGAAATGCTAACGGAATTAGCCCTGGAGCATTATGAATGTTGTTTTATGTTCTGAATCATGCCAAAATGCTAATAGAATTAGCCCTGGAGCATTATGAATGTTGTTTTATGTTCTGAATCTAGAATCATGCCGAAATGCTAATAGAATTAGCCCTGGAGCATTATGAATGTTGTTTTATGTTCTGAATCATGCCGAAATGCTAACGGAATTAGCCCTGGAGCATTATGAATGTTGTTTTATGTTCTGAATCATGCCAAAATGCTAACGGAATTAGCCCTGGAGCATTATGAATGTTGTTTTATGTTCTGAATCTAGAATCATGCCAACATTTATATAGCACTATAAAATATATAGAAGTTTGGAGATTTTATTACATATTTTAATAATCTAATATTAGAATTAAACAATCAAGGCTTTTAAACACTTTTTGGACGATGAATGTAAAAATGAAATGCCTTTTTTTGGTTTCTGTGTCACACCCTAATCAGTTTCACCTGTCCTTGTTATTGTCTCCACCCCCTCCAGGTGTCGCTTGTTATCCCCGGTGTATTTATCCCCGTGTTTCCTGTCTCGCTGTGCCAGTTTGTCTTGTGTGTTCCAAGTCAACCAGTGTGTTTTTCCCCGTGCGCCTGGCTTTTCTATTCTCTTTTACTTGTCCTCCCGGTTTTGACCCTTGCCTGTTCTCTGGACTCTGTACCCGCCTGTCTGACCATTCTGCCTGCCCTGACCTCGAGCCGCCTGCCTTATCATTCTGCCTGCCCTTACCTCGAGCCTGTCTGACCATTCTGCCTGCCCTGACCTCGAGCCTGCCTGCCACACTGTACCTCCTGGAACTATGAACTGGTTTTGACCTTTTGCCTGTCCACGACCATTCTCTTGCCTACCCCTTTTTGGATGTAATAAATATCAAAAGACTCAAACCATCTGCCTCCCGTGTCTGGGTCTCGTCTTGTGCCCTTATAGTACGAACTGGCCATGACAGACCCAGCAGACTGGGACCAGCTCCGCCACGCTGTCTCCCTGCAGGGAACCACCATTGGGG
>NC_059448.1:1187500-1315000 GCF_905237065.1 Salmo salar
CTATATACACTGACTAGACTATATATACACACTATATACACTGACTAGACTATATATACACACTAGACTATATATACACACTATATACACTCACTAGACTATATATACACACTATATACACTCACTAGACTATATATACACACTATATACACTGACTAGACTATATATACACACTATATACACTGACTAGACTATATATACACACTATATACACTGACTAGACTATATATACACACTAGACTATATATACACACTATATACACTCACTAGACTATATATACACACTATATACACTGACTAGACTATATATACACACTATATACACTCACTAGACTATATATACACACTATATACACTGACTAGACTATATATACACACTAGACTATATATACACACTATATACACTGACTAGACTATATATACACACTATATACACACTATATACACTGACTAGACTATATATACACACTAGACTATATATACACACTATATACACTGACTAGACTATATATACACACTATATACACTGACTAGACTATATATACACACTATATACACTCACTAGACTATATATACACACTATATACACTCACTAGACTATATATACACACTATATACACTGACTAGACTATATATACACACTATATACACTCACTAGACTATATATACACACTATATACACTGACTAGAATATATATACACACTATATACACTGACTAGACTATATATACACACTATATACACTGACTAGACTATATATACACACTATATACACTGACTAGACTATATATACACACTATATACACTGACTAGACTATATATACACACTATATACACTGACTAGACTATATATACACACTATATACACACTATATACACACTATATACACTGACTAGACTATATATACACACTATATACACTCACTAGACTATATATACACACTATATACACTGACTAGACTATATATACACACTATATACACTGACTAGACTATATATACACACTATATACACTCACTAGACTATATATACACACTATATACACTCACTAGACTATATATATACTATATACACTCACTAGACTATATATACACACTATATACACTCACTAGACTATATATACACACTATATACACTCACTAGACTATATATACACTCACTAGACTATATATACACACTATATACACTGACTAGACTATATATACACACTATATACACTCACTAGACTATATATACACACTATATACACTCACTAGACTATATACTCACTAGACTATATACTCACTAGACTATATATACACACTATATACACTGACTAGACTATATATACACACTATATACACTCACTAGACTATATATACACACTATATACACTCACTAGACTATATACTCACTAGACTATATACTCACTAGACTATATATACACACTATATACTCTCACTAGACTATATATATATATACACTCACTAGACTATATATACACACTATATACACTGACTAGACTATATATACACACTATATACACTCACTAGACTATATATACACACTATATACACTGACTAGACTATATATACACACTATATACACTCACTAGACTATATATATACTATATACACTCACTAGACTATATATACACACTATATACACTCACTAGACTATATATACACACTATATACACTCACTAGACTATATATACACTCACTAGACTATATATACACACTATATACACTGACTAGACTATATATACACACTATATACACTCACTAGACTATATATACACACTATATACACTCACTAGACTATATACTCACTAGACTATATACTCACTAGACTATATATACACACTATATACACTGACTAGACTATATATACACACTATATACACTCACTAGACTATATATACACACTATATACACTCACTACACTATATACTCACTAGACTATATACTCACTAGACTATATATACACACTATATACTCTCACTAGACTATATATATATACACTGACTAGACTATATATACACACTATATACACTCACTAGACTATATATACACACTATATACACTCACTACACTATATACTCACTAGACTATATACTCACTAGACTATATATACACACTATATACACTCACTAGACTATATATACACACTATATACACTGACTAGACTATATATACACACTATATACACTCACTAGACTATATATACACACTATATACACTGACTAGACTATATATACACACTAGACTATATATACACACTATATACACTGACTAGACTATATATACACACTATATACACACTATATACACTGACTAGACTATATATACACACTAGACTATATATACACACTATATACACTGACTAGACTATATATACACACTATATACACTGACTAGACTATATATACACACTATATACACTCACTAGACTATATATACACACTATATACACTCACTAGACTATATATACACACTATATACACTGACTAGACTATATATACACACTATATACACTCACTAGACTATATATACACACTATATACACTGACTAGACTATATATACACACTATATACACTGACTAGACTATATATACACACTATATACACTGACTAGACTATATATACACACTATATACACTGACTAGACTATATATACACACTATATACACTGACTAGACTATATATACACACTATATACACTGACTAGACTATATATACACACTATATACACACTATATACACACTATATACACTGACTAGACTATATATACACACTATATACACTCACTAGACTATATATACACACTATATACACTGACTAGACTATATATACACACTATATACACTGACTAGACTATATATACACACTATATGACTAGACTATATATACACACTATATACACTCACTAGACTATATATACACACTATATACACTCACTAGACTATATATATACTATATACACTCACTAGACTATATATACACACTATATACACTCACTAGACTATATATACACACTATATACACTCACTAGACTATATATACACTCACTAGACTATATATACACACTATATACACTGACTAGACTATATATACACACTATATACACTCACTAGACTATATATACACACTATATACACTCACTAGACTATATACTCACTAGACTATATACTCACTAGACTATATATACACACTATATACACTGACTAGACTATATATACACACTATATACACTCACTAGACTATATATACACACTATATACACTCACTAGACTATATACTCACTAGACTATATACTCACTAGACTATATATACACACTATATACTCTCACTAGACTATATATATATATACACTCACTAGACTATATATACACACTATATACACTGACTAGACTATATATACACACTATATACACTCACTAGACTATATATACACACTATATACACTGACTAGACTATATATACACACTATATACACTCACTAGACTATATATATACTATATACACTCACTAGACTATATATACACACTATATACACTCACTAGACTATATATACACACTATATACACTCACTAGACTATATATACACTCACTAGACTATATATACACACTATATACACTGACTAGACTATATATACACACTATATACACTCACTAGACTATATATACACACTATATACACTCACTAGACTATATACTCACTAGACTATATACTCACTAGACTATATATACACACTATATACACTGACTAGACTATATATACACACTATATACACTCACTAGACTATATATACACACTATATACACTCACTACACTATATACTCACTAGACTATATACTCACTAGACTATATATACACACTATATACTCTCACTAGACTATATATATATACACTCACTAGACTATATATACACACTATATACACTGACTAGACTATATATACACACTATATACACTCACTAGACTATATATACACACTATATACACTGACTAGACTATATATACACACTATATACACTCACTAGACTATATATACACACTATATACACTGACTAGACTATATATACACACTATATACACTCACTAGACTATATATACACACTATATACACTCACTAGACTATATATACACACTATATACACTCACTAGACTATATACTCACTAGACTATATACTCACTAGACTATATATACACACTATATACACTCACTAGACTATATACACTCACTAGACTATATACTCACTAGACTATATATACACACTATATACACTCACTAGACTATATACTCACTAGACTATATATACACACTATATACACTCACTAGACTATATATACACACTATACCCACTCACTAGACTATATATATACACTCACTAGACTATATATACACACTATATACACACTATATACACACTAGACTATATATACACACTATATACACACTATATAAACACTAGACTATATACACACTGTATACACACTATATACACACTAGACTATATACACACTATATACACACTAGACTATATATACACACTATATACACTGACTAGACTATATATACACACTAGACTATATACACTCACTAGACTATATATACACACTAGACTATATATACACACTATATACACTCACTAGACTCTATATACACACTAGACTATATATACACACTATATACACTCACTAGACTATATATACACTCACTAGACTATATATACACACTATATACACTGACTAGACTATATATACACACTATATACACTCACTAGACTATATATACACACTATATACACACTATATACACTGACTAGACTATATATACACACTATATACACTCACTAGACTATATATACACACTATATACACTCACTAGACTATATATATATACACTCACTAGACTATATATACACACTATATACACTGACTAGACTATATACACACTATATACACTCACTAGACTATATATACACACTATATACACTCACTAGACTATATATACACTCACTAGACTATATATATACACTCACTAGACTATATAGACACACTATATACACTCACTAGACTATATATATATATATATACACTCACTAGACTATATAGACACACTATATACACTCACTAGACTATATATACACACTATATACACTCACTAGACTATATATACACACTAGACTATATATACACACTAGACTATATATACACTCACTAGACTATATATATATATATATATATATATATATACACTCACTAGACTATATATACACACTATATACACTGAATAGACTATATATACACACTATATACACTCACTAGACTATATATACACACTATATACACACTATATACACTGACTAGACTATATATACACACTATATACACTCACTAGACTATATACACACACTATATACTCTCACTAGACTATATATATATACACTCACTAGACTATATATACACACTATATACACTGACTAGACTATATACACACTATATACACTCACTAGACTATATATACACACTATATACACTCACTAGACTATATATATACACTATATACACTCACTAGACTATATATACACTCACTAGACTATATATATACACTCACTAGACTATATAGACACACTATATACACTCACTAGACTATATAGACACACTATATACACTCACTAGACTATATATACACACTAGACTATATATACACACTAGACTATATATACACACTAGACTATATATACACTCACTAGACTATATATATATATATATATATATATATATATATATATATATACACTCACTAGACTATATATACACACTATATACACTCACTAGACTATATGTACACACTATATACACTCACTAGACTATATATATACACTATATACACTCACTAGACTATATATATATATACACTCACTAGACTATATATATATACACTCACTAGACTATATAGACACACTATATACACTCACTAGACTATATATATATATATATATATACACTCACTAGACTATATAGACATACTATATACACTCACTAGACTATATATACACACTATATACACTCACTAGACTATATATACACACTATATACACACTCACTAGACTATATATACACTCACTAGACTATATATACACACTATATACACTCACTAGACTATATATACACACTATATATACTCACTAGACTATATATACACACTATATACACTCACTAGACTATATATACACTATATACACTCACTAGACTATATATACACACTATATACACACTAGACTATATATACACACTAGACTATATATACACACTAGACTATATATACACACTATATACACTCACTAGACTATATATATATATATATATATATATATATATATATATATATATATATATATATACACTCACTAGACTATATATGCACACTATATACACTCACTAGACTATATATACACACTATATACACTGACTAGACTATATATACACACTATATACACTCACTAGACTATATATACACACTATATACTCTCACTAGACTATATATATATACACTCACTAGACTATATATACACACTATATACACTCACTAGACTATATATACACACTATATACACTCACTAGACTATATATACACACTATATACACTCACTAGACTATATATACACTATATACACTCACTAGACTATATATACACACTATATACACACTAGACTATATATACACACTAGACTATATATACACACTAGACTATATATACACACTATATACACTCACTAGACTATATATATATATATATATATATATATATATATACACTCACTAGACTATATATGCACACTATATACACTCACTAGACTATATACATACACTATATACACTCACTAGACTATATATACACACTATATACACACTCACTAGACTATATATACACTCACTAGACTATATATACACACTATATACACTCACTAGACTATATATACACACTATATACACTCACTAGACTATATATACACACTATATACACACTCACTAGACTATATATACACACTATATACACACTCACTAGACTATATATACACACTATATACACACTATATACACACTCACTAGACTATATATACACACTATATACACTCACTAGACTATATATACACACTATATACACACTAGACTATATATACACACTAGACTATATATACACACTAGACTATATATATACACACTAGACTATATATACACACTAGACTATATATATACACACTAGACTATATATACACACTAGACTATATATACACACTAGACTATATATACACACTAGACTATATATACACACTAGACTATATATATACACACTAGACTATATATACACACTAGACTATATATATACACACTAGACTATATATACACACTAGACTATATATACACACTAGACTATATATACACACTATATACACTCACTAGACTATATACATACACTATATACACTAACTAGACTATATATACACACTATATACACACTTCATACACTATATACACACTATATACACACTCACTAGACTATATATACACACTAGACTATATATACACACTAGACTATATATATACACACTAGACTATATATACAGTAGACTATATATACACACTAGACTATATATACACACTAGACTATATACACACTAGACTATATATACACACTAGACTATATATACACACTATATACACACTAGACTATATAGACACTAGACTATATATACACACTAGACTATATACACTCACTAGACTATATATACACACTAGACTATATATATACACACTAGACTATATATACACACTAGACTATATATACACACTAGACTATATATACACACTATATACACTCACTAGACTATATACATACACTATATACACTAACTAGACTATATATACACACTATATACACACTTCATACACTATATACACACTATATACACACTCACTAGACTATATATACACACTAGACTATATATACACACTAGACTATATATATACACACTAGACTATATATACAGTAGACTATATATACACACTAGACTATATATACACACTAGACTATATACACACTAGACTATATATACACACTAGACTATATATACACACTAGACTATATATACACACTAGACTATATACACTCACTAGACTATATATACACACTATATACACTCACTAGACTATATATACACACTAGACTATATATACACACTATATACACTCACTAGACTATATATACACTGACTAGACTAAATATACACACTAGACAATATATACACACTAGGCCACACTAGACCACTACATTCAAATGCATACTGACCCAAACACTACATACACACACACGCATACTGACACAAACACTACACACACACACACTACATTCAAACGCATACTGACACACACACTACACACACACACACACACACACACTACATTCAAACGCATACTGACACACACACTACATACTGACACACACTACACACACACACACGCATACTGACACAAACACTACACACACACACACACACACTACATTCAAACGCATACTGACACACACACTACATACTGACACACACTACACACACACACACGCATACTGACACAAACACTACACACACACACACACACTACATTCAAACGCATACTGACACTCACACTACACACACACACACACACTACACACTGACACAAACACTACACACACACACACACACACACTACATTCAAACGCATACTGACACTCACACTACATACTGACACTCACACTACACACACACACACACACTACACACTGACACAAACACTACACACACACACACACACTACATTCAAACGCATACTGACACTCACACTACATACTGACACTCACACTACACACACACTCACTACATACTGACACTCACACTACACACACACACACGCATACTGACACTCACACTACACACACACACACTACATTCAAACGCATACTGACACTCACACTACATAGTGACACACACACTGACACACACACTGACATAAACACTACACACACACTCACTACATACTGACATAAACACTACACACTACACTCACTACATACTGACATAAACACTACACACACACTCACTACATACTGACATAAACACTACACACACACTCACTACATACTGACATAAACACTACACACTACACTCACTACATACTGACATAAACACTGACATAAACACTACACACACACACACTACATTCAAACGCACACTGACACTCACACTACATACTGACACACACACTGACACACACACTGACATAAACACTACACACTACACTCACTACATACTGACATAAACACTACACACTACACTCACTACATACTGACATAAACACTACACACTACACTCACTACATACTGACATAAACACTGACACACACACTGACATAAACACTACACACACACTCACTACACACTGACATAAACACTACACACACACTCACTACATACTGACATAAACACTACACACTACACTCACTACACACTGACATAAACACTACACACTACACTCACTACATACTGACATAAACACTACACACTACACTCACTACATACTGACATAAACACTACACACTACACTCACTACATACTGACATAAACACTACACACACACTCACTACATACTGACATAAACACTACACACTACACTCACTACATACTGACATAAACACTACACACTACACTCACTACATACTGACATAAACACTACACACTACACTCACTACATACTGACATAAACACTACACACACACTCACTACACACTGACATAAACACTACACACACACTCACTACATACTGACATAAACACTACACACTACACTCACTACATACTGACATAAACACTACACACACACTCACTACATACTGACATAAACACTACACACACACTCACTACATACTGACATAAACACTACACACACACTCACTACATACTGACATAAACACTACACACACACTGACACACACTGACATAAACACTACACACACACTCACTACACACTGACATAAACACTACACACACACTCACTACATACTGACATAAACACTACACACACACTCACTACATACTGACATAAACACTACACACACACTCACTACACACTGACATAAACACTACACACTACACTCACTACATACTGACATAAACACTACACACTACACTCACTACATACTGACATAAACACTACACACACACTCACTACATACTGACATAAACACTACACACTACACTCACTACATACTGACATAAACACTACACACTACACTCACTACATACTGACATAAACACTACACACACACTCACTACATACTGACACTCACACTACACACACACTCACTACATACTGACATAAACACTACACACACACTCAGTACATACTGACATAAACACTACACACACACTCACTACATACTGACATAAACACTACACACACACTCACTACATACTGACATAAACACTACACACTACACTCACTACATACTGACATAAACACTACACACTACACTAACTACATACTGACATAAACACTACACACTACACTCACTACATACTGACATAAACACTACACACACACTCACTACACACTGACATAAACACTACACACTACACTCACTACATACTGACATAAACACTACACACTACACTCACTACATACTGACATAAACACTACACACTACACTCACTACATACTGACATAAACACTACACACACACTCACTACATACTGACATAAACACTACACACACACTCACTACATACTGACATAAACACTACACACACACTCACTACATACTGACATAAACACTACACACACACTCACTACATACTGACATAAACACTACACACACACTCACTACATACTGACATAAACACTACACACACTCACACTACATACTGACACACACACTCACTACATACTGACATAAACACTACACACACACTCACTACATACTGACATAAACACTACACACACACTCACTACATACTGACATAAACACTACACACACACTCACTACATACTGACATAAACACTACACACACACTCACTACATACTGACATAAACACTACACACACACTCACTACATACTGACATAAACACTACACACACTCACACTACATACTGACACACACACTCACTACATACTGACATAAACACTACACACACACTCACTACACACTGACATAAACACTACACACACACTCACTACATACTGACATAAACACTACACACTACACTCACTACATACTGACATAAACACTACACACTACACTCACTACATACTGACATAAACACTACACACTACACTCACTACATACTGACATAAACACTACACACACACTCACTACACACTGACATAAACACTACACACACACTCAGTACATACTGACATAAACACTACACACTACACTCACTACATACTGACATAAACACTACACACTACACTCAAAACATACTGACATAAACACTACACACTACACTCACTACACACTGACATAAACACTACACACTACACTCACTACACACTGACATAAACACTACACACACACTCACTACATACTGACATAAACACTACACACTACACTCACTACATACTGACATAAACACTACACACTACACTCACTACATACTGACATAAACACTACACACTACACTCACTACATACTGACATAAACACTACACACTACACTCACTACACACTGACATAAACACTACACACTACACTCACTACACACTGACATAAACACTACACACACACTCACTACATACTGACATAAACACTACACACTACACTCACTACATACTGACATAAACACTACACACTACACTCACTACATACTGACATAAACACTACACACTACACTCACTACATACTGACATAAACACTACACTCACTACATACTGACATAAACACTACACACTACACTCACTACATACTGACATAAACACTACACACACACTCACTACATACTGACATAAACACTACACACTACACTCACTACATACTGACATAAACACTACACACTACACTCACTACATACTGACATAAACACTACACACTACACTCACTACATACTGACATAAACACTACACACACACTCACTACATACTGACATAAACACTACACACACACTCACTACATACTGACATAAACACTACACACTACACTCACTACACACTGACATAAACACTACACACACACTCACTACATACTGACATAAACACTACACACACACTCACTACATACTGACATAAACACTACACACTACACTCACTACATACTGACATAAACACTACACACTACACTCACTACATACTGACATAAACTCTACACACACACTCACTACACACTGACATAAACACTACACACTACACTCACTACATACTGACATAAACACTACACACACACTCACTACACACTGACATAAACACTACACACACACTCACTACATACTGACATAAACACTACACACACACTCACTACATACTGACATAAACACTACACACTACACTCACTACATACTGACATAAACACTACACACTACACTCACTACATACTGACATAAACACTACACACTACACTCACTACATACTGACATAAACACTACACACACACTCACTACACACTGACATAAACACTACACACACACACACTACATACTGACATAAACACTACACATACACTCACTACATACTGACATAAACACTACACACACACTCACTACACACTGACATAAAAACTACACACACACACACTACATACTGACATAAACACTACACACACACTCACTACATACTGACATAAACACTACACACTACACTCACTACACACTGACATAAACACTACACACTACACTCACTACATACTGACATAAACACTACACACACACTCACTACATACTGACATAAACACTACACACTACACTCACTACATACTGACATAAACACTACACACTACACTCACTACACACTGACATAAACACTACACACTACACTCACTACATACTGACATAAACACTACACACTACACTCACTACATACTGACATAAACACTACACACTACACTCACTACATACTGACATAAACACTACACACTACACTCACTACATACTGACATAAACACTACACACTACACTCACTACACACTGACATAAACACTACACACTACACTCACTACATACTGACATAAACACTACACACACACTCACTACATACTGACATAAACACTACACACTACACTCACTACATACTGACATAAACACTACACACACACTCACTACATACTGACATAAACACTACACACTACACTCACTACACACTGACATAAACACTACACACACACTCACTACATACTGACATAAACACTACACACTACACTCACTACATACTGACATAAACACTACACACACACTCACTACATACTGACATAAACACTACACACACACTCACTACATACTGACATAAACACTACACACTACACTCACTACATACTGACATAAACACTACACACTACACTCACTACACACTGACATAAACACTACACACACACTCACTACATACTGACATAAACACTACACACTACACTCACTACATACTGACATAAACACTACACACTACACTCACTACATACTGACATAAACACTACACACTACACTCACTACATACTGACATAAACACTACACACTACACTCACTACATACTGACATAAACACTACACACTACACTCACTACACACTGACATAAACACTACACACTACACTCACTACACACTGACATAAACACTACACACTACACTCACTACATACTGACATAAACACTACACACTACACTCACTACATACTGACATAAACACTACACACTACACTCACTACATACTGACATAAACACTACACACTACACTCACTACATACTGACATAAACACTACACACTACACTCACTACATACTGACATAAACACTACACACACACTCACTACACACTGACACAAACACTACACACACACTCACTACATACTGACACACACACTGACATAAACACTACACACTACACTCACTACATACTGACATAAACACTACACACTACACTCACTACACACTGACATAAACACTACACACTACACTCACTACATACTGACATAAACACTACACACTACACTCACTACATACTGACATAAACACTACACACTACACTCACTACATACTGACATAAACACTACACACTACACTCACTACATACTGACATAAACACTACACACTACACTCACTACATACTGACATAAACACTACACACACACTCACTACACACTGACACAAACACTACACACACACTCACTACATACTGACACACACACTGACATAAACACTACACACTACACTCACTACATACTGACATAAACACTACACACTACACTCACTACATACTGACATAAACACTACACACTACACTCACTACATACTGACATAAACACTACACACACACTCACTACATACTGACATAAACACTACACACTACACTCACTACATACTGACATAAACACTACACACTACACTCACTACATACTGACATAAACACTACACACTACACTCACTACATACTGACATAAACACTACACACTACACTCACTACATACTGACATAAACACTACACATACACTCACTACATACTGACATAAACACTACACACACACTCACTACATACTGACATAAACACTACACACACACTCACTACATACTGACATAAACACTACACACACACTCACTACATACTGACATAAACACTACACACTACACTCACTACATACTGACATAAACACTACACACTACACTCACTACATACTGACATAAACACTACACACTACACTCACTACATACTGACATAAACACTACACACACACTCACTACATACTGACACACACACTGACATAAACACTACACACTACACTCACTACATACTGACATAAACACTACACACTACACTCACTACACACTGACATAAACACTACACACTACACTCACTACACACTGACATAAACACTACACACTACACTCACTACATACTGACATAAACACTACACACTACACTCACTACATACTGACATAAACACTACACACTACACTCACTACATACTGACATAAACACTACACACTACACTCACTACATACTGACATAAACACTACACACTACACTCACTACATACTGACATAAACACTACACACACACTCACTACACACTGACACAAACACTACACACACACTCACTACATACTGACACACACACTGACACAAACACTACACACTACACTCACTACATACTGACATAAACACTACACACTACACTCACTACATACTGACATAAACACTACACACTACACTCACTACATACTGACATAAACACTACACACTACACTCACTACATACTGACATAAACACTACACACACACTCACTACATACTGACATAAACACTACACACTACACTCACTACATACTGACATAAACACTACACACTACACTCACTACATACTGACATAAACACTACACACTACACTCACTACATACTGACATAAACACTACACACTACACTCACTACATACTGACATAAACACTACACACTACACTCACTACATACTGACATAAACACTACACACTACACTCACTACATACTGACATAAACACTACACACTACACTCACTACATACTGACATAAACACTACACACTACACTCACTACATACTGACATAAACACTACACACTACACTCACTACATACTGACATAAACACTACACACACACTCACTACACACTGACATAAACACTACACACTACACTCACTACATACTGACATAAACACTACACACTACACTCACTACATACTGACATAAACACTACACACTACACTCACTACATACTGACATAAACACTACACACTACACTCACTACATACTGACATAAACACTACACACTACACTCACTACATACTGACATAAACACTACACACACACTCACTACATACTGACATAAACACTACACACTACACTCACTACATACTGACATAAACACTACACACACACTCACTACATACTGACATAAACACTACACACACACTCACTACATACTGACATAAACACTACACACACACTCACTACATACTGACATAAACACTACACACACACTCACTACATACTGACATAAACACTACACACACACTCACTACATACTGACATAAACACTACACACTACACTCACTACATACTGACATAAACACTACACACTACACTCACTACATACTGACATAAACACTACACACTACACTCACTACATACTGACATAAACACTACACACACACTCACTACATACTGACACACACACTGACATAAACACTACACACTACACTCACTACATACTGACATAAACACTACACACTACACTCACTACACACTGACATAAACACTACACACTACACTCACTACACACTGACATAAACACTACACACTACACTCACTACATACTGACATAAACACTACACACTACACTCACTACATACTGACATAAACACTACACACTACACTCACTACATACTGACATAAACACTACACACTACACTCACTACATACTGACATAAACACTACACACTACACTCACTACATACTGACATAAACACTACACACACACTCACTACACACTGACACAAACACTACACACACACTCACTACATACTGACACACACACTGACATAAACACTACACACTACACTCACTACATACTGACATAAACACTACACACTACACTCACTACATACTGACATAAACACTACACACTACACTCACTACATACTGACATAAACACTACACACTACACTCACTACATACTGACATAAACACTACACACACACTCACTACATACTGACATAAACACTACACACTACACTCACTACATACTGACATAAACACTACACACTACACTCACTACATACTGACATAAACACTACACACACACTCACTACACACTGACACAAACACTACACACACACTCACTACATACTGACACACACACTGACATAAACACTACACACTACACTCACTACATACTGACATAAACACTACACACTACACTCACTACACACTGACATAAACACTACACACTACACTCACTACACACTGACATAAACACTACACACTACACTCACTACATACTGACATAAACACTACACACTACACTCACTACATACTGACATAAACACTACACACTACACTCACTACATACTGACATAAACACTACACACTACACTCACTACATACTGACATAAACACTACACACTACACTCACTACATACTGACATAAACACTACACACACACTCACTACACACTGACACAAACACTACACACACACTCACTAACATACTGCACACACACTGACATAAACACTACACACTACACTCACTACATACTGACATAAACACTACACACTACACTCACTACATACTGACATAAACACTACACACTACACTCACTACATACTGACATAAACACTACACACACACTCACTACATACTGACATAAACACTACACACTACACTCACTACATACTGACATAAACACTACACACTACACTCACTACATACTGACATAAACACTACACACTACACTCACTACATACTGACATAAACACTACACACTACACTCACTACATACTGACATAAACACTACACATACACTCACTACATACTGACATAAACACTACACACACACTCACTACATACTGACATAAACACTACACACACACTCACTACATACTGACATAAACACTACACACACACTCACTACATACTGACATAAACACTACACACTACACTCACTACATACTGACATAAACACTACACACTACACTCACTACATACTGACATAAACACTACACACTACACTCACTACATACTGACATAAACACTACACACTACACTCACTACATACTGACATAAACACTACACACTACACTCACTACACACTGACATAAACACTACACACTACACTCACTACACACTGACATAAACACTACACACTACACTCACTACACACTGACATAAACACTACACACTACACTCACTACATACTGACATAAACACTACACACTACACTCACTACATACTGACATAAACACTACACACTACACTCACTACATACTGACATAAACACTACACACTACACTCACTACATACTGACATAAACACTACACACACACTCACTACACACTGACACAAACACTACACACACACTCACTACATACTGACACACACACTGACATAAACACTACACACTACACTCACTACATACTGACATAAACACTACACACTACACTCACTACATACTGACATAAACACTACACACTACACTCACTACATACTGACATAAACACTACACACTACACTCACTACATACTGACATAAACACTACACACACACTCACTACATACTGACATAAACACTACACACTACACTCACTACATACTGACATAAACACTACACACTACACTCACTACATACTGACATAAACACTACACACTACACTCACTACATACTGACATAAACACTACACACTACACTCACTACATACTGACATAAACACTACACACTACACTCACTACATACTGACATAAACACTACACACTACACTCACTACATACTGACATAAACACTACACACTACACTCACTACATACTGACATAAACACTACACACTACACTCACTACATACTGACATAAACACTACACACTACACTCACTACATACTGACATAAACACTACACACACACTCACTACACACTGACATAAACACTACACACTACACTCACTACATACTGACATAAACACTACACACTACACTCACTACATACTGACATAAACACTACACACTACACTCACTACATACTGACATAAACACTACACACACACTCACTACATACTGACATAAACACTACACATACACTCACTACATACTGACATAAACACTACACACACACTCACTACATACTGACATAAACACTACACACACACTCACTACATACTGACATAAACACTACACACACACTCACTACATACTGACATAAACACTACACACTACACTCACTACATACTGACATAAACACTACACACTACACTCACTACATACTGACATAAACACTACACACTACACTCACTACATACTGACATAAACACTACACACACACTCACTACATACTGACACACACACTGACATAAACACTACACACTACACTCACTACATACTGACATAAACACTACACACTACACTCACTACACACTGACATAAACACTACACACTACACTCACTACACACTGACATAAACACTACACACTACACTCACTACATACTGACATAAACACTACACACTACACTCACTACATACTGACATAAACACTACACACTACACTCACTACATACTGACATAAACACTACACACTACACTCACTACATACTGACATAAACACTACACACTACACTCACTACATACTGACATAAACACTACACACACACTCACTACACACTGACACAAACACTACACACACACTCATACTGACACACACACTGACATAAACACTACACACTACACTCACTACATACTGACATAAACACTACACACTACACTCACTACATACTGACATAAACACTACACACTACACTCACTACATACTGACATAAACACTACACACTACACTCACTACATACTGACATAAACACTACACACACACTCACTACATACTGACATAAACACTACACACTACACTCACTACATACTGACATAAACACTACACACTACACTCACTACATACTGACATAAACACTACACACTACACTCACTACATACTGACATAAACACTACACACTACACTCACTACATACTGACATAAACACTACACACTACACTCACTACATACTGACATAAACACTACACACTACACTCACTACATACTGACATAAACACTACACACTACACTCACTACATACTGACATAAACACTACACACTACACTCACTACATACTGACATAAACACTACACACTACACTCACTACATACTGACATAAACACTACACACACACTCACTACACACTGACATAAACACTACACACTACACTCACTACATACTGACATAAACACTACACACTACACTCACTACATACTGACATAAACACTACACACTACACTCACTACATACTGACATAAACACTACACACTACACTCACTACATACTGACATAAACACTACACACTACACTCACTACATACTGACATAAACACTACACACACACTCACTACATACTGACATAAACACTACACACTACACTCACTACATACTGACATAAACACTACACACTACACTCACTACATACTGACATAAACACTACACACACACTCACTACATACTGACATAAACACTACACACTACACTCACTACATACTGACATAAACACTACACACTACACTCACTACATACTGACATAAACACTACACACACACTCACTACATACTGACATAAACACTACACACTACACTCACTACATACTGACATAAACACTACACACACACTCACTACATACTGACATAAACACTACACACTACACTCACTACATACTGACATAAACACTACACACTACACTCACTACATACTGACATAAACACTACACACTACACTCACTACATACTGACATAAACACTACACACTACACTCACTACATACTGACATAAACACTACACACACACTCACTACATACTGACATAAACACTACACACTACACTCACTACATACTGACATAAACACTACACACACACTCACTACATACTGACATAAACACTACACACACACTCACTACATACTGACATAAACACTACACACACACTCACTACATACTGACATAAACACTACACACTACACTCACTACATACTGACATAAACACTACACACTACACTCACTACACACTGACATAAACACTACACACTACACTCACTACATACTGACATAAACACTACACACTACACTCACTACATACTGACATAAACACTACACACTACACTCACTACATACTGACATAAACACTACACACACACTCACTACATACTGACATAAACACTACACACACACTCACTACATACTGACATAAACACTACACACTACACTCACTACATACTGACATAAACACTACACACACACTCACTACATACTGACATAAACACTACACACACACTCACTACATACTGACATAAACACTACACACACACTCACTACATACTGACATAAACACTACACACTACACTCACTACATACTGACATAAACACTACACACTACACTCACTACATACTGACATAAACACTACACACACACTCACTACATACTGACATAAACACTACACACTACACTCACTACATACTGACATAAACACTACACACTACACTCACTACATACTGACATAAACACTACACACTACACTCACTACATACTGACATAAACACTACACACACACTCACTACATACTGACATAAACACTACACACACACTCACTACATACTGACATAAACACTACACACACACTCACTACATACTGACATAAACACTACACACACACTCACTACATACTGACATAAACACTACACACACACTCACTACATACTGACATAAACACTACACACACACTCACTACACACTGACATAAACACTACACACTACACTCACTACATACTGACATAAACACTACACACTACACTCACTACATACTGACATAAACACTACACACTACACTCACTACATACTGACATAAACACACATAATTTACTGCTACTCTTCTGTTCTTTTTTTAACCTCAAATGCCTTATTTACTATTTATTTACTATTTATTTACTATTTATTTACTATTTATTTACTATTTATTTACTATTTATTTACTATTTATTTACTATTTATTTACTATTTATTTACTATTTATTTACTATTTATTTACTATTTATTTACTATTTATTTACTATTTATTTACTATACCTTATTATCCTGATTCCTTCATGTGTTTATATATCTCCTGACTCTGCAAATTCATCTGGTACTTCCTGTATATAGCTCCACATTGATCTGGTACTTCCTGTATATAGCTCCACATTGATCTGTTACTTCCTGTATATAGCTCCACATTGATCTGGTACTTCCTGTATATAGCTCCACATTGATCTGTTACTTCCTGTATATAGCTCCACATTGATCTGTTACTTCCTGTATATAGCTCCACATTGATCTGGTACTTCCTGTATATAGCTCCACATTGATCTGGTACTTCCTGTATATAGCTCCACATTGATCTGGTACTTCCTGTATATAGCTCCACATTGATCTGTTACTTCCTGTATATAGCTCCACATTGATCTGGTACTTCCTGTATATAGCTCCACATTGATCTGGTACTTCCTGTATATAGCTCCACATTGATCTGGTACTTCCTGTATATAGCTCCACATTGATCTGGTACTTCCTGTATATAGCTCCATATTGAACTGGTACTTCCTGTATATAGCTCCATATTGAACTGGTACTTCCTGTATATAGCTCCACATTGATCTGGTACTTCCTGTATATAGCTCCACATTGATCTGGTACTTCCTGTATATAGCTCCACATTGATCTGGTACTTCCTGTATATAGCTCCATTCTTGTGTTAGTTACCGTTTTTATAATTGTTTTTTAAATCTCTGCATCATTCGGAATAGGTTCGTAAGCAAGTATTTCACTGTGAAGTACACCAGGTGTATTTGGTGCATGTGATAACATTTGATACTGTGTGTATATATAATGTAAAAATTATTTTCAAAAATAGTTTGTCCCGTCTTTCACAAATCCCTGATTTGTGTCTTGACAGCTCCTTGTGTGACTCTAAATTTCTCAAGACATTTTTATACTTCAGAATTTTTACTTCTGTTTAACAAACTACAAATGGAGCCAAAATGCTATAGTACATTTTCAGCACGTGTCGTACCACATGAATCCACAAGAGGGCGGACACGTATCGATCACAGTGACAGGTTTTTAATTATCATTTAGTCAACTAACATTTTCTTTGTTTGATGATGAAATGTAGACAGATGTTCAGTTTGGAAACAGGAAGACTCAGACAGAGTTGATTTATTATTTCAGTTTGGAAACAGGAAGTCGTTTAGTCTAGAAGTTCTTTTGACTTCCATCATGAAGATATAAACACATGTTGGTCTCAGTTTCACACAACAGAAGGTCTGTCAGGTTATACATGGATACAATGGAATAACACACACTAAACTAAACACATTATACACACACACTATATAAACACACACACACACATTATACACACACACACACACTATATAAACACACACACACACATTATACACACACACACACACTATATAAACACACACACACACATTATACACACACACACACACACACACATTATATAAACACACACACACATTATACACACACACACACACACATTATACACACACACACACACACACATTATACACACACACACACACACACACACACACACACACACACACACACACACACACATTATACACACACACACACACACACACACACACACACACACACACACACACATTATACACACACACACACACACACCCACATTATACACACCCACACCACAGGTTAGTTGTACTGGCTGTAACAGAGCCAGGGGTTAGAGGTCAAAGGTCATTAGTAACAGCTCTCACATGGAATCCTCCGAACACCTAGAGGTCACGTGGGGTTTGGGGAGATGACCTTTACAGTCACACAGGGTCATAGTTCAGGGGTTAGATATCAAGGGGTGGCAATGTTCCATCCATCCGTCCGTAGGGTGAAAGATAGCCAATCAGAACACAAGGCCGCTGGCGGTTGTCCAATCAGCATCCCAGACCGCTGATGGATCCGATGCGGTCCACCTTCATGCCGAAGCATCCCCTGGCGGTGGCGCTCTTCCTGCTCCGCCCACGGAACATCCTCTGTTGGCGCAGGAAGTCCAGGAACAACCTGGGGACCACAGGACCCGCCCCCATACCGCGACCAGCCAATCCCTGGGAGGGATGATGGTAGGAATGGGAGGGGCCAGAAGTGGAACCTTCGGAGGTGATGTCTGGTTGGTTGAGGATCAGAGAGCGGAGCTGAGCGCTGAAGAGATTATCTAGTACCTGAAGGGGGGGGGTGAGGGAGAGGAAAGGGGGGAGGGGAAGGGAGAGAGGAGGGGGATGAGGGATGAGGGAGAGGAAAGGGGGGAGGGGAAGGGAGAGAGGAGGGGGATGAGGGAGAGGGAAGGGGGGATGAGGGAGAGGAAAGGGGGAGGGGAAGGGAGAGAGGAGGGGGATGAGGGAGAGGAAAGGGGGAGGGGAAGGGAGAGAGGAGGGGGGATGAGGGATGAGGGATAGAAAAGGGGGGAGGGGAAGGGAGAAAGGAGGGGGGATGAGGGAGAGGGAAGGGGGGATGAGGGAGAGGGAAGGGGGATGAGGGAGAGGGAAGGGGGGAGGGGAAGGGAGAGAGGAGGGGGGATGAGGGAGCGAGAAGGGGCGTTAGCACATTTGTCACGATAATAATTCATATAAAGTAGTAGTGATGTTATCCTCTCTACCCAGTACAGCCAGTAGAGGACTGGTCACCCCTCAGAGCCTGGTTCCTCTCTACCCAGTACAGCCAGTAGAGGACTGGTCACCCCTCAGAGCCTGGTTCCTCTGGTCTACCCAGTACAGCCAGTAGAGGACTGGCCACCCCTCAGAGCCTGGTTCCTCTCTACCCAGTACAGCCAGTAGAGGACTGGTCACCCCTCAGAGCCTGGTTCCTCTCTACCCAGTACAGCCAGTAGAGGACTGGTCACCCCTCAGAGCCTGGTTCCTCTGGTCTACCCAGTACAGCCAGTAGAGGACTGGTCACCCCTCAGAGCCTGGTTCCTCTCTACCCGGCACAGCCAGTAGAGGACTGGTCACCCCTCAGAGCCTGGTTCCTCTCTACCCAGTACAGCCAGTAGAGGACTGGTCACCCCTCAGAGCCTGGTTCCTCTCTACCCAGTACAGCCAGTAGAGGACTGGTCACCCCTCAGAGCCTGGTTCCTCTCTACCCAGTACAGCCAGTAGAGGACTGGTCACCCCTCAGAGCCTGGTTCCTCTGGTCTACCCAGTACAGCCAGTAGAGGACTGGTCACCCCTCAGAGCCTGGTTCCTCTCTACCCAGTACAGCCAGAAGAGGACTGGTCACCCCTCATAGCCTGGTTCCTCTTTACCCAGTACAGCCAGAAGAGGACTGGTCACCCCTCAGAGCCTGGTTCCTCTGGTCTACCCAGTACAGCCAGTAGAGGACTGGCCACCCCTCAGAGCCTGGTTCCTCTGGTCTACCCAGTACAGCCAGTAGAGGACTGGTCACCCCTCAGAGCCTGGTTCCTCTCTACCCAGTACAGCCAGAAGAGGACTGGCCACCCCTCAGAGCCTGGTTCCTCTCTACCCAGTACAGCCAGTAGAGGACTGGTCACCCCTCAGAGCCTGGTTCCTCTGGTCTACCCAGTACAGCCAGTAGAGGACTGGTCACCCCTCAGAGCCTGGTTCCTCTCTACCCAGTACAGCCAGTAGAGGACTGGTCACCCCTCAGAGCCTGGTTCCTCTCTACCCAGTACAGCCAGTAGAGGACTGGTCACCCCTCAGAGCCTGGTTCCTCTCTACCCAGTACAGCCAGTAGAGGACTGGTCACCCCTCAGAGCCTGGTTCCTCTCTACCCAGTACAGCCAGTAGAGGACTGGTCACCCCTCAGAGCCTGGTTCCTCTGGTCTACCCAGTACAGCCAGTAGAGGACTGGTCACCCCTCAGAGCCTGGTTCCTCTCTACCCAGTACAGCCAGTAGAGGACTGGTCACCCCTCATAGCCTGGTTCCTCTTTACCCAGTACAGCCAGTAGAGGACTGGTCACCCCTCATAGCCTGGTTCCTCTCTACCCAGTACAGCCAGTAGAGGACTGGTCACCCCTCATAGCCTGGTTCCTCTTTACCCAGTACAGCCAGTAGAGGACTGGTCACCCCTCATAGCCTGGTTCCTCTGGTCTACCCAGTACAGCCAGTAGAGGACTGGTCACCCCTCAGAGCCTGGTTCCTCTGGTCTACCCAGTACAGCCAGTAGAGGACTGGTCACCCCTCAGAGCCTGGTTCCTCTCTACCCAGTACAGCCAGAAGAGGACTGGTCACCCCTCATAGCCTGGTTCCTCTTTACCCAGTACAGCCAGAAGAGGACTGGTCACCCCTCAGAGCCTGGTTCCTCTGGTCTACCCAGTACAGCCAGTAGAGGACTGGCCACCCCTCAGAGCCTGGTTCCTCTGGTCTACCCAGTACAGCCAGTAGAGGACTGGTCACCCCTCAGAGCCTGGTTCCTCTCTACCCAGTACAGCCAGAAGAGGACTGGCCACCCCTCAGAGCCTGGTTCCTCTCTACCCAGTACAGCCAGTAGAGGACTGGTCACCCCTCAGAGCCTGGTTCCTCTGGTCTACCCAGTACAGCCAGTAGAGGACTGGTCACCCCTCAGAGCCTGGTTCCTCTCTACCCAGTACAGCCAGTAGAGGACTGGTCACCCCTCAGAGCCTGGTTCCTCTCTACCCAGTACAGCCAGTAGAGGACTGGTCACCCCTCAGAGCCTGGTTCCTCTCTACCCAGTACAGCCAGTAGAGGACTGGTCACCCCTCAGAGCCTGGTTCCTCTGGTCTACCCAGTACAGCCAGTAGAGGACTGGTCACCCCTCAGAGCCTGGTTCCTCTCTACCCAGTACAGCCAGTAGAGGACTGGTCACCCCTCATAGCCTGGTTCCTCTTTACCCAGTACAGCCAGAAGAGGACTGGTCACCCCTCAGAGCCTGGTTCCTCTGGTCTACCCAGTACAGCCAGTAGAGGACTGGTCACCCCTCAGAGCCTGGTTCCTCTGGTCTACCCAGTACAGCCAGTAGAGGACTGGTCACCCCTCAGAGCCTGGTTCCTCTTTACCCAGTACAGCCAGAAGAGGACTGGTCACCCCTCAGAGCCTGGTTCCTCTCTACCCAGTACAGCCAGTAGAGGACTGGTCACCCCTCAGAGCCTGGTTCCTCTGGTCTACCCAGTACAGCCAGTAGAGGACTGGTCACCCCTCAGAGCCTGGTTCCTCTCTACCCAGTACAGCCAGTAGAGGACTGGTCACCCCTCAGAGCCTGGTTCCTCTGGTCTACCCAGTACAGCCAGTAGAGGACTGGTCACCCCTCAGAGCCTGGTTCCTCTCTACCCAGTACAGCCAGAAGAGGACTGGTCACCCCTCATAGCCTGGTTCCTCTTTACCCAGTACAGCCAGAAGAGGACTGGTCACCCCTCAGAGCCTGGTTCCTCTGGTCTACCCAGTACAGCCAGTAGAGGACTGGCCACCCCTCAGAGCCTGGTTCCTCTGGTCTACCCAGTACAGCCAGTAGAGGACTGGTCACCCCTCATAGCCTGGTTCCTCTCTACCCAGTACAGCCAGAAGAGGACTGGTCACCCCTCAGAGCCTGGTTCCTCTCTACCCAGTACAGCCAGTAGAGGACTGGTCACCCCTCAAAGCCTGGTTCCTCTGGTCTACCCAGTACAGCCAGTAGAGGACTGGCCACCCCTCAGAGCCTGGTTCCTCTCTACCCAGTACAGCCAGTAGAGGACTGGTCACCCCTCAGAGCCTGGTTCCTCTCTACCCAGTACAGCCAGTAGAGGACTGGTCACCCCTCAGAGCCTGGTTCCCCTCTACCCAGTACAGCCAGTAGAGGACTGGTCACCCCTCAGTGCCTGGTTCCTCTCTACCCAGTACAGCCAGAAGAGGACTGGTCACCCCTCAGAGCCTGGTTCCTCTCTACCCAGTACAGCCAGTAGAGGACTGGCCACCCCTCAGAGCCTGGTTCCTCTCTACCCAGTACAGCCAGTAGAGGACTGGTCACCCCTCAGAGCCTGGTTCCTCTGGTCTACCCAGTACAGCCAGTAGAGGACTGGTCACCCCTCAGAGCCTGGTTCCTCTCTACCCAGTACAGCCAGAAGAGGGCTGGCCACCCCTCAGAGCCTGGTTCCTCTGGTCTACCCAGTACAGCCAGTAGAGGACTGGTCACCCCTCAGAGCCTGGTTCCTCTCTACCCAGTACAGCCAGTAGAGGACTGGTCACCCCTCAGAGCCTGGTTCCTCTCTACCCAGTACAGCCAGTAGAGGACTGGCCACCCCTCAGAGCCTGGTTCCTCTCTACCCAGTACAGCCAGTAGAGGACTGGTCACCCCTCATAGCCTGGTTCCTCTCTACCCAGTACAGCCAGTAGAGGACTGGTCACCCCTCAGAGCCTGGTTCCTCTCTACCCAGTACAGCCAGTAGAGGACTGGTCACCCCTCATAGCCTGGTTCCTCTCTACCCAGTACAGCCAGAAGAGGACTGGTCACCCCTCATAGCCTGGTTCCTCTGGTCTACCCAGTACAGCCAGTAGAGGACTGGTCACCCCTCATAGCCTGGTTCCTCTCTACCCGGCACAGCCAGAAGAGGACTGGCCACCCCTCATAGCCTGGTTCCTCTCTAGGTTTCTTCCTAGGTTCTGGCCTTTCTAGGGAGTTTTTCCTAGGGAGTTTTTCCTAGCCACTGTGCTTCTACACCTGCATTGCTTGCTGTTTGGGGTTTTAGGCTGAGTTTCTGTACAGCACTTTGAGAATATCAGCTGATGTACGAAAGGCTATATAAATACATTTGATTGATTGGAAGGTTTGGCACACGGCGCATTTCGTAGAGATTTTAGAGACGTGGGACTTTTTGTTGTTGCAGAAAGTGGTTTAAAGACTGAAGCCTGAAGACCGGCTCATCAGATACAGTGTAATTTCCGTGATAGGACTTTAGAAAGGCAACGGGCTTGCATTTCAGCGTCTCACATCCCTCGATGAGTCGATGTTTTGGATGCAATCATCAGCTAAATGAACAGTAACACATCGTTTCCATCACAGATTGAATCCAGGAGCGGTTTCTTTGCCACCAATGGGTTCCTAAATGGGAACAGGGCAATAGACTGCCCCCACATCGCCATGAAAGCACCAAACCAACACCAGTCCAATTATGTGAACAGAAAAGGCTCTTGTAGACCAGGTGATTGGTTCTGCTGTGTGTACCATGATTAAAGGACTGCTGAATGAGGTGGCCAGGTGAAACTGGATGGATGGATGACTGGTGAGGATGGATGGATGGATGACTGGTGAGGATGGATGGATGATGACTGGTGAGGAGGGATGGATGACTGGTGAGGATGGATGGATGACTGGTGAGGATGGATGGATGGATGACTGGTGAGGATGGATGGATGATGACTGGTGAGGAGGGATGGATGACTGGTGAGGATGGATGGATGACTGGTGAGGAGGGATGGATGACTGGTGAGGATGGATGGATGACTGGTGAGGATGGATGGATGGATGACTGGTGAGGATGGATGGATGATGACTGGTGAGGAGGGATGGATGGATGACTGGTGAGGAGGGATGGATGGATGACTGGTGAGGAGGGATGACTGGTGAGGATGGATGGATGACTGGTGAGGATGGATGGATGACTGGTGAGGATGGATGGATGACTGGTGAGGATGGATGGATGACTGGTGAGAATGGATGGATGACTGGTGAGGATGGATGGATGACTGGTGAGGATGGATGGATGGATGACTGGTGAGGATGGATGGATGGATGACTGGTGAGGATGGATGGATGGATGACTGGTGAGAATGGATGGATGGATGACTGGTGAGAATGGATGGATGGATGACTGGTGAGAATGGATGGATGGATGACTGGTGAGGATGGATAGATGACTGGTGAGGAGGGATGACTGGTGAGGATGGAGGGATGACTGGTGAGGATGGATGGATGACTGGTGAGGATGGATGGATGACTGGTGAGAATGGATGGATGACTGGTGAGGATGGATGGATGACTGGTGAGAACAGATGGATGACTGGTGAGGATGGATGACTGGTGAGGATGGATGACTGGTGAGAATGGATGGATGACTGGTGAGAATGGAGGGATGACTGGTGAGGATGGATGACTGGTGAGAATGGATGGATGACTGGTGAGGATGGATGGATGACTGGTGAGGAGGGAGGGATGACTGGTGAGGATGGATGGATGACTGGTGAGGATGGATGGATGACTGGTGAGAATGGATGGATGACTGGTGAGGATGGATGGATGACTGGTGAGGATGGATGGATGACTGGTGAGGATGGAGGGATGACTGGTGAGGATGGATGGATGACTGGTGAGGATGGATGGATGACTGGTGAGAATGGAGGGATGACTGGTGAGGATGGATGGATGACTGGTGAGGATGGATGGATGACTGGTGAGGATGGATGACTGGTGAGGATGGATGACTGGTGAGGATGGATGGATGACTGGTGAGAACAGATGGATGACTGGTGAGAACAGATGGATGACTGGTGAGGATGGATGGATGGATGACTGGTGAGGACGGAGGGATGACTGGTGAGGATATAGTATATTAAGGATATAAGTATATTCTCCATTGCTAATGGATGGATGACTGGTGAGGATGGATGACTGGTGAGGATATAGTATATTAAGGATATAAGTATATTCTCCATTGCTAATGGATGGATGACTGGTGAGGATGGAGGGATGACTGGTGAGGATGGATGGATGACTGGTGAGGAGGGAGGGATGACTGGTGAGAATGGATGGATGACTGGTGAGGAGGGATGGATGACTGGTGAGGATGGAGGGATGACTGGTGAGGATGGAGGGATGACTGGTGAGGATGGATGGAGGGATGACTGGTGAGGATGGATGGATGGATGACTGGTGAGGATGGAGGGATGACTGGTGAGGATGGATGGATGATGACTGGTGAGGAGGGATGGATGGATGACTGGTGAGGAGGGATGGATGGATGACTGGTGAGGAGGGATGGATGGATGACTGGTGAGGATGGAGGGATGACTGGTGAGGAGGGATGGATGGATGACTGGTGAGAGGGATGGATGGATGACTGGTGAGGAGGGATGGAGGGATGACTGGTGAGGATGGATGGATGATGACTGGTGAGGAGGGATGGATGGATGACTGGTGAGGAGGGATGGATGGATGACTGGTGAGGAGGGATGGATGGATGACTGGTGAGGAGGGATGGATGGATGACTGGTGAGGAGGGATGGATGGATGACTGGTGAGGATGGATGGATGGATGACTGGTGAGGATGGATGGATGACTGGTGAGGATGGATGGATGACTGGTGAGGAGGGATGGATGGATGACTGGTGAGGATGGATGGATGACTGGTGAGGATGGATGGATGGATGACTGGTGAGGAGGGATGGATGACTGGTGAGGATGGATGGATGGATGACTGGTGAGGATGGAGGGATGGATGACTGGTGAGGATGGAGGGATGATGACTGGTGAGGATGGAGGGATGATGACTGGTGAGGATGGAGGGATGACTGGTGAGGATGGATGGATGATGACTGGTGAGGAGGGATGGATGGATGACTGGTGAGGAGGGATGGATGATGACTGGTGAGGATGGATGGATGGATGACTGGTGAGGATGGATGATGACTGGTGAGGATGGATGGATGGATGACTGGTGAGGAGGGATGGATGGATGACTGGTGAGGATGGATGACTGGTGAGGAGGGATGGATGACTGGTGAGTGCTGCCTACTCATTATAAGTCTCCATTGCTAAAGCAACTTGAATTGTCCTACTGGTCCGGTCTTTGTATGTCTTCATTTTTACTGGACGAGCCACAACTGAGCCAATCAAATAAAACCTTTTGGTTGCACTCAACCTTTGACACTAGCAGCCCTATTTCAGTTTTGGAAAAGTAGTTTTTTGGCAGCTTTTTTTTGTTGGCAATGCCGTATTTCATGGCACACAGTTGTTTACCACAGGATTTAAAGGGATGATGGATTTAAAGGGATGATTTGTTTTACCATAATTAGGGGCAGTTTCACAATGCAAATAGCCAAGGTTGTGCACTAGCACTGAAGCTGAGAACAATTGGTATTCATCACTGGTTATGTCCTACTGAAGCGGAGAACAATTGGTATTCATCACTGGTTATGTCCTACTGAAGCGGAGAACAATTGGTATTCATCACTGGTTATGTCCTACTGAAGCTCGTAGGATTGTTTGATAAATCACACTTTGTCTATGCGTAGGAACATTCTAAATGCTATTCGTAACTAGTATTTTACAATAGTTTCCATGTGCACTGAACAAAAATATAAACATCAACATGTAAAGTGTTGGTCCCATGTTTCATGAGCTGAAAATAAAAAAATCGCAGAAATGTTCCATACAAACAAAAAGCTGATTTCTCTCACATTTATTTCACAACTGTGTTTTACATCCCTGTTAGTGAGCGTTTCTCCTTTGCCAAGATAATTCACCCACCTGACAGGTGTGGCATATCAAGAAGCTGATTAAAACAGCATGATCATTACACAGGTGCACCTTGTGCTGGGGACAATAAACGGCCACTCTTAAATGTTAAAATGCCACAGATGTCTCAAGTTTTTAGGGAGGGGGTGCAATTGGCATGCTGACTGCAGGAATGTCCCCCAGAGCTGTTGCCAGAGAATGTAATGTTAATTTCTCTACCATAAGCCACCTCCAACTTTGTTTTAGAGAATTTGGCAGTACTTACAATCAGCCTCACAACCGCAGACCATGTGTATGGCGATGTGTGTTTGCTGATGTCAACTTTGTGAACATAGTGCCCCATGGTGGAGGTAGGGTTATGGTATGGGCCCCATGGTGGAGGTAGGGTTATGGTATGGGCCCCATGGTGGAGGTGGGGTTATGGTATGGGCCCCATGGTGGAGGTAGGGTTATGGTATGGGCCCCATGGTGGAGGTGGGGTTATGGTATGGGCCCCATGGTGGAGGTGGGGTTATGGTATGGGCCCCATGGTGGAGGTGGGGTTATGGTATGGGGCCCATGGTGGAGGTGGGGTTATGGTATGGGCCCCATGGTGGAGGTGGGGTTATGGTATGGGCCCCATGGTGGAGGTGGGGTTATGGTATGGGCCCCATGGTGGAGGTGGGGTTATGGTATGGGCCCCATGGTGGAGGTGGGGTTATGGTATGGGCCCCATGGTGGCAGTGGGGTTATGGTATGGGCCCCATGGTGGAGGTAGGGTTATGGTATGGGCCCCATGGTGGAGGTGGGGTTATGGTATGGGCCCCATGGTGGTGGTGCTGTTATGGTATGGGCCCCATGGTGGAGGTAGGGTTATGGTATGGGGCCCATGGTGGAGGTAGGGTTATGGTAGGGCCCATGGTGGAGGTAGGGTTATGGTATGGGCCCCATGGTGGAGGTGGGGTATGTGGGCCCATGGTGGAGGTAGGTATGGTATGGGCCCCATGGTGGAGGTGGGGTTATGGTATGGGCCCCATGGTGGAGGTAGGGTTATGGTATGGGCCCCATGGTGGAGGTAGGGTTATGGTATGGGCAGGCATAAGCTACAGACAGTGAAAACAATTACATTTTATTGATGGCAATTTGAATGCACAGAGATACAGGGACGAGATCCAGAGGCCCATTGTCGTGCCATTCATCCACCACCATCACCTCATGTTTCAGCATGATAACGCAGAGATCCCATGTCGCAAGGATCTGCACACAATTCCTGGAAGCTGAAAAGGTCCCAGTTCTTCCATGGCCTGCATACTCACCAGACATGTCACCCATTGAGCATGTTTGGGATGCTCTGGATCGAGGTGTATGACAGCATGTTCCAGTTCAATATCCAGCAACTTCACACAGCCATTGAAGAGGAGGTGGGGCAACATTCAACAGGCCACAATCAACAGCCTGATCAACTCTATGTGAAGGAGACGTGTCGCGCTGCATGAGATTAATGGTGGTCACACCAGATACTGACTGGTTTTCTGATTCACGCCCCTACCTTTTATAAAGGTATCTGTGACCAACAGATGCATATCTATATTCCCGGTCATGTGAAATCCATCGATCTAAAGAGAATGTATTACAAATTACAAATTTCCTGAAATGAACCACAACTCAGTAAAATCTTTTAAATTGTTTGCATTTATATTTTTCTTCAGTATAATATTGATAAATGAACAGTGGTGTAAAGTGCTTAAGTAAAAATACTTTTAAAGTACTACTTAAGTTATACTTTTTGGGTTATCTTTACTTTACTATTTATATTTTTGACAACTTTTACTTCGCTACATTCCTAAAGAAAATAATGTACTTTTTACTCCATACATCCAAAAGTCCTGGTTACCTTTCGAATGCTTAACAGGAAAGGAAAATGCTCCAAGTCACTAAACAGAGAACATCCCTGGTCGTCCCTACTGCCTCTGATCTGGAGGACTCACTAAACAGAGAACATCCCTGGTCGTCCCTACTGCCTCTGATCTGGAGGACTCACTAAACAGAGAACATCCCTGGTCGTCCCTACTGCCTCTGATCTGGAGGACTCACTAAACAGAGAACATCCCTGGTCGTCCCTACTGCCTCTGATCTGGAGGACTCACTAAACAGAGAACATCCCTGGTCGTCCCTACTGCCTCTGATCTGACGGACTCACTAAACAGAGAACATCCCTGGTCGTCCCTACTGCCTCTGATCTGGAGGACTCACTAAACAGAGAACATCCCTGGTCGTCCCTACTGCCTCTGATCTGGAGGACTCACTAAACAGAGAACATCCCTGGTCGTCCCTACTGCCTCTGATCTGGAGGACTCACTAAACAGAGAACATCCCTGGTCGTCCCTACTGCCTCTGATCTGGAGGACTCACTAAACAGAGAACATCCCTGGTCGTCCCTACTGCCTCTGATCTGGAGGACTCACTAAACAGAGAACATCCCTGGTCGTCCCTACTGCCTCTGATCTGGAGGACTCACTAAACAGAGAACATACCTGGTCGTCCCTACTGCCTCTGATCTGGAGGACTCACTAAACAGAGAACATCCCTGGTCGTCCCTACCGCCTCTGATCTGGTGGACTCACTAAACAGAGAACATCCCTGGTCATCCCTACCGCCTCTGATCTGGAGGACTCACTAAACAGAGAACATCCCTGGTCGTCCCTACTGCCTCTGATCTGGAGGACTCACTAAACAGAGAACATCCCTGGTCGTCCCTACTGCCTCTGATCTGGAGGACTCACTAAACAGAGAACATCCCTGGTCATCCTTACTGCCTCTGATCTGGAGGACTCACTAAACAGAGAACATCCCTGGTCATCTCTACTGCCTCTGATCTGGAGGACTCACTAAACAGAGAACATCCCTGGTCGTCTCTACTGCCTCTGATCTGGAGGACTCACTAAACAGAGAACATCCCTGGTCGTCTCTACTGCCTCTGATCTGGAGGACTCACTAAACAGAGAACATCCCTGGTCATCCCTACCGCCTCTGATCTGGTGGACTCACTAAACAGAGAACATCCCTGGTCATCCCTACCGCCTCTGATCTGGTGGACTCACTAAACAGAGAACATCCCTGGTCGTCCCTACCGCCTCTGATCTGGAGGACTCACTAAACAGAGAACATCCCTGGTCATCCCTACTGCCTCTGATCTGGAGGACTCACTAAACAGAGAACATCCCTGGTCGTCCCTACTGCCTCTGATCTGGAGGACTCACTAAACAGAGAACATCCCTGGTCGTCCCTACTGCCTCTGATCTGGAGGACTCACTAAACAGAGAACATCCCTGGTCGTCCCTACTGCCTCTGATCTGGAGGACTCACTAAACAGAGAACATCCCTGGTCGTCCCTACTGCCTCTGATCTGGAGGACTCACTAAACAGAGAACATCCCTGGTCATCCTTACTGCCTCTGATCTGGAGGACTCACTAAACAGAGAACATCCCTGGTCATCTCTACTGCCTCTGATCTGGAGGACTCACTAAACAGAGAACATCCCTGGTCGTCTCTACTGCCTCTGATCTGGAGGACTCACTAAACAGAGAACATCCCTGGTCGTCCCTACTGCCTCTGATCTGGAGGACTCACTAAACAGAGAACATCCCTGGTCGTCCCTACTGCCTCTGATCTGGAGGACTCACTAAACAGAGAACATCCCTGGTCGTCCCTACCGCCTCTGATCTGGAGGACTCACTAAACAGAGAACATCCCTGGTCATCCCTACTGCCTCTGATCTGGAGGACTCACTAAACAGAGAACATCCCTGGTCGTCCCTACTGCCTCTAATCTGGTGGACTCCCTAAACACATGCTTCGTTTGTAAATGGTATCTGAGTGTTGGAGCGTGCCCCTGGCTTTCTGTAAATAAGAAAACAAGACAACCGTCTGCTTTGCTTAATATCAGGAATTTGAAATGATTTATACTTCGACTGTTGATACTTCAGTATATTTAAAACCAAATACTTCTAGACTTTTACTCAAGTAGTATTTTACTGGGTGAGTTTCACTTTTACTTGAGTCATTTTCTATCACGGTATCTATACTTTTACTCAACTATGACATTTGGGTATTTTTTCCACCACTGTAAAAATGAGTCTCTCTCTCGCTGACCCACTGTCCCCCCTGGTATCTCATCTGGTTCAGGACATGAATCCCCCAGCGTCCTCTCTGTCTCTGTCCCCCCTGGTATCTCATCTGGTTCAGGACATGTATCCCCCAGCATCCTCTCTGTCTCTGTCCCCCCCTGGCATCTCATCTGGTTCAGGACATGTATCCCCCAGCGTCCTCTCTGTCTCTGTCCCCCCCTGGCATCTCATCTGGTTCAGGACATGAATCCCCCAGCGTCCTCTCTGTCCCTCTCAGCTCTACTAAGGTCCTGTAGTGTTGTCTGGCCTTGAACCAACATGAAGCAGTATAACTTAACACAACACTGGGACATACACCCTGGGTCCGTCTTCACAAAGCGTCTCACAGTAGGATCAGATCCCCTCTTTGTGAAGACGGGCCCTCGGGTGTTGATGAAGGCACCTCGCTTACCTGTGTGTCGTGTTTCCGAGGTGAGGGTTGGGACGAGAGTCGAGACTCCACGCTCAGTGACGGAGAGGAGAGGAGGATGAGGAAGAGAAGAAGGGTATGGGTGGAAGGAGAAGATGAAGCAGCCATCTTTGTTTGAGAAGAAAAATATTTAAAAAAAAAAAAAAAAAGTTCAAAATAATAAATAATATTGTTCTTCAGGAGTGTAAATAATAATAATATGGAGTGGAATCTGTAGGAAAAACAATTCCTTGTCTCTTCGAGTTGTAATCAAACCAGTTATTGTTAACTAAAAGTTGTATTAAAGTTGTCTTTTAGGTTGCTTTAAAGTTGTATTAAAGTTGTCTTTTAGGTTGCTTTAAAGTTGTATTAAAGTTGTCTTTTAGGTTCTCTTCTTCATCCTGTAGAGTCAGGATGAGTCTGGCTGTGACCCGAGCAAGAGCTTCCATTATAAACAGGAACGCTGTGATGTCACACATTCTGCTGGTTACCCCTGGAGACGGGGAACCCCTAGACGACACGACACGCCCCTTCACCACGGTTACCTAGGCTACATCCTTTACATTATGGGCTGTTAACAGGTCACCACTGTTACCTAGGCTACATCCTTTACATTATGGGCTGTTAACAGGTCACCACTGTTACCTAGGCTACATCCTTTACATTATGGGCTGTTAACAGGTCACCACTGTTACCTAGGCTACATCCTTTACATTATGGGCTGTTAACAGGTCACCACTGTTACCTAGGCTACATCCTTTACATTATGGTCTGTTAACAGGTCACCACTGTTACCTAGGCTACATCCTTTACATTATGGGCTGTTAACAGGTCACCACTGTTACCTAGGCTACATCCTTTACATTATGGGCTGTTAACAGGTCACCACTGTTACCTAGGCTACATCCTTTACATTATGGGCTGTTAACAGGTCACCACTGTTACCTAGGCTACATCCTTTACATTATGGGCTGTTAACAGGTCACCACTGTTACCTAGGCTACATCCTTTACATTATGGGCTGTTAACAGGTCACCACTGTTACCTAGGCTACATCCTTTACATTATGGTCTGTTAACAGGTCACCACTGTTACCTAGGCTACATCCTTTACATTATGGGCTGTTAACAGGTCACCACTGTTACCTGGGCTACATCCTTTACATTATGGTCTGTTAACAGGTCACCACTGTTACCTAGGCTACATCCTTTACATTATGGGCTGTTAACAGGTCACCACTGTTACCTAGGCTACATCCTTTACATTATGGGCTGTTAACAGGTCACCACTGTTACCTAGGCTACATCCTTTACATTATGGGCTGTTAACAGGTCACCACTGTTACCTAGGCTACATCCTTTACATTATGGGCTGTTAACAGGTCACCACTGTTACCTAGGCTACATCCTTTACATTATGGGCTGTTAACAGGTCACCACTGTTACCTAGGCTACATCCTTTACATTATGGGCTGTTAACAGGTCACCACTGTTACCTAGGCTACATCCTTTACATTATGGGCTGTTAACAGGTCACCACTGTTACCTAGGCTACATCCTTTACATTATGGGCTGTTAACAGGTCACCACGGTTACCTAGGCTACATCCTTTACATTATGGTCTGTTAACAGGTCACCACGGTTACCTAGGCTACATCCTTTACATTATGGGCTGTTAACAGGTCACCACTGTTACCTAGGCTACATCCTTTACATTATGGGCTGTTAACAGGTCACCACTGTTACCTAGGCTACATCCTTTACATTATGGGCTGTTAACAGGTCACCACTGTTACCTAGGCTACATCCTTTACATTATGGGCTGTTAACAGGTCACCACGGTTACCTAGGCTACATCCTTTACATTATGGGCTGTTAACAGGTCACCACTGTTACCTAGGCTACATCCTTTACATTATGGGCTGTTAACAGGTCACCACTGTTACCTAGGCTACATCCTTTACATTATGGGCTGTTAACAGGTCACCACTGTTACCTAGGCTACATCCTTTACATTATGGGCTGTTAACAGGTCACCACTGTTACCTAGGCTACATCCTTTACATTATGGGCTGTTAACAGGTCACCACGGTTACCTAGGCTACATCCTTTACATTATGGGCTGTTAACAGGTCACCACTGTTACCTAGGCTACATCCTTTACATTATGGGCTGTTAACAGGTCACCACTGTTACCTAGGCTACATCCTTTACATTATGGGCTGTTAACAGGTCACCACTGTTACCTAGGCTACATCCTTTACATTATGGGCTGTTAACAGGTCACCACTGTTACCTAGGCTACATCCTTTACATTATGGGCTGTTAACAGGTCACCACTGTTACCTAGGCTACATCCTTTACATTATGGGCTGTTAACAGGTCACCACGGTTACCTAGGCTACATCCTTTACATTATGGGCTGTTAACAGGTCACCACTGTTACCTAGGCTACATCCTTTACATTATGGGCTGTTAACAGGTCACCACTGTTACCTAGGCTACATCCTTTACATTATGGGCTGTTAACAGGTCACCACTGTTACCTAGGCTACATCCTTTACATTATGGGCTGTTAACAGGTCACCACTGTTACCTAGGCTACATCCTTTACATTATGGTCTGTTAACAGGTCACCACTGTTACCTAGGCTACATCCTTTACATTATGGGCTGTTAACAGGTCACCACTGTTACCTAGGCTACATCCTTTACATTATGGGCTGTTAACAGGTCACCACTGTTACCTAGGCTACATCCTTTACATTATGGGCTGTTAACAGGTCACCACTGTTACCTAGGCTACATCCTTTACATTATGGGCTGTTAACAGGTCACCACTGTTACCTAGGCTACATCCTTTACATTATGGGCTGTTAACAGGTCACCACTGTTACCTAGGCTACATCCTTTACATTATGGGCTGTTAACAGGTCCGTGTCCTGTCCAGGGGGTGTCCTGTCCAGGGGGTGTCCTGTCCAGGGGTTGTCCTGTCCAGGGGGTGTCCTGTCCAGGGGTTGTCCTGTCCAGGGGGTGTCCTGTCCAGGGGTTGTCCTGTCAGGGGGTGTCCTGTCCAGGGGTGTCCTGTCAGGGGGGTCCTGTCCAGGGGTTCCTGTCAGGGGGTCCTGTCCAGGGGTGTCCTGTCCAGGGGTTGTCCTGTCCAGGGGGTGTCCTGTCCAGGGGTTGTCCTGTCCAGGGGTTGTCCTGTCCAGGGGGTGTCCTGTCCAGGGGTTGTCCTGTCCAGGGGGTGTCCTTTCAGGGGGTGTCCTGTCCAGGGGGTGTCCTGTCCAGGGGGTGTCCTGTCCAGGGGTTGTCCTGTCCAGGGGGCGTCCTGTCCAGGGGGTGTCCTGTCCAGGGGCTGTCTCTCTACAGGAACAGGAGGTGGGCTCCTTACCTGCCCTATGGGCCATCCTGGCCCCGGGACAACACTCCCTTATTAACACTTCTGACCCGAGTGTCAGCATGTTTTAGACAGAGCGCCTCTCCTTTCTCTTCTGTCCGTCCTGGGTTCTGACCCTAATAAAGACAGAGCTCACTACAAACCTCTCAGTAGGAGAAGCATCTATAAACACACCCTCTAAGCCCTGGTGACCCCGGACCTTCTTTGGTTCCGCCCCATCGTAAAGTGTTCCCCGGGAAACGCGGTCGTCTGCGAAATTATTTCCTCCTGAGGGGGAGTGGCCACAGGGTTAACACACACACACACACACACACACACACACACACACACACACACACTGAGGTCACCATGGTGATAGGATAGGTGAGACCCCTAACGTAGAGAGAGAGACAACGGGGAGATGGAGGGAGAGAGAAAGAGATCTGGACAGAGAGAGAGAGAGAGAGAGAACGAGCAGGGAGATGGAGGGAGAGAGAAAGAGAGATGAATAGAGAGAGACAGAGAACGAGAGGGGAGATGGAGGGAGAGAGAAAGAGATCTGGATAGAGAGAGACAGAGAGAACGAGCGGGGAGATGGAGGGAGAGAGAAAGAGAGATGAATAGAGAGAGACAGAGAACGAGAGGGGAGATGGAGGGAGAGAGAAAGAGATCTGGATAGAGAGAGACAGAGAGAACGAGCGGGGAGATGGAGGGAGAGAGAAAGAGAGATGAATAGAGAGAGACAGAGAACGAGAGGGGAGATGGAGGGAGAGAGAAAGAGAGATGGATAGAGAGAAAGAGAGAGACAGAGAACGAGCGGGGAGAGAGAAAGAGATCTGGATAGAGAGAGAGAGAGAGAACGAGCAGGGAGATGTAGGGAGAGAGAAAGAGATCTGGATAGAGAGAGCGAGAGAGAGAGAGAGACAGAGAGAACGAGCGGGGAGATGTAGGGAGAGAGAAAGAGAGATGGATAGAGAGAGAGAGAGAGACAGAGAGAACGAGCGGGGAGATGTAGGGAGAGAGAAAGAGAGATGGATAGAGAGAGAGAGAGAGACAGAGAGAGAGAGAGAGACTGTCTTGTTTGACTCAGAGGTTTGTAGGGGTTAAGGAGTGTGTATCTCTGCAGTGAACAGTATAATGCAATACAATACAATTTATTTATAACCCAAGCTAAAATAGAAACAATACCCTCTACTGGACTAAAACCCACCAGTTCAACTCAGACTGAGGCTGTGCTTGGAACACGTGTGTGTGTGTGTGTGTGTGTGTGTGTGTGTGTGTGTGTGTGTGTGTGTGTGTGTGTGTGTGTGTGTGTGTGTGTGTGTGTGTGTGTGTGTGTGTGTGTGTGTGTGTGTGTTGCTTGCGTCGGTGATGACGTCAGAGGACCTTACTGAATGGGGGAGACTGTGGGGATGGAGAGGAGGGTGTGTGTGTGTGTGTGTGTGTGTGTGTGAAGGGGTGTAGTTTTGTCTAAGAGACACAAAGACGATCTGGGGGGTAATAAACATTTTACCCCTCGTTAGCCCCAGACCTGGTGATGGATGAGCCGTCTCACATAGTGTGTGTGTGTGTGTGTGTGTGTGTGTGTGTGTGTGTGTGTGTGTGTGTGTGTGTGTGTGTGTGTGTGTGTGTGTGTGTGTGTGTGTGTGTGTTGTCCGTGTGTGTGTGTGTGTGTGTTGTCGGTGTGTGTGTGTGTGTGTCTGGATCAGTACCCAACTACGCACCTCTGACGCACACTACACCCTGGGAGAACACACACTGCACCCTGGTAGAATACACACCCTGGTAGAATACACACCCTGGTAGAATACACACCCTGGTAGAATACACACCCTGGTAGAATACACACTGCACCCTGGTAGAATACACACCCTGGTAGAATACACACCCTGGTAGAATACACACCCTGGTAGAATACACACCCTGGTAGAATACACACACTGGTAGAATACACACCCTGGTAGAATACACACCCTGGTAGAATACACACCCTGGTAGAACACACCCTGGTAGAACACCTGGCAACTACAGACTGACACACACACACACACACACACACACACACACACACACACATACATTAGAGCCATGTTGACTCCAGGGATGCTGGCCCATGTTGACTCCAGGGATGCTGGTCCATGTTGACTCCAGGGATGCTGGCCCATGTTGACTCCAGGGATGCTGGCCCATGTTGACTCCAGGGATGCTGGCCCATGTTGACTCCAGGGATGCTGGCCCATGTTGACTCCAGGGATGCTGGCCCATGTTGACTCCAGGGATGCTAGCCCATGTTGACTCCAGGGATGCTGGTCCATGTTGACTCCAGGGATGCTGGTCCATGTTGACTCCAGGGATGCTGGCCCATGTTGACTCCAGGGATGCTGGCCCATGTTGACTCCAGGGATGCTGGTCCATGTTGACTCCAGGGATGCTGGCCCATGTTGACTCCAGGGATGCTGGCCCATGTTGACTCCAGGGATGCTGGCCCATGTTGACTCCAGGGATGCTGGTCCATGTTGACTCCAGGGATGCTGGTCCATGTGGACTCCAGGGATGCTGGCCCATGTGGACTCCAGGGATGCTGGTCCATGTTGACTCCAGGGATGCTGGCCCATGTTGACTCCAGGGATGCTGGCCCATGTTGACTCCAGGGATGCTGGCCCATGTTGACTCCAGGGATGCTGGTCCATGTTGACTCCAGGGATGCTGGTCCATGTTGACTCCAGGGATGCTGGCCCATGTGGACTCCAGGGATGCTGGCCCCATGTTGACTCCAATGCTTCCCACAGTTGTGTCCAGTTGGCTGGATGTCCTTTGGGTGGTGGACCATTCTTGATTCACACGGGAAACTGTTGAACGTGAGAAACCCAGCAGCATTGCAATTCTTGACACAAACCGGTGCGCCTGGCACCTACTACCAAACCCCGTTCAAAGGCACTTAAAATATTTAGTCTTTCCCGTTCACCCTCTGAATGGAACACAAACACAATCCACGTCACAAATTTTCTCAAAGCTTAAAAATCCTTCTTTAACTCGTCTCCTCCCTGTCAGAATGACTTCATCCATCTTCTTACGACCCCCCCCGACAGCCGCCCAATACACACCCTGGCGTGGCCAGCTCTTCGCGCAGCGAGAGGACGTTCCTGGTTGTCAGGGATACGGCGTTATCAATCTAACTTCCCGTTTCCCCCACGTTACGCGGGCGGAAAGATGTCTCGGACCGCTGAGCATCGCTAAGCAACAGGCATAGTCAAACCCAAACGCTTAACTCCGTTTCATTGTCACTGAGCCATTGACGTCAGAGTCTGTGTGGAAACCATACAAGGGGAAGGACTCTGACTGATTGGCTTATAAGGTCTGGGGCGTGGTTTAAGGAGTATGGGGGAGTGTTCAATAGTGAAGGGTGATTTATCATTGGTGGGTTTGGGACGGCCACACCCCCTATACCAGACAGTACTAGTTACATCCCCCTATACCAGACACTACTAGTTACATCCCCCTATACCAGACACTACTAGTTACATCCCCCAATACCAGACAGTACTGGTTACATCCCCTCTATACCAGACAGTACTAGTTATATCCCCCTATACCAGACAGTACTGGTTACATCCCCTCTATACCAGACACTACTAGTTATATCCCCTATACCAGACACTACTAGTTACATCCCCCTATACCAGACAGTACTAGTTACATCCCCCTATACCAGACACTACTAGTTATATCCCCCTATACCAGACACTACTAGTTATATCCCCCTATACCAGACAGTACTGGTTATATCCCCTCTATATCAGACACTACTAGTTATATCCCCCTATACCAGACACTACTAGTTATATCCCATATACCAGACACTACTAGTTATATCCCCTATACCAGACACTACTAGTTACATCCCCCTATACCAGACAGTACTGGTTACATCCCCTCTATACCAGACACTACTAGTTACATCCCCCTATACCAGACACTACTAGTTCTATCCCCCTATACCAGACACTACTAGTTATATCCCCTATACCAGACACTACTAGTTACATCCCCCTATACCAGACACTACTAGTTATATCCCCCTATACCAGACACTACTAGTTACATCCCCCTATACCAGACAGTACTAGTTATATCCCCCTATACCAGACACTACTAGTTATATCCCCCTATACCAGACACTACTAGTTACATCCACCTATACCAGACAGTACTGGTTACATCCCCCTATACCAGACAGTACTAGTTCTATCCCCCTATACCAGACAGTACTAGTTATATCCCCCTATACCAGACAGTACTAGTTACATCCCCCTATACCAGACAGTACTAGTTCTATCCCCCTATACCAGACAGTACTAGTTATATCCCCCTATACCAGACAGTACTAGTTACATCCCCCTATACCAGACAGTACTGGTTACATCCCCCTATACTAGTTATATCCCCCTATACCAGACACTACTAGTTATATCCCCCTATACCAGACACTACTAGTTACATCCACCTATACCAGACAGTACTGGTTACATCCCCCTATACCAGACACTACTAGTTATATCCCCCTATACCAGACAGTACTGGTTACATCCCCTCTATACCAGACAGTACTAGTTCTATCCCCCTATACCAGACAGTACTAGTTCTATCCCCCTATACCAGACAGTACTAGTTCTATCCCTCTATACCAGACACTACTAGTTATATCCCTCTATACCAGACACTACTAGTTATATCCCCCTATACCAGACACTGCTAGTTACATCCCCCTATACCAGACAGTACTAGTTCTATCCCCCTATACCAGACAGTACTAGTTACATCCCCCTATACCAGACAGTACTAGTTATATCCCCCTATACCAGACACTACTAGTTATATCCCCCTATACCAGACACTACTAGTTATATCCCCTATACCAGACAGTACTAGTTACATCCCCCTATACCAGACAGTACTAGTTATATCCCCTATACCAGACACTACTAGTTATATCCCCTATACCAGACACTACTGGTTATATCCCCCTATACCAGACACTACTAGTTATATCCCCCTATACCAGACAGTACTAGTTCTATCCCCCTATACCAGACACTACTAGTTATATCCCCCTATACCAGACACTACTAGTTATATCCCCCTATACCAGACAGTACTAGTTATATCCCCCTATACCAGACAGTACTAGTTATATCCCCCTATACCAGACACTACTAGTTATATCCCCCTATACCAGACACTACTAGTTCTATCCCTCTATACCAGACACTACTAGTTATATCCCCTATACCAGACAGTACTAGTTATATCCCCCTATACCAGACACTACTAGTTATATCCCTCTATACCAGACACTACTAGTTCTATCCCTCGATACCAGACAGTACTAGTTATATCCCCTATACCAGACAGTACTAGTTACATCCCCCTATACCAGACACTACTAGTTACATCCCCCTATACCAGACACTACTAGTTATATCACCCTATACCAGACACTACTAGTTATATCCCCCTATACCAGACACTACTAGTTCTATCCCCTATACCAGACACTACTAGTTATATCCTCCTATACCAGACACTACTAGTTATATCCCCTATACCAGACACTACTAGTTATATCCCCCTATACCAGACACTACTAGTTATATCCCCCTATACCAGACACTACTAGTTATATCCCCCTATACCAGACACTACTAGTTATATCCCCCTATACCAGACAGTACTAGTTATATCCCCTATACCAGACACTACTAGTTATATCCCCCTATACCAGACACTACTGGTTATATCCCCCTATACCAGACACTACTAGTTATATCCCCCCTATACCAGACAGTACTAGTTATATCCCCCTATACCAGACACTACTAGTTATATCCCCCTATACCAGACACTACTAGTTATATCCCCTATACCAGACACTACTAGTTATATCCCCCTATACCAGACACTACTAGTTATATCCCCCTATACCAGACACTACTAGTTATATCCCCCTATACCAGACACTACTAGTTATATCCCCTATACCAGACACTACTAGTTATATCCCCTATACCAGACACTACTGGTTATATCCCCTATACCAGACACTACTAGTTATATCCCCCTATACCAGACAGTACTAGTTATATCCCCTATACCAGACAGTACTAGTTACATCCCCCTATACCAGACACTACTAGTTCTATCCCCCTATACCAGACACTACTAATTATATCCCCCTATACCAGACACTGCTAGTTATATCCCCTATACCAGACACTACTAGTTCTATCCCCCTATACCAGACACTACTAGTTATATCCCCCTATACCAGACACTACTAGTTCTATCCCCCTATACCAGACACTACTAATTATATCCCCCTATACCAGACACTGCTAGTTATATCCCCTATACCAGACACTGCTAGTTATATCCCCTATACCAGACACTACTAGTTATATCCCCCTATACCAGACACTACTAGTTATATCCACCTATACCAGACACTACTAGTTATATCCCCTATACCAGACACTACTGGTTATATCCCCTATACCAGACACTACTAGTTACATCCCCCTATACCAGACAGTACTAGTTATATCCCCTATACCAGACAGTACTAGTTACATCCCCTCTATACCAGACAGTACTAGTTATATCCCCCTATACCAGACAGTACTAGTTATATCCCCCTATACCAGACACTACTAGTTATATCCCCTATACCAGACACTGCTAGTTATATCCCCTATACCAGACACTACTAGTTATATCCCCCTATACCAGACACTACTAGTTATATCCCCCTATACCAGACACTACTAGTTATATCCCCCTATACCAGACACTACTAGTTATATCCCCCTATACCAGACACTACTAGTTATATCCCCTATACCAGACACTACTAGTTATATCCCCCTATACCAGACACTACTAGTTATATCCCCCTATACCAGACACTACTAGTTATATCCCCTATACCAGACACTACTAGTTATATCCCCCTATACCAGACACTACTAGTTATATCCCCTATACCAGACACTACTAGTTATATCCCCCTATACCAGACACTACTAGTTATATCCCCCTATACCAGACACTACTAGTTATATCCCCCTATACCAGACACTACTAGTTATATCCCCTATACCAGACACTACTAGTTATATCCCCTATACCAGACACTACTAGTTATATCCCCCTATACCAGACACTACTAGTTATATCCCCTATACCAGACACTACTAGTTATATCCCCCTATACCAGACACTACTAGTTATATCCCCCTATACCAGACACTACTAGTTATATCCCCCTATACCAGACACTACTAGTTATATCCCCCTATACCAGACACTACTAGTTATATCCCCCTATACCAGACACTACTAGTTATATCCCCTATACCAGACACTACTAGTTATATCCCCCTATACCAGACACTACTAGTTATATCCCCTATACCAGACACTACTAGTTATATCCCCCTATACCAGACACTACTAGTTATATCCCCCTATACCAGACACTAGTAGTTATATCCCCCTATACCAGACACTACTAGTTATATCCCCTATACCAGACACTACTGGTTATATCCCCCTATACCAGACACTACTAGTTATATCCCCCTATACCAGACACTACTAGTTATATCCCCCTATACCAGACACTACTAGTTATATCCCCTATACCAGACACTACTAGTTATATCCCCCTATACCAGACACTACTAGTTATATCCACTACTAGTTATAGATCATATGTAGTCGTGATGGACCCTGGTCTATATAGTAGTAGATCATATGTAGTGGTGATGGACCCTGGTCTATATAGTAGTAGATCATATGTAGTGGTGATGGACCCTGGTCTATATAGTAGATCATATGTAGTCGTGATGGACCCTGGTCTATATAGTAGTAGATCATATGTAGTGGTGATGGACCCTGGTCTATATAGTAGATCATATGTAGTGGTGATGGACCCTGGTCTATAAGTAGTAGATCATATGTAGTGGTGATGGACCCTGGTCTATATAGTAGTAGATCATATGTAGTGGTGATGGACCCTGGTCTATATAGTAGTAGATCATATGTAGTGGTGATGGACCCTGGTCTATATAGTAGTAGATCATATGTAGTGGTGATGGACCCTGGACTATATAGTAGTAGATCATATGTAGTGGTGATGGACCCTGGTCTATATATAGTAGATCATATGTAGTGGTGATGGACCCTGGTCTATATAGTAGTAGATCATATGTAGTGGTGATGGACCCTGGTCTATATAGTAGATCATATGAAGTGGTGATGGACCCTGGTCTATATAGTAGTAGATCATATGTAGTGGTGATGGACCCTGGACTATATAGTAGATCATATGTAGTGGTGATGGACCCTGGTCTATATAGTAGTAGATCATATGTAGTGGTGATGGACCCTGGTCTATATAGTAGTAGATCATATGTAGTGGTGATGGACCCTGGTCTATATAGTAGTAGATCATATGTAGTGGTGATGGACCCTGGTCTATATAGTAGTAGATCATATGTAGTGGTGATGGACCCTGGTCTATATAGTAGTAGATCATATGTAGTGGTGATGGACCCTGGTCTATATAGTAGTAGATCATATGTAGTGGTGATGGACCCTGGTCTATATAGTAGATCATATGTAGTGGTGATGGACCCTGGTCTATATAGTAGTAGATCATATGTAGTGGTGATGGACCCTGGTCTATATAGTAGTAGATCATATGTAGTGGTGATGGACCCTGGTCTATATAGTAGTAGATCATATGTAGTGGTGATGGACCCTGGTCTATATAGTAGATCATATGAAGTGGTGATGGACCCTGGTCTATATAGTAGTAGATCATATGTAGTGGTGATGGACCCTGGTCTATATAGTAGTAGATCATATGTAGTGGTGATGGACCCTGGTCTATATAGTAGTAGATCATATGTAGTGGTGATGGACCCTGGTCTATATAGTAGTAGATCATATGTAGTGGTGATGGACCCTGGTCTATATAGTAGATCATATGTAGTGGTGATGGACCCTGGTCTATATAGTAGTAGATCATATGTAGTGGTGATGGACCCTGGTCTATATAGTAGATCATATGTAGTGGTGATGGACCCTGGTCTATATAGTAGTAGATCATATGTAGTGGTGATGGACCCTGGTCTATATAGTAGATCATATGAAGTGGTGATGGACCCTGGTCTATAGTAGTAGATCATATGTAGTGGTGATGGACCCTGGTCTATATAGTAGCAGATCATATGTAGTGGTGATGGACCCTGGTCTATATAGTAGATCATATGAAGTGGTGATGGACCCTGGTCTATATAGTAGTAGATCATATGTAGTGGTGATGGACCCTGGTCTATAGTAGTAGATCATATGTAGTGGTGATGGACCCTGGTCTATATAGTAGTAGATCATATGTAGTGGTGATGGACCCTGGTCTATATAGTAGATCATATGTAGTGGTGATGGACCCTGGTCTATATAGTAGTAGATCATATGTAGTGGTGATGGACCCTGGTCTATATAGTAGTAGATCATATGTAGTGGTGATGGACCCTGGTCTATATAGTAGTAGATCATATGTAGTGGTGATGGACCCTGGTCTATAAGTAGTAGATCATATGTAGTGGTGATGGACCCTGGTCTATATAGTAGTAGATCATATGTAGTGGTGATGGACCCTGGTCTATATAGTAGTAGATCATATGTAGTGGTGATGGACCCTGGTCTATATAGTAGTAGATCATATGTAGTGGTGATGGACCCTGGTCTATATAGTAGTAGATCATATGTAGTGGTGATGGACCCTGGTCTATATAGTAGTAGATCATATGATGTGGTGATGGACCCTGGTCTATATAGTAGTAGATCATATGTAGTGGTGATGGACCCTGGTCTATATAGTAGATCATATGTAGTGGTGATGGACCCTGGTCTATATAGTAGTAGATCATATGTAGTGGTGATGGACCCTGGTCTATATAGTAGTAGATCATATGTAGTGGTGATGGACCCTGGTCTATATAGTAGTAGATCATATGTAGTGGTGATGGACCCTGGTCTATATAGTAGTAGATCATATGATAGTGGTGATGGACCCTGGTCTATATAGTAGTAGATCATATGTAGTGGTGATGGACCCTGGTCTATATAGTAGTAGATCATATGTAGTGGTGATGGACCCTGGTCTATATAGTAGTAGATCATATGTAGTGGTGATGGACCCTGGTCTATATAGTAGTAGATCATATGTAGTGGTGATGGACCCTGGACTATATAGTAGTAGATCATATGATGTGGTGATGGACCCTGGTCTATATAGTAGTAGATCATATGTAGTGGTGATGGACCCTGGTCTATATAGTAGTAGATCATATGTAGTGGTGATGGACCCTGGTCTATATAGTAGTAGATCATATGTAGTGGTGATGGACCCTGGTCTATATAGTAGTAGATCATATGTAGTGGTGATGGACCCTGGTCTATATAGTAGTAGATCATATGTAGTGGTGATGGACCCTGGTCTATATTGTAGTAGATCATATGTAGTGGTGATGGACCCTGGTCTATATAGTAGTAGATCATATGTAGTGGTGATGGACACTGGTCTATATAGTAGTAGATCATATGTAGTGGTGATGGACCCTGGTCTATATAGTAGTAGATCATATGTAGTGGTGATGGACCCTGGTCTATATAGTAGTAGATCATATGTAGTGGTGATGGACCCTGGTCTATATTGTAGTAGATCATATGTAGTGGTGATGGACCCTGGTCTATATAGTAGTAGATCATATGAAGTGGTGATGGACCCTGGTCTATATAGTAGTAGATCATATGTAGTGGTGATGGACCCTGGTCTATATAGTAGTAGATCATATGTAGTGGTGATGGACCCTGGTCTATATAGTAGTAGATCATATGTAGTGGTGATGGACCCTGGTCTATATAGTAGATCATATGTAGTGGTGATGGACCCTGGTCTATATAGTAGTAGATCATATGTAGTGGTGATGGACCCTGGTCTATATAGTAGATCATATGTAGTGGTGATGGACCCTGGTCTATATAGTAGTAGATCATATGTAGTGGTGATGGACCCTGGTCTATATAGTAGATCATATGAAGTGGTGATGGACCCTGGTCTATATAGTAGATCATATGTAGTGGTGATGGACCCTGGTCTATATAGTAGTAGATCATATGTAGTGGTGATGGACCCTGGTCTATATAGTAGTAGATCATATGTAGTGGTGATGGACCCTGGTCTATATAGTAGTAGATCATATGTAGTGGTGATGGACCCTGGTCTATATAGTAGATCATATGTAGTGGTGATGGACCCTGGTCTATATAGTAGTAGATCATATGTAGTGGTGATGGACCCTGGTCTATATAGTAGATCATATGAAGTGGTGATGGACCCTGGTCTATATAGTAGTAGATCATATGTAGTGGTGATGGACCCTGGTCTATATAGTAGATCATATGTAGTGGTGATGGACCCTGGTCTATATAGTAGTAGATCATATGTAGTGGTGATGGACCCTGGTCTATATAGTAGTAGATCATATGTAGTGGTGATGGACCCTGGTCTATATAGTTATAGATCATATGTAGTGGTGATGGACCCTGGTCTATATAGTAGTAGATCATATGTAGTGGTGATGGACCCTGGTCTATATAGTAGTAGATCATATGTAGTGGTGATGGACCCTGGACTATATAGTAGTAGATCATATGTAGTGGTGATGGACCCTGGTCTATATAGTAGTAGATCATATGTAGTGGTGATGGACCCTGGTCTATATAGTAGTAGATCATATGTAGTGGTGATGGACCCTGGTCTATATAGTAGTAGATCATATGTAGTGGTGATGGACCCTGGTCTATATAGTAGTAGATCATATGTAGTGGTGATGGACCCTGGTCTATATAGTAGTAGATCATATGTAGTGGTGATGGACCCTGGTCTATATAGTAGTAGATCATATGTAGTGGTGATGGACCCTGGTCTATATAGTAGTAGATCATATGTAGTGGTGATGGACCCTGGTCTATATAGTAGTAGATCATATGTAGTGGTGATGGACCCTGGTCTATATAGTAGTAGATCATATGTAGTGGTGATGGACCCTGGTCTATATAGTAGTAGATCATATGTAGTGGTGATGGACCCTGGTCTATATAGTAGTAGATCATATGTAGTGGTGATGGACCCTGGTCTATATAGTAGTAGATCATATGTAGTGGTGATGGACCCTGGTCTATATAGTAGTAGATCATATGTAGTGGTGATGGACCCTGGTCTATATAGTAGTAGATCATATGTAGTGGTGATGGACCCTGGTCTATATAGTAGTAGATCATATGTAGTGGTGATGGACCCTGGTCTATATAGTAGTAGATCATATGTAGTGGTGATGGACCCTGGTCTATATAGTAGTAGATCATATGTAGTGGTGATGGACCCTGGTCTATATAGTAGTAGATCATATGTAGTGGTGATGGACCCTGGTCTATATAGTAGTAGATCATATGTAGTGGTGATGGACCCTGGTCTATATAGTAGTAGATCATATGTAGTGGTGATGGACCCTGGTCTATATAGTAGTAGATCATATGTAGTGGTGATGGACCCTGGTCTATATAGTAGTAGATCATATGTAGTGGTGATGGACCCTGGTCTATATAGTAGTAGATCATATGTAGTGGTGATGGACCCTGGTCTATAGTAGTAGATCATATGTAGTGGTGATGGACCCTGGTCTATATAGTAGTAGATCATATGTAGTGGTGATGGACCCTGGTCTATATAGTAGTAGATCATATGTAGTGGTGATGGACCCTGGTCTATATAGTAGTAGATCATATGTAGTGGTGATGGACCCTGGTCTATATAGTAGTAGATCATATGTAGTGGTGATGGACCCTGGTCTATATAGTAGTAGATCATATGTAGTGGTGATGGACCCTGGTCTATATAGTAGTAGATCATATGTAGTGGTGATGGACCCTGGTCTATATAGTAGTAGATCATATGTAGTGGTGATGGACCCTGGTCTATATAGTAGTAGATCATATGTAGTGGTGATGGACCCTGGTCTATATAGTAGTAGATCATATGTAGTGGTGATGGACCCTGGTCTATATAGTAGTAGATCATATGTAGTGGTGATGGACCCTGGTCTATATAGTAGTAGATCATATGTAGTGGTGATGGACCCTGGTCTATATAGTAGTAGATCATATGTAGTGGTGATGGACCCTGGTCTATATAGTAGTAGATCATATGTAGTGGTGATGGACCCTGGTCTATATGTGTAGATCATATGTAGTGGTGATGGACCCTGGTCTATATAGTAGTAGATCATATGTAGTGGTGATGGACCCTGGTCTATATAGTAGTAGATCATATGATGTGGTGATGGACCCTGGTCTATATATTTTATAGATCATATGTAGTGGTGATGGACCCTGGTCTATATAGTAGTAGATCATATGTAGTGGTGATGGACCCTGGTCTATATAGTAGTAGATCATATGTAGTGGTGATGGACCCTGGTCTATATAGTAGATCATATGTAGTGGTGATGGACCCTGGTCTATATAGTAGTAGATCATATGTAGTGGTGATGGACCCTGGACTATATAGTAGATCATATGTAGTGGTGATGGACCCTGGTCTATATAGTAGTAGATCATATGTAGTGGTGATGGACCCTGGTCTATATAGTAGATCATATGAAGTGGTGATGGACCCTGGTCTATATAGTAGATCATATGTAGTGGTGATGGACCCTGGTCTATATAGTAGTAGATCATATGTAGTGGTGATGGACCCTGGTCTATATAGTAGTAGATCATATGTAGTGGTGATGGACCCTGGTCTATATAGTAGTAGATCATATGTAGTGGTGATAAACCCTGGACTATATAGTAGATAATATGAAGTGGTGATGGACCCTGGTCTATATAGTAGTAGATCATATGTAGTGGTGATGGACCCTGGTCTATATAGTAGTAGATCATATGTAGTGGTGATGGACCCTGGTCTATATAGTAGTAGATCATATGATGTGGTGATGGACCCTGGTCTATATAGTAGTAGATCATATGTAGTGGTGATGGACCCTGGTCTATATAGTAGTAGATCATATGTAGTGGTGATGGACCCTGGTCTATATAGTAGTAGATCATATGTAGTGGTGATGGACCCTGTTCTATATAGTACATCATATGTAGTGGTGATGGACCCTGGTCTATATAGTAGTAGATCATATGTAGTGGTGATGGACCCTGGTCTATGTAGTAGTAGATCATATGTAGTGGTGATGGACCCTGGTCTATATAGTAGTAGATCATATGTAGTGGTGATGGACCCTGGTCTATATAGTAGATCATATGTAGTGGTGATGGACCCTGGACTATATAGTAGATCATATGAAGTGGTGATGGACCCTGGTCTATATAGTAGATCATATGAAGTGGTGATGGACCCTGGTCTATATAGTAGTAGATCATATGTATTGGTGATGGACCCTGGTCTATATAGTAGTAGATCATATGTAGTGGTGATGGACCCTGGTCTATATAGTAGTAGATCATATGTAGTGGTGATGGACCCTGGTCTATATAGTAGTAGATCATATGTATTGGTGATGGACCCTGGTCTATATAGTTATAGATCATATGTAGTGGTGATGGACCCTGGTCTATATAGTAGTAGATCATATGTAGTGGTGATGGACCCTGGTCTATATAGTAGTAGATCATATGTAGTGGTGATGGACCCTGGTCTATATAGTAGTAGATCATATGTAGTGGTGATGGACCCTGGTCGATATAGTAGATCATATGTAGTGGTGATGGACCCTGGTCTATATAGTAGTAGATCATATGTAGTGGTGATGGACCCTGGTCTATATAGTAGTAGATCATATGATGTGGTGATGGACCCTGGTCTATATATTTTATAGATCATATGTAGTGGTGATGGACCCTGGTCTATATAGTAGTAGATCATATGTAGTGGTGATGGACCCTGGTCTATATAGTAGTAGATCATATGTAGTGGTGATGGACCCTGGTCTATATAGTAGATCATATGTAGTGGTGATGGACCCTGGTCTATATAGTAGTAGATCATATGTAGTGGTGATGGACCCTGGACTATATAGTAGATCATATGTAGTGGTGATGGACCCTGGTCTATATAGTAGTAGATCATATGTAGTGGTGATGGACCCTGGTCTATATAGTAGATCATATGAAGTGGTGATGGACCCTGGTCTATATAGTAGATCATATGTAGTGGTGATGGACCCTGGTCTATATAGTAGTAGATCATATGTAGTGGTGATGGACCCTGGTCTATATAGTAGTAGATCATATGTAGTGGTGATGGACCCTGGTCTATATAGTAGTAGATCATATGTAGTGGTGATAAACCCTGGACTATATAGTAGATAATATGAAGTGGTGATGGACCCTGGTCTATATAGTAGTAGATCATATGTAGTGGTGATGGACCCTGGTCTATATAGTAGTAGATCATATGTAGTGGTGATGGACCCTGGTCTATATAGTAGTAGATCATATGATGTGGTGATGGACCCTGGTCTATATAGTAGTAGATCATATGTAGTGGTGATGGACCCTGGTCTATATAGTAGTAGATCATATGTAGTGGTGATGGACCCTGGTCTATATAGTAGTAGATCATATGTAGTGGTGATGGACCCTGTTCTATATAGTACATCATATGTAGTGGTGATGGACCCTGGTCTATATAGTAGTAGATCATATGTAGTGGTGATGGACCCTGGTCTATGTAGTAGTAGATCATATGTAGTGGTGATGGACCCTGGTCTATATAGTAGTAGATCATATGTAGTGGTGATGGACCCTGGTCTATATAGTAGATCATATGTAGTGGTGATGGACCCTGGACTATATAGTAGATCATATGAAGTGGTGATGGACCCTGGTCTATATAGTAGATCATATGAAGTGGTGATGGACCCTGGTCTATATAGTAGTAGATCATATGTAGTGGTGATGGACCCTGGTCTATATAGTAGATCATATGAAGTGGTGATGGACCCTGGTCTATATAGTAGATAATATGTAGTGGTGATGGACCCTGGTCTATATAGTAGCAGATCACATGTAGTGGTGATGGACCCTGGTCTATATTGTAGATCATATGAAGTGGTGATGGACCCTGGTCTATATAGTAGTAGATCATATGTAGTGGTGATGGACCCTGGTCTATATAGTAGTAGATCATATGTAGTGGTGATGGACCCTGGTCTATATAGTAGTAGATCATATGTAGTGGTGATGGACCCTGGTCTATATAGTAGTAGATCATATGTAGTGGTGATGGACCCTGGTCTATATAGTAGTAGATCATATGTAGTGGTGATGGACCCTGGTCTATATAGTAGTAGATCATATGTAGTGGTGATGGACCCTGGTCGATATAGTAGATCATATGTAGTGGTGATGGACCCTGGTCTATATAGTAGTAGATCATATGTAGTGGTGATGGACCCTGGACTATATAATAGTTGATCATATGTAGTGGTGATGGACCCTGGTCTATATAGTAGATCATATGTAGTGGTGATGGACCCTGGTCTATATAGTAGTAGATCATATGTAGTGGTGATGGACCCTGGTATATAGTAGTAGATCATATGTAGTGGTGATGGACCCTGGTCTATATAGTAGTAGATCATATGAAGTGGTGATGGACCCTGGTCTATATAGTAGTAGATCATATGTAGTGGTGATGGACCCTGGTCTATATAGTAGATCATATGAAGTGGTGATGGACCCTGGTCTATATAGTAGATAATATGTAGTGGTGATGGACCCTGGTCTATATAGTAGCAGATCACATGTAGTGGTGATGGACCCTGGTCTATATTGTAGATCATATGAAGTGGTGATGGACCCTGGACTATATAATAGTTGATCATATGTAGTGGTGATGGACCCTGGTCTATATAGTAGATCATATGTAGTGGTGATGGACCCTGGTCTATATAGTAGTAGATCATATGTAGTGGTGATGGACCCTGGTCTATATAGTAGTAGATCATATGTAGTGGTGATGGACCCTGGTCTATATAGTAGTAGATCATATGTAGTGGTGATGGACCCTGGTCTATATAGTAGTAGATCATATGTAGTGGTGATGGACCCTGGTCTATATAGTATATCATATGTAGTGGTGATGGACCCTGGTCGATATAGTAGATCATATGTAGTGGTGATGGACCCTGGTCTATATAGTAGTAGATCATATGTAGTGGTGATGGACCCTGGACTATATAGTAGATCATATGTAGTGGTGATGGACCCTGGTCTATATAGTAGTAGATCATATGTAGTGGTGATGGACCCTGGTCTATATAGTAGTAGATCATATGTAGTGGTGATGGACCCTGGTCTATATAGTAGTAGATCATATGTAGTGGTGATGGACCCTGGTCTATATAGTAGTAGATCATATGTAGTGGTGATGGACCCTGGACTATATAATAGTTGATCATATGTAGTGGTGATGGACCCTGGTCTATATAGTAGATCATATGTAGTGGTGATGGACCCTGGTCTATATAGTAGTAGATCATATGTAGTGGTGATGGACCCTGGTCTATATAGTAGGAGATCATATGTAGTGGTGATGGACCCTGGTCTATATAGTAGTAGATCATATGTAGTGGTGATGGACCCTGGTCTATATAGTAGTAGATCATATGTAGTGGTGATGGACCCTGGTCTATATAGTAGTAGATCATATGTAGTGGTGATGGACCCTGGTCTATATAGTAGTAGATCATATGTAGTGGTGATGGACCCTGGTCTATATAGTAGTAGATCATATGTAGTGGTGATGGACCCTGGTCTATATAGTTATAGATCATATGTAGTGGTGATGGACCCTGGTCTATATAGTAGTAGATCATATGTAGTGGTGATGGACCCTGGTCTATATAGTAGTAGATCATATGTAGTGGTGATGGACCCTGGTCTATATAGTAGTAGATCATATGTAGTGGTGATGGACCCTGGTCTATATAGTAGTAGATCATATGTAGTGGTGATGGACCCTGGTCTATATAGTAGTAGATCATATGTAGTGGTGATGGACCCTGGTCTATATAATAGTAGATCATATGTAGTGGTGATGGACCCTGGTCTATATAGTAGTAGATCATATGTAGTGGTGATGGACCCTGGTCTATATAGTAGTAGATCATATGTAGTGGTGATGGACCCTGGTTTATATAGTAGATCATATGTAGTGGTGATGGACCCTGGTCTATATAGTAGTAGATCATATGTAGTGGTGATGGACCCTGGTCTATATAGTAGTAGATCATATGTAGTGGTGATGGACCCTGGTCTATATAGTAGTAGATCATATGTAGTGGTGATGGACCCTGGTCGATATAGTAGATCATATGTAGTGGTGATGGACCCTGGTCTATATAGTAGTAGATCATATGTAGTGGTGATGGACCCTGGTCTATATAGTAGATCATATGTAGTGGTGATGGACCCTGGTCTATATAGTAGTAGATCATATGTAGTGGTGATGGACCCTGGTCTATATAGTAGTAGATCATATGTAGTGGTGATGGACCCTGGTCTATATAGTAGTAGATCATATGAAGTGGTGATGGACCCTGGTCTATATAGTAGTAGATCATATGTAGTGGTGATGGACCCTGGTCTATATAGTAGATCATATGAAGTGGTGATGGACCCTGGTCTATATAGTAGATAATATGTAGTGGTGATGGACCCTGGTCTATATAGTAGCAGATCACATGTAGTGGTGATGGACCCTGGTCTATATTGTAGATCATATGAAGTGGTGATAGACCCTGGTCTATATAGTAGTAGATCATATGTAGTGGTGATGGACCCTGGTCTATATAGTAGTAGATCATATGTAGTGGTGATGGACCCTGGTCTATATAGTAGTAGATCATTTGTAGTGGTGATGGACCCTGGTCTATATAGTAGTAGATCATATGTAGTGGTGATGGACACTGGTCTATATAGTATATCATATGTAGTGGTGATGGACCCTGGTCGATATAGTAGATCATATGTAGTGGTGATGGACCCTGGTCTATATAGTAGTAGATCATATGTAGTGGTGATGGACCCTGGACTATATAATAGTTGATCATATGTAGTGGTGATGGACCCTGGTCTATATAGTAGTAGATCATATGTAGTGGTGATGGACCCTGGTCTATATAGTAGTAGATCATATGTAGTGGTGATGGACCCTGGTCTATATAGTAGTAGATCATATGTAGTGGTGATGGACCCTGGTCTATATAGTAGTAGATCATATGTAGTGGTGATGGACCCTGGTCTATATAGTAGTAGATCATATGTAGTGGTGATGGACCCTGGTCTATATAGTAGTAGATCATATGTAGTGGTGATGGACCCTGGTCTATATAGTAGTAGATCATATGTAGTGGTGATGGACCCTGGTCTATATAGTAGTAGATCATATGTAGTGGTGATGGACCCTGGACTATATAGTAGTAGATCATATGTAGTGGTGATGGACCCTGGTCTATATAGTAGTAGATCATATGATGTGGTGATGGACCCTGGTCTATATAGTAGTAGATCATATGTAGTGGTGATGGACCCGGGTCTATATAGTAGTAGATCATATGTAGTGGTGATGGACCCTGGTCTATATAGTAGTAGATCATATGTAGTGGTGATGGACCCTGGTCTATATAGTACATCATATGTAGTGGTGATGGACCCTGGTCTATATAGTAGTAGATCATATGTAGTGGTGATGGACCCTGGTCTATGTAGTAGTAGATCATATGTAGTGGTGATGGACCCTGGTCTATATAGTAGTAGATCATATGTAGTGGTGATGGACCCTGGTCTATATAGTAGATCATATGTAGTGGTGATGGACCCTGGACTATATAGTAGATCATATGAAGTGGTGATGGACCCTGGTCTATATAGTAGATCATATGAAGTGGTGATGGACCCTGGTCTATATAGTAGTAGATCATATGTAGTGGTGATGGACCCTGGTCTATATAGTAGATCATATGAAGTGGTGATGGACCCTGGTCTATATAGTAGATAATATGTAGTGGTGATGGACCCTGGTCTATATAGTAGCAGATCACATGTAGTGATGATGGACCCTGAACTATATTGTAGATCATATGAAGTGGTGATGGACCCTGGTCTATATAGTAGTAGATCATATGAAGTGGTGATGGACCCTGGTCTATATAGTAGTAGATCATATGTAGTGGTGATGGACCCTGGTCTATATAGTAGTAGATCATATGAAGTGGTGATGGACCCTGGTCTATATAGTAGTAGATCATATGTAGTGGTGATGGACCCTGGTCTATATAGTATTAGATCATATGTAGTGGTGATGGACCCTGGTCTATATAGTAGTAGATCATATGTAGTGGTGATGGACCCTGGTCTATATAGTAGTAGATCATATGTAGTGGTGATGGACCCTGGTCTATATAGTAGTAGATCATATGTAGTGGTGATGGACCCTGGTCTATATAGTAGTAGATCATATGATGTGGTGATGGACACTGGTCAATATAGTAGTAGATCATATGTAGTGGTGATGGACCCTGGTCTATATAGTAGTAGATCATATGATGTGGTGATGGACCCTGGTCTATATAGTAGTAGATCATATGTAGTGGTGATGGACCATGGTCTATATAGTAGTAGATCATATGTAGTGGTGATGGACCCTGGACTATATAGTAGTAGATCATATGATGTGGTGATGGACCCTGGTCTATATGGTAGTAGATCATATGTAGTGGTGATGGACCCTGGTCTATATAGTAGTAGATCATATGTAGTGGTGATGGACCCTGGTCTATATAGTAGTAGATCATATGTAGTGGTGATGGACCCTGGTCTATATAGTAGTAGATCATATGATGTGGTGATGGACACTGGTCAATATAGTAGTAGATCATATGTAGTGGTGATGGACCCTGGTCTATATAGTAGTAGATCATATGATGTGGTGATGGACCCTGGTCTATATAGTAGTAGATCATATGTAGTGGTGATGGACCCTGGTCTATATAGTAGTAGATCATATGTAGTGGTGATGGACCCTGGACTATATAGTAGTAGATCATATGATGTGGTGATGGACCCTGGTCTATATGGTAGTAGATCATATGTAGTGGTGATGGACCCTGGTCTATATAGTAGTAGATCATATGTAGTGGTGATGGACCCTGGTCTATATAGTAGTAGATCATATGTAGTGGTGATGGACCCTGGTCTATATAGTAGTAGATCATATGTAGTGGTGATGGACCCTGGTCTATGTAGTAGTAGATCATATGTAGTGGTGATGGACCCTGGTCTATATAGTAGTAGATCATATGTAGTGGTGATGGACCCTGGTCTATATAGTAGATCATATGTAGTGGTGATGGACCCTGGTCTATATAGTAGTAGATCATATGTAGTGGTGATGGACCCTGGTCTATATAGTAGTTGATCATATGTAGTGGTGATGGACCCTGGTCTATATAGTAGTAGATCATATGTAGTGGTGATAAACCCTGGACTATATAGTAGATAATATGAAGTGGTGATGGACCCTGGTCTATATAGTAGTAGATCATATGTAGTGGTGATGGACCCTGGTCTATATAGTAGTAGATCATATGTAGTGGTGATGGACCCTGGTCTATATAGTAGTAGATCATATGTAGTGGTGATGGACCCTGGTCTATATAGTAGTAGATCATATGTAGTGGTGATGGACCCTGGTCTATATAGTAGTAGATCATATGTAGTGGTGATGGACCCTGGTCTATATAGTAGTAGATCATATGTAGTGGTGATGGACCCTGGTCTATATAGTAGTAGATCATATGTAGTGGTGATGGACCCTGGTCTATATAGTAGTAGATCATATGTAGTGGTGATGGACCCTGGTCTATATAGTTATAGATCATATGTAGTGGTGATGGACCCTGGTCTATATAGTAGTAGATCATATGTAGTGGTGATGGACCCTGGTCTATATAGTAGTAGATCATATGTAGTGGTGATGGACCCTGGTCTATATAGTAGTAGATCATATGTAGTGGTGATGGACCCTGGTCTATATAGTAGTAGATCATATGTAGTGGTGATGGACCCTGGTCTATATAGTAGTAGATCATATGTAGTGGTGATGGACCCCGGGTCTATATAGTAGTAGATCATATGTAGTGGTGATGGACCCTGGTCTATATAGTAGTAGATCATATGTAGTGGTGATGGACCCTGGTCTATATAGTACATCATATGTAGTGGTGATGGACCCTGGTCTATATAGTAGTAGATCATATGTAGTGGTGATGGACCCTGGTCTATGTAGTAGTAGATCATATGTAGTGGTGATGGACCCTGGTCTATATAGTAGTAGATCATATGTAGTGGTGATGGACCCTGGTCTATATAGTAGTAGATCATTTGTAGTGGTGATGGACCCTGGTCTATATAGTAGTAGATCATATGTAGTGGTGATGGACACTGGTCTATATAGTATATCATATGTAGTGGTGATGGACCCTGGTCGATATAGTAGATCATATGTAGTGGTGATGGACCCTGGTCTATATAGTAGTAGATCATATGTAGTGGTGATGGACCCTGGACTATATAATAGTTGATCATATGTAGTGGTGATGGACCCTGGTCTATATAGTAGATCATATGTAGTGGTGATGGACCCTGGTCTATATAGTAGTAGATCATATGTAGTGGTGATGGACCCTGGTCTATATAGTAGTAGATCATATGTAGTGGTGATGGACCCTGGTCTATATAGTAGTAGATCATATGTAGTGGTGATGGACCCTGGTCTATATAGTAGTAGATCATATGTAGTGGTGATGGACCCTGGTCTATATAGTAGTAGATCATATGTAGTGGTGATGGACCCTGGTCTATATAGTAGTAGATCATATGTAGTGGTGATGGACCCTGGTCTATATAGTAGTAGATCATATGTAGTGGTGATGGACCCTGGTCTATATAGTAGTAGATCATATGTAGTGGTGATGGACCCTGGTCTATATAGTAGTAGATCATATGTAGTGGTGATGGACCCTTGTCTATATAGTTATAGATCATATGTAGTGGTGATGGACCCTGGTCTATATAGTAGTAGATCATATGTAGTGGTGATGGACCCTGGTCTATATAGTAGTAGATCATATGATGTGGTGATGGACCCTGGTCTATATAGTAGTAGATCATATGTAGTGGTGATGGACCCCGGGTCTATATAGTAGTAGATCATATGTAGTGGTGATGGACCCTGGTCTATATAGTAGTAGATCATATGTAGTGGTGATGGACCCTGGTCTATATAGTACATCATATGTAGTGGTGATGGACCCTGGTCTATATAGTAGTAGATCATATGTAGTGGTGATGGACCCTGGTCTATGTAGTAGTAGATCATATGTAGTGGTGATGGACCCTGGTCTATATAGTAGTAGATCATATGTAGTGGTGATGGACCCTGGTCTATATAGTAGATCATATGTAGTGGTGATGGACCCTGGACTATATAGTAGATCATATGAAGTGGTGATGGACCCTGGTATATATAGTAGATCATATGAAGTGGTGATGGACCCTGGTCTATATAGTAGTAGATCATATGTAGTGGTGATGGACCCTGGTCTATATAGTAGATCATATGAAGTGGTGATGGACCCTGGTCTATATAGTAGATAATATGTAGTGGTGATGGACCCTGGTCTATATAGTAGCAGATCACATGTAGTGATGATGGACCCTGAACTATATTGTAGATCATATGAAGTGGTGATGGACCCTGGTCTATATAGTAGTAGATCATATGAAGTGGTGATGGACCCTGGTCTATATAGTAGTAGATCATATGTAGTGGTGATGGACCCTGGTCTATATAGTAGTAGATCATATGAAGTGGTGATGGACCCTGGTCTATATAGTAGTAGATCATATGTAGTGGTGATGGACCCTGGACTATATAGTAGATCATATGTAGTGGTGATGGACCCTGGTCTATATAGTAGTAGATCATATGTAGTGGTGATGGACCCTGGTCTATATAGTATTAGATCATATGTAGTGGTGATGGACCCTGGTCTATATAGTAGTAGATCATATGTAGTGGTGATGGACCCTGGTCTATATAGTAGTAGATCATATGTAGTGGTGATGGACCCTGGTCTATATAGTATATCATATGTAGTGGTGATGGACCCTGGTCGATATAGTAGATCATATGTAGTGGTGATGGACCCTGGTCTATATAGTAGTAGATCATATGTAGTGGTGATGGACCCTGGTCTATATAGTAGATCATATGTAGTGGTGATGGACCCTGGTCTATATAGTAGTAGATCATATGTAGTGGTGATGGACCCTGGTCTATATAGTAGTAGATCATATGTAGTGGTGATGGACCCTGGTCTATATAGTAGTAGATCATATGTAGTGGTGATGGACCCTGGTCTATATAGTAGTAGATCATATGTAGTGGTGATGGACCCTGGTCTATATAGTAGTAGATCATATGTAGTGGTGATGGACCCTGGTCTATATAGTAGTAGATCATATGTAGTGGTGATGGACCCTGGTCTATATAGTAGTAGATCATATGTAGTGGTGATGGACCCTGGTCTATATAGTAGTAGATCATATGATGTGGTGATGGACACTGGTCAATATAGTAGTAGATCATATGTAGTGGTGATGGACCCTGGTCTATATAGTAGTAGATCATATGATGTGGTGATGGACCCTGGTCTATATAGTAGTAGATCATATGTAGTGGTGATGGACCATGGTCTATATAGTAGTAGATCATATGTAGTGGTGATGGACCCTGGACTATATAGTAGTAGATCATATGATGTGGTGATGGACCCTGGTCTATATGGTAGTAGATCATATGTAGTGGTGATGGACCCTGGTCTATATAGTAGTAGATCATATGTAGTGGTGATGGACCCTGGTCTATATAGTAGTAGATCATATGTAGTGGTGATGGACCCTGGTCTATATAGTAGTAGATCATATGATGTGGTGATGGACACTGGTCAATATAGTAGTAGATCATATGTAGTGGTGATGGACCCTGGTCTATATAGTAGTAGATCATATGATGTGGTGATGGACCCTGGTCTATATAGTAGTAGATCATATGTAGTGGTGATGGACCCTGGTCTATATAGTAGTAGATCATATGTAGTGGTGATGGACCCTGGACTATATAGTAGTAGATCATATGATGTGGTGATGGACCCTGGTCTATATGGTAGTAGATCATATGTAGTGGTGATGGACCCTGGTCTATATAGTAGTAGATCATATGTAGTGGTGATGGACCCTGGTCTATATAGTAGTAGATCATATGTAGTGGTGATGGACCCTGGTCTATATAGTAGTAGATCATATGTAGTGGTGATGGACCCTGGTCTATGTAGTAGTAGATCATATGTAGTGGTGATGGACCCTGGTCTATATAGTAGTAGATCATATGTAGTGGTGATGGACCCTGGTCTATATAGTAGATCATATGTAGTGGTGATGGACCCTGGTCTATATAGTAGTAGATCATATGTAGTGGTGATGGACCCTGGTCTATATAGTAGTAGATCATATGTAGTGGTGATAAACCCTGGACTATATAGTAGATAATATGAAGTGGTGATGGACCCTGGTCTATATAGTAGTAGATCATATGATGTGGTGATGGACCCTGGTCTATATAGTAGTAGATCATATGTAGTGGTGATGGACCCTGGTCTATATAGTAGTAGATCATATGTAGTGGTGATGGACCCTGGTCTATATAGTAGTAGATCATATGATGTGGTGATGGACCCTGGTCTATATAGTAGTAGATCATATGTAGTGGTGATGGACCCTGGTCTATATATTAGTAGATCATATGTAGTGGTGATGGACCCTGGTCTATATAGTAGTAGATCATATGTAGTGGTGATGGACCCTGTTCTATATAGTACATCATATGTAGTGGTGATGGACCCTGGTCTATATAGTAGTAGATCATATGTAGTGGTGATGGACCCTGGTCTATGTAGTAGTACATCATATGTAGTGGTGATGGACCCTGGTCTATATAGTAGTAGATCATATGTAGTGGTGATGGACCCTGGTCTATATAGTAGATCATATGTAGTGGTGATGGACCCTGGACTATATAGTAGATCATATGAAGTGGTGATGGACCCTGGTCTATATAGTAGATCATATGAAGTGGTGATGGACCCTGGTCTATATAGTAGTAGATCATATGTAGTGGTGATGGACCCTGGTCTATATAGTAGATCATATGAAGTGGTGATGGACCCTGGTCTATATAGTAGATAATATGTAGTGGTGATGGACACTAGTCTATATAGTAGTAGATCATATGTAGTGGTGATGGACCCTGGTCTATATAGTAGTAGATCATATGTAGTGGTGATGGACCCTGGTCTATATAGTAGTAGATCATATGTAGTGGTGATGGACCCTGGTCTATATAGTAGTAGATCATATGTAGTGGTGATGGACCCTGGTCTATATAGTAGTAGATCATATGTAGTGGTGATGGACCCTGGTCTATATAGTAGTAGATCATATGTAGTGGTGATGGACCCTGGTCTATATAGTAGTAGATCATATGTAGTGGTGATGGACCTTGGTCTATATAGTAGTAGATCATATGTAGTGGTGATGGACCCTGGTCTATATAGTTATAGATCATATGTAGTGGTGATGGACCCTGGTCTATATAGTAGTAGATCATATGTAGTGGTGATGGACCCTGGTCTATATAGTAGTAGATCATATGATGTGGTGATGGACCCTGGTCTATATAGTAGTAGATCATATGTAGTGGTGATGGACCCGGGTCTATATAGTAGTAGATCATATGTAGTGGTGATGGACCCTGGTCTATATAGTAGTAGATCATATGTAGTGGTGATGGACCCTGGTCTATATAGTACATCATATGTAGTGGTGATGGACCCTGGTCTATATAGTAGTAGATCATATGTAGTGGTGATGGACCCTGGTCTATGTAGTAGTAGATCATATGTAGTGGTGATGGACCCTGGTCTATATAGTAGTAGATCATATGTAGTGGTGATGGACCCTGGTCTATATAGTAGTAGATCATATGAAGTGGTGATGGACCCTGGTCTATATAGTAGATCATATGAAGTGGTGATGGACCCTGGTCTATATAGTAGTAGATCATATGTAGTGGTGATGGACCCTGGTCTATATAGTAGATCATATGAAGTGGTGATGGACCCTGGTCTATATAGTAGATAATATGTAGTGGTGATGGACCCTGGTCTATATAGTAGCAGATCACATGTAGTGATGATGGACCCTGGTCTATATTGTAGATCATATGAAGTGGTGATGGACCCTGGTCTATATAGTAGTAGATCATATGAAGTGGTGATGGACCCTGGTCTATATAGTAGTAGATCATATGTAGTGGTGATGGACCCTGGTCTATATAGTAGTAGATCATATGAAGTGGTGATGGACCCTGGTCTATATAGTAGTAGATCATATGTAGTGGTGATGGACCCTGGACTATATAGTAGATCATATGTAGTGGTGATGGACCCTGGTCTATATAGTAGTAGATCATATGTAGTGGTGATGGACCCTGGTCTATATAGTATTAGATCATATGTAGTGGTGATGGACCCTGGTCTATATAGTAGTAGATCATATGTAGTGGTGATGGACCCTGGTCTATATAGTAGTAGATCATATGTAGTGGTGATGGACCCTGGTCTATATAGTATATCATATGTAGTGGTGATGGACCCTGGTCGATATAGTAGATCATATGTAGTGGTGATGGACCCTGGTCTATATAGTAGTAGATCATATGTAGTGGTGATGGACCCTGGTCTATATAGTAGTAGATCATATGAAGTGGTGATGGACCCTGGTCTATATAGTAGTAGATCATATGTAGTGGTGATGGACCCTCGACTATATAGTAGATCATATGTAGTGGTGATGGACCCTGGTCTATATAGTAGTAGATCATATGTAGTGGTGATGGACCCTGGTCTATATAGTAGTAGATCATATGTAGTGGTGATGGACCCTGGTCTATATAGTAGTAGATCATATGTAGTGGTGATGGACCCTGGTCTATATAGTAGTAGATCATATGTAGTGGTGATGGACCCTTGTCTATATAGTTATAGATCATATGTAGTGGTGATGGACCCTGGTCTATATAGTAGTAGATCATATGTAGTGGTGATGGACCCTGGTCTATATAGTAGTAGATCATATGATGTGGTGATGGACCCTGGTCTATATAGTAGTAGATCATATGTAGTGGTGATGGACCCCGGGTCTATATAGTAGTAGATCATATGTAGTGGTGATGGACCCTGGTCTATATAGTAGTAGATCATATGTAGTGGTGATGGACCCTGGTCTATATAGTACATCATATGTAGTGGTGATGGACCCTGGTCTATATAGTAGTAGATCATATGTAGTGGTGATGGACCCTGGTCTATGTAGTAGTAGATCATATGTAGTGGTGATGGACCCTGGTCTATATAGTAGTAGATCATATGTAGTGGTGATGGACCCTGGTCTATATAGTAGATCATATGTAGTGGTGATGGACCCTGGACTATATAGTAGATCATATGAAGTGGTGATGGACCCTGGTCTATATAGTAGATCATATGAAGTGGTGATGGACCCTGGTCTATATAGTAGTAGATCATATGTAGTGGTGATGGACCCTGGTCTATATAGTAGATCATATGAAGTGGTGATGGACCCTGGTCTATATAGTAGATAATATGTAGTGGTGATGGACCCTGGTCTATATAGTAGCAGATCACATGTAGTGATGATGGACCCTGAACTATATTGTAGATCATATGAAGTGGTGATGGACCCTGGTCTATATAGTAGTAGATCATATGAAGTGGTGATGGACCCTGGTCTATATAGTAGTAGATCATATGTAGTGGTGATGGACCCTGGTCTATATAGTAGTAGATCATATGAAGTGGTGATGGACCCTGGTCTATATAGTAGTAGATCATATGTAGTGGTGATGGACCCTGGACTATATAGTAGATCATATGTAGTGGTGATGGACCCTGGTCTATATAGTAGTAGATCATATGTAGTGGTGATGGACCCTGGTCTATATAGTATTAGATCATATGTAGTGGTGATGGACCCTGGTCTATATAGTAGTAGATCATATGTAGTGGTGATGGACCCTGGTCTATATAGTAGTAGATCATATGTAGTGGTGATGGACCCTGGTCTATATAGTATATCATATGTAGTGGTGATGGACCCTGGTCGATATAGTAGATCATATGTAGTGGTGATGGACCCTGGTCTATATAGTAGTAGATCATATGTAGTGGTGATGGACCCTGGTCTATATAGTAGATCATATGTAGTGGTGATGGACCCTGGTCTATATAGTAGTAGATCATATGTAGTGGTGATGGACCCTGGTCTATATAGTAGTAGATCATATGTAGTGGTGATGGACCCTGGTCTATATAGTAGTAGATCATATGTAGTGGTGATGGACCCTGGTCTATATAGTAGTAGATCATATGTAGTGGTGATGGACCCTGGTCTATATAGTAGTAGATCATATGTAGTGGTGATGGACCCTGGTCTATATAGTAGTAGATCATATGTAGTGGTGATGGACCCTGGTCTATATAGTAGTAGATCATATGTAGTGGTGATGGACCCTGGTCTATATAGTAGTAGATCATATGATGTGGTGATGGACACTGGTCAATATAGTAGTAGATCATATGTAGTGGTGATGGACCCTGGTCTATATAGTAGTAGATCATATGATGTGGTGATGGACCCTGGTCTATATAGTAGTAGATCATATGTAGTGGTGATGGACCATGGTCTATATAGTAGTAGATCATATGTAGTGGTGATGGACCCTGGACTATATAGTAGTAGATCATATGATGTGGTGATGGACCCTGGTCTATATGGTAGTAGATCATATGTAGTGGTGATGGACCCTGGTCTATATAGTAGTAGATCATATGTAGTGGTGATGGACCCTGGTCTATATAGTAGTAGATCATATGTAGTGGTGATGGACCCTGGTCTATATAGTAGTAGATCATATGATGTGGTGATGGACACTGGTCAATATAGTAGTAGATCATATGTAGTGGTGATGGACCCTGGTCTATATAGTAGTAGATCATATGATGTGGTGATGGACCCTGGTCTATATAGTAGTAGATCATATGTAGTGGTGATGGACCCTGGTCTATATAGTAGTAGATCATATGTAGTGGTGATGGACCCTGGACTATATAGTAGTAGATCATATGATGTGGTGATGGACCCTGGTCTATATGGTAGTAGATCATATGTAGTGGTGATGGACCCTGGTCTATATAGTAGTAGATCATATGTAGTGGTGATGGACCCTGGTCTATATAGTAGTAGATCATATGTAGTGGTGATGGACCCTGGTCTATATAGTAGTAGATCATATGTAGTGGTGATGGACCCTGGTCTATGTAGTAGTAGATCATATGTAGTGGTGATGGACCCTGGTCTATATAGTAGTAGATCATATGTAGTGGTGATGGACCCTGGTCTATATAGTAGATCATATGTAGTGGTGATGGACCCTGGTCTATATAGTAGTAGATCATATGTAGTGGTGATGGACCCTGGTCTATATAGTAGTAGATCATATGTAGTGGTGATAAACCCTGGACTATATAGTAGATAATATGAAGTGGTGATGGACCCTGGTCTATATAGTAGTAGATCATATGATGTGGTGATGGACCCTGGTCTATATAGTAGTAGATCATATGTAGTGGTGATGGACCCTGGTCTATATAGTAGTAGATCATATGTAGTGGTGATGGACCCTGGTCTATATAGTAGTAGATCATATGTAGTGGTGATGGACCCTGGTCTATATAGTAGTAGATCATATGTAGTGGTGATGGACCCTGGTCTATATAGTAGTAGATCATATGTAGTGGTGATGGACCCTGGTCTATATAGTAGTAGATCATATGTAGTGGTGATGGACCCTGTTCTATATAGTACATCATATGTAGTGGTGATGGACCCTGGTCTATATAGTAGTAGATCATATGTAGTGGTGATGGACCCTGGTCTATGTAGTAGTACATCATATGTAGTGGTGATGGACCCTGGTCTATATAGTAGTAGATCATATGTAGTGGTGATGGACCCTGGTCTATATAGTAGATCATATGTAGTGGTGATGGACCCTGGACTATATAGTAGATCATATGAAGTGGTGATGGACCCTGGTCTATATAGTAGATCATATGAAGTGGTGATGGACCCTGGTCTATATAGTAGTAGATCATATGTAGTGGTGATGGACCCTGGTCTATATAGTAGATCATATGAAGTGGTGATGGACCCTGGTCTATATAGTAGATAATATGTAGTGGTGATGGACACTGGTCTATATAGTAGTAGATCATATGTAGTGGTGATGGACCCTGGTCTATATAGTAGTAGATCATATGTAGTGGTGATGGACCCTGGTCTATATAGTAGTAGATCATATGTAGTGGTGATGGACCCTGGTCTATATAGTAGTAGATCATATGTAGTGGTGATGGACCCTGGTCTATATAGTAGTAGATCATATGTAGTGGTGATGGACCCTGGTCTATATAGTAGTAGATCATATGTAGTGGTGATGGACCCTGGTCTATATAGTAGTAGATCATATGTAGTGGTGATGGACCCTGGTCTATATAGTAGTAGATCATATGTAGTGGTGATGGACCCTGGTCTATATAGTTGTAGATCATATGTAGTGGTGATGGACCCTGGTCTATATAGTAGTAGATCATATGTAGTGGTGATGGACCCTGGTCTATATAGTAGTAGATCATATGATGTGGTGATGGACCCTGGTCTTATAGTAGTAGATCATATGTAGTGGTGATGGACCCGGGTCTATATAGTAGTAGATCATATGTAGTGGTGATGGACCCTGGTCTATATAGTAGTAGATCATATGTAGTGGTGATGGACCCTGGTCTATATAGTACATCATATGTAGTGGTGATGGACCCTGGTCTATATAGTAGTAGATCATATGTAGTGGTGATGGACCCTGGTCTATGTAGTAGTAGATCATATGTAGTGGTGATGGACCCTGGTCTATATAGTAGTAGATCATATGTAGTGGTGATGGACCCTGGTCTATATAGTAGTAGATCATATGAAGTGGTGATGGACCCTGGTCTATATAGTAGATCATATGAAGTGGTGATGGACCCTGGTCTATATAGTAGTAGATCATATGTAGTGGTGATGGACCCTGGTCTATATAGTAGATCATATGAAGTGGTGATGGACCCTGGTCTATATAGTAGATAATATGTAGTGGTGATGGACCCTGGTCTATATAGTAGCAGATCACATGTAGTGATGATGGACCCTGGTCTATATTGTAGATCATATGAAGTGGTGATGGACCCTGGTCTATATAGTAGTAGATCATATGAAGTGGTGATGGACCCTGGTCTATATAGTAGTAGATCATATGTAGTGGTGATGGACCCTGGTCTATATAGTAGTAGATCATATGAAGTGGTGATGGACCCTGGTCTATATAGTAGTAGATCATATGTAGTGGTGATGGACCCTGGACTATATAGTAGATCATATGTAGTGGTGATGGACCCTGGTCTATATAGTAGTAGATCATATGTAGTGGTGATGGACCCTGGTCTATATAGTATTAGATCATATGTAGTGGTGATGGACCCTGGTCTATATAGTAGTAGATCATATGTAGTGGTGATGGACCCTGGTCTATATAGTAGTAGATCATATGTAGTGGTGATGGACCCTGGTCTATATAGTATATCATATGTAGTGGTGATGGACCCTGGTCGATATAGTAGATCATATGTAGTGGTGATGGACCCTGGTCTATATAGTAGTAGATCATATGTAGTGGTGATGGACCCTGGACTATATAATAGTTGATCATATGTAGTGGTGATGGACCCTGGTCTATATAGTAGATCATATGTAGTGGTGATGGACCCTGGTCTATATAGTAGTAGATCATATGTAGTGGTGATGGACCCTGGTCTATATAGTAGTAGATCATATGTAGTGGTGATGGACCCTGGTCTATATAGTAGTAGATCATATGTAGTGGTGATGGACCCTGGTCTATATAGTAGTAGATCATATGTAGTGGTGATGGACCCTGGTCTATATAGTAGTAGATCATATGTAGTGGTGATGGACCCTGGTCTATATAGTAGTAGATCATATGATGTGGTGATGGACACTGGTCAATATAGTAGTAGATCATATGTAGTGGTGATGGACCCTGGTCTATATAGTAGTAGATCATATGATGTGGTGATGGACCCTGGTCTATATAGTAGTAGATCATATGTAGTGGTGATGGACCATGGTCTATATAGTAGTAGATCATATGTAGTGGTGATGGACCCTGGACTATATAGTAGATCATATGTAGTGGTGATGGACCCTGGTCTATATAGTAGTAGATCATATGTAGTGGTGATGGACCCTGGTCTATATAGTAGTAGATCATATGTAGTGGTGATGGACCCTGGTCTATATAGTAGTAGATCATATGTAGTGGTGATGGACCCTGGTCTATATAGTAGTAGATCATATGATGTGGTGATGGACACTGGTCAATATAGTAGTAGATCATATGTAGTGGTGATGGACCCTGGTCTATATAGTAGTAGATCATATGATGTGGTGATGGACCCTGGTCTATATAGTAGTAGATAATATGTAGTGGTGATGGACCCTGGTCTATATAGTAGTAGATCATATGTAGTGGTGATGGACCCTGGACTATATAGTAGTAGATCATATGATGTGGTGATGGACCCTGGTCTATATGGTAGTAGATCATATGTAGTGGTGATGGACCCTGGTCTATATAGTAGTAGATCATATGTAGTGGTGATGGACCCTGGTCTATATAGTAGTAGATCATATGTAGTGGTGATGGACCCTGGTCTATATAGTAGTAGATCATATGTAGTGGTGATGGACCCTGGTCTATGTAGTAGTAGATCATATGTAGTGGTGATGGACCCTGGTCTATATAGTAGTAGATCATATGTAGTGGTGATGGACCCTGGTCTATATAGTAGATCATATGTAGTGGTGATGGACCCTGGTCTATATAGTAGTAGATCATATGTAGTGGTGATGGACCCTGGTCTATATAGTAGTAGATCATATGTAGTGGTGATGGACCCTGGTCTATATAGTAGTAGATCATATGTAGTGGTGATGGACCCTGGTCTATAGTAGTAGATCATATGTAGTGGTGATGGACCCTGGTCTATATAGTAGTAGATCATATGTTGTGGTGATGGACCCTGGTCTATATAGTAGTAGATCATATGTAGTGGTGATGGACCCTGGTCTATATAGTAGTAGATCATATGTAGTGGTGATGGACCCTGGTCTATATAGTAGTAGATCATATGTAGTGGTGATGGACCCTGGTCTATATAGTAGTAGATCATATGTAGTGGTGATGGACCCTGGTCTATATAGTAGTAGATCATATGTAGTGGTGATGGACCCTGGTCTATATAGTAGTAGATCATATGTAGTGGTGATGGACCCTGGTCTATATAGTAGTAGATCATATGTAGTGGTGATGGACCCTGGTCTATAGTAGTAGATCATATGTAGTGGTGATGGACCCTGGTCTATATAGTAGTAGATCATATGTAGTGGTGATGGACCCTGGTCTATATAGTAGTAGATCATATGTAGTGGTGATGGACCCTGGTCTATATAGTAGTAGATCATATGTAGTGGTGATGGACCCTGGTCTATATAGTAGATCATATGTAGTGGTGATGGACCCTGGTCTATATAGTAGTAGATCATATGTAGTGGTGATGGACCCTGGTCTATATAGTAGTAGATCATATGTAGTGGTGATGGACCCTGGTCTATATAGTAGTAGATCATATGTAGTGGTGATGGACCCTGGTCTATATAGTAGTAGATCATATGTAGTGGTGATGGACCCTGGTCTATATAGTAGTAGATCATATGTAGTGGTGATGGACCCTGGTCTATATAGTAGTAGATCATATGTAGTGGTGATGGACCCTGGTCTATATAGTAGTAGATCATATGTAGTGGTGATGGACCCTGGTCTATATAGTAGTAGATCATATGTAGTGGTGATGGACCCTGGTCTATATAGTAGTAGATCATATGTAGTGGTGATGGACCCTGGTCTATATAGTAGTAGATCATATGTAGTGGTGATGGACCCTGGTCTATAGTAGTAGATCATATGTAGTGGTGATGGACCCTGGTCTATATAGTAGTAGATCATATGTAGTGGTGATGGACCCTGGTCTATATAGTAGTAGATCATATGTAGTGGTGATGGACCCTGGTCTATATAGTAGTAGATCATATGAAGTGGTGATGGACCCTGGTCTATATAGTAGTAGATCATATGTAGTGGTGATGGACCCTGGTCTATATAGTAGTAGATCATATGTAGTGGTGATGGACCCTGGTCTATATAGTAGTAGATCATATGTAGTGGTGATGGACCCTGGTCTATATAGTAGTAGATCATATGTAGTGGTGATGGACCCTGGTCTATATAGTAGTAGATCATATGTAGTGGTGATGGACCCTGGTCTATATAGTAGTAGATCATATGTAGTGGTGATGGACCCTGGTCTATATAGTAGTAGATCATATGTAGTGGTGATGGACCCTGGTCTATATAGTAGTAGATCATATGTAGTGGTGATGGACCCTGGTCTATATAGTAGTAGATCATATGTAGTGGTGATGGACCCTGGTCTATATAGTAGTAGATCATATGTAGTGGTGATGGACCCTGGTCTATATAGTAGTAGATCATATGTAGTGGTGATGGACCCTGGTCTATATAGTAGTAGATCATATGTAGTGGTGATGGACCCTGGTCTATATAGTAGTAGATCATATGTAGTGGTGATGGACCCTGGTCTATATAGTAGTAGATCATATGTAGTGGTGATGGACCCTGGTCTATATAGTAGTAGATCATATGTAGTGGTGATGGACCCTGGTCTATATAGTAGTAGATCATATGTAGTGGTGATGGACCCTGGTCTATATAGTAGTAGATCATATGTAGTGGTGATGGACCCTGGTCTATATAGTAGTAGATCATATGTAGTGGTGATGGACCCTGGTCTATAAGTAGTAGATCATATGTAGTGGTGATGGACCCTGGTCTATATAGTAGTAGATCATATGTAGTGGTGATGGACCCTGGTCTATAGTAGTAGATCATATGTAGTGGTGATGGACCCTGGTCTATAGTAGTAGATCATATGTAGTGGTGATGGACCCTGGTCTATATAGTAGTAGATCATATGTAGTGGTGATGGACCCTGGTCTATATAGTAGTAGATCATATGTAGTGGTGATGGACCCTGGTCTATATAGTAGTAGATCATATGTAGTGGTGATGGACCCTGGTCTATATAGTAGTAGATCATATGTAGTGGTGATGGACCCTGGTCTATATAGTAGTAGATCATATGTAGTGGTGATGGACCCTGGTCTATATAGTAGTAGATCATATGTAGTGGTGATGGACCCTGGTCTATATAGTAGTAGATCATATGTAGTGGTGATGGACCCTGGTCTATATAGTAGTAGATCATATGTAGTGGTGATGGACCCTGGTCTATATAGTAGTAGATCATATGTAGTGGTGATGGACCCTGGTCTATATAGTAGTAGATCATATGTAGTGGTGATGGACCCTGGTCTATATAGTAGTAGATCATATGTAGTGGTGATGGACCCTGGTCTATATAGTAGTAGATCATATGTAGTGGTGATGGACCCTGGTCTATATAGTAGTAGATCATATGTAGTGGTGATGGACCCTGGTCTATATAGTAGTAGATCATATGTAGTGGTGATGGACCCTGGTCTATATAGTAGTAGATCATATGTAGTGGTGATGGACCCTGGTCTATATAGTAGTAGATCATATGTAGTGGTGATGGACCCTGGTCTATATAGTAGTAGATCATATGTAGTGGTGATGGACCCTGGTCTATAAGTAGTAGATCATATGTAGTGGTGATGGACCCTGGTCTATATAGTAGTAGATCATATGTAGTGGTGATGGACCCTGGTCTATATAGTAGTAGATCATATGTAGTGGTGATGGACCCTGGTCTATATAGTAGATCATATGTAGTGGTGATGGACCCTGGTCTATATAGTAGTAGATCATATGTAGTGGTGATGGACCCTGGTCTATATAGTAGTAGATCATATGTAGTGGTGATGGACCCTGGTCTATAGTAGTAGATCATATGTAGTGGTGATGGACCCTGGTCTATATAGTAGTAGATCATATGTAGTGGTGATGGACCCTGGTCTATATAGTAGTAGATCATATGTAGTGGTGATGGACCCTGGTCTATATAGTAGTAGATCATATGTAGTGGTGATGGACCCTGGTCTATATAGTAGTAGATCATATGTAGTGGTGATGGACCCTGGTCTATATAGTAGTAGATCATATGTAGTGGTGATGGACCCTGGTCTATATAGTAGTAGATCATATGTAGTGGTGATGGACCCTGGTCTATATAGTAGTAGATCATATGTAGTGGTGATGGACCCTGGTCTATATAGTAGTAGATCATATGTAGTGGTGATGGACCCTGGTCTATATAGTAGTAGATCATATGTAGTGGTGATGGACCCTGGTCTATATAGTAGTAGATCATATGTAGTGGTGATGGACCCTGGTCTATATAGTAGTAGATCATATGTAGTGGTGATGGACCCTGGTCTATATAGTAGTAGATCATATGTAGTGGTGATGGACCCTGGTCTATATAGTAGTAGATCATATGTAGTGGTGATGGACCCTGGTCTATATAGTAGTAGATCATATGTAGTGGTGATGGACCCTGGTCTATATAGTAGTAGATCATATGTAGTGGTGATGGACCCTGGTCTATATAGTAGTAGATCATATGTAGTGGTGATGGACCCTGGTCTATATAGTAGTTCATAGTAGTGGTGATGGACCTGGTCTAATAGTAGATCATATGTAGTGGTGATGGACCCTGGTCTATATAGTAGTAGATCATATGTAGTGGTGATGGACCCTGGTCTATATAGTAGTAGATCATATGTAGTGGTGATGGACCCTGGTCTATATAGTAGTAGATCATATGAAGTGGTGATGGACCCTGGTCTATATAGTAGATCATATGTAGTGGTGATGGACCCTGGTCTATATAGTAGTAGATCATATGTAGTGGTGATGGACCCTGGTCTATATAGTAGTAGATCATATGTAGTGGTGATGGACCCTGGTCTATATAGTAGTAGATCATATGTAGTGGTGATGGACCCTGGTCTATATAGTAGATCATATGTAGTGGTGATGGACCCTGGTCTATATAGTAGTAGATCATATGTAGTGGTGATGGACCCTGGTCTTATAGTAGTAGATCATATGTAGTGGTGATGGACCCTGGTCTATATAGTAGATCATATGTAGTGGTGATGGACCCTGGTCTATATAGTAGTAGATCATATGTAGTGGTGATGGACCCTGGTCTATATAGTAGTAGATCATATGTAGTGGTGATGGACCCTGGTCTATATAGTAGTAGATCATATGTAGTGGTGATGGACCCTGGTCTATATAGTAGTAGATCATATGTAGTGGTGATGGACCCTGGTCTATATAGTAGTAGATCATATGTAGTGGTGATGGACCCTGGTCTATATAGTAGTAGATCATATGTAGTGGTGATGGACCCTGGTCTATATAGTAGTAGATCATATGTAGTGGTGATGGACCCTGGTCTATATAGTAGTAGATCATATGTAGTGGTGATGGACCCTGGTCTATATAGTAGTAGATCATATGTAGTGGTGATGGACCCTGGTCTATATAGTAGTAGATCATATGTAGTGGTGATGGACCCTGGTCTATATAGTAGTAGATCATATGTAGTGGTGATGGACCCTGGTCTATATAGTAGTAGATCATATGTAGTGGTGATGGACCCTGGTCTATATAGTAGTAGATCATATGTAGTGGTGATGGACCCTGGTCTATATAGTAGTAGATCATATGTAGTGGTGATGGACCCTGGTCTATATAGTAGTAGATCATATGTAGTGGTGATGGACCCTGGTCTATATAGTAGTAGATCATATGTAGTGGTGATGGACCCTGGTCTATATAGTAGTAGATCATATGAAGTGGTGATGGACCCTGGTCTATATAGTTATAGATCATATGTAGTGGTGATGGTCCCTGGTCTATATAGTAGCAGATCACATGTAGTGGTGATGGACCCTGGTCTATATTGTAGATCATATGTAGTGGTGATGGACCCTGGTCTATATAGTAGTAGATCATATGTAGTGGTGATGGACCCTGGTCTATATAGTAGTAGATCATATGTCTATATAGATCACTTCATTTGTTTTATTTTATTTTTTAAATATTTAACCCGGTAATTTGACGGAGAAAACATTTACATCAACGAGCTGGGGAATAGTTCCGTGGAGAGGAGGGGCGTGGGGTTTTGTAAGAGCCAATTGGAACCATTTACACACAGAAATAGTCATTGTTGTTGATCAGAGCAGCAGAACACAAGGACAGGAGAGCACCGCTTTAAATTTAGATTTGTTTTATTTCTCACGTTACGTCAAAACAGTCTCTCGTAACAGGGGAGGCCGGGAGGTGCGGGAGGGATGAAAGGAGGGATGAAAGGAGGGATGAAAGGAGGGATGAAAGGGCCGAAGATAAAAACATAAAAAGTGGAATTTCGTCTTCTTCTGACCCCTGACCCCAAGAGGAGGGTAGACAGTCAGCCGTGATGGAGGGTTTAGTTGATTTTGGGGTGACGGTAGTCCTTGCCTGCGAACTTGGCCTTGGCTCCAAGCTCCTCTTCAATCCTGAAGGACATAGAAGTCAGGGGTTAAAGGTCAGGATCCTTCATCTTTGCAACAGAAAATCTTTTCCAGCAGTTTGATTTGAACACATCTGGTGTGTATATATATATATAGTCTAGTCCACATACACTAGCTACTGCAGCGCGACCCCTACAGGAATACTCTAGCTACTGCACCCGGACTCAGTTAATAATGTTATACTGACCCCTACAGGAATACTCTAGCTACTGCAGCCTTATGGTAGACTGACCCCTACAGGAATACTCTAGCTACTGCAGCCTTATGGTAGACTGACCCCTACAGGAATACTCTAGCTACTGCAGCCTTATGGTAGACTGGTATACACTACAGTAGTAACTTAGTATAAAGTCAGTCAGGCTGCAGTAGCTAGTGTATTCCTGTAGGGGTCAGTGTATTGTAAGGCTACAGTAGCTAGTGTATTCCTGTAGGGGTCAGTATAACATTATTAACTGAGTCAGGGTGCAGTAGCTAGTGTATTCCTGTAGGGGTCAGTGTATTGTAAGGCTACAGTATATTAACTGCAGTAGCAGGTGTATTCCTGTAGGGGTCAGTGTATTGTAAGGCTACAGTATATTAACTGCAGTAGCAGGTGTATTCCTGTAGGGGTCAGTCTACCATAAGGCTGCAGTAGCTAGTGTATTCCTGTAGGGGTCAGTGTACCATAAGGCTGCAGTATATTAACTGCAGTAGCAGGTGTATTCCTGTAGGGGTCAGTGTATTGTAAGGCTGCAGTATATTAACTGCAGTAGCAGGTGTATTCCTGTAGGGGTCAGTCTACCATAAGGCTGCAGTAGCAGGTGTATTCCTGTAGGGGTCAGTCTACCATAAGGCTGCAGTAGCAGGTGTATTCCTGTAGGGGTCAGTCTACCATAAGGCTGCAGTAGCTAGTGTATTCCTGTAGGGGTCAGTCTACCATAAGGCTGCAGTAGCTAGTGTATTCCTGTAGGGGTCAGTATAACATTATTAACTGAGTCCGGCTGCAGTAGCAGGTGTATTCCTGTAGGGGTCAGTCTACCATAAGGCTGCAGTAGCAGGTGTATTCCTGTAGGGGCCAGTGTATTGTAAGGCTACAGTATATTAATGCAGGTACCTTGGGAGACTGCAGTAGCAGGTGTATTCCTGTAGGGGCCAGTGTATTGTAAGGCTACAGTATATTAACTGCAGTAGCAGGTGTATTCCTGTAGGGGTCAGTGTACCATAAGGCTGCAGTATATTAACTGAGTCAGGGTGCAGTAGCAGGTGTATTCCTGTAGGGGTCAGTATGGTATTAACTAGGGTTAACTAGGGTTGGTGTAACTGACCTCATCAGCTGGTTGTATTTGGCCAGACGCTCTGATCTACAGGGGGCACCAGTCTTGATCTGTCCAGTGCAGAGTCCGACCACCAGGTCAGCGATGAAGGTATCCTCTGTCTCTCCGGAACGATGAGACACCATCACACCCCATCCGTTAGACTGGGCCAGTTTACACCTGTTATACACAGAGAATAGATACCATCACACCCCATCCGTTAGACTGGGCCAGTTTACACCTGTTATACACAGAGAATAGATACCATCCATTAGACTGGGCCAGTTTACACCTGTAATAATAATAATACAAAATCATTGTTTAAACTTCTAAAGTACTTTTCATAATGGAAAGAAATCTCAAAGCAAAAAATGAACTAATACTATATAATGAGAAGCTTAGTCGCTACTACACCTGTTACACATAAGAGATGGTCAATTTAGCCCTGTAATATAGTCCCTGTAGCGCAGCTCCAGCAGGGGGCCCTGTAATATAGTGCCTGTAGCGCAGCTCCAGCAGGGGGGCCCTGTAATATAGTGCCTGTAGCGCAGCTCCAGCAGGGGGCCGTGTAATATGGTGCCTGTAGTGCAGCTCCAGCAGGGGGCCCTGTAATATAGTGCCTGTAGCGCAGCTCCAGCAGGGGGCCCTGTAATATGGTCCCTGTGTTGCAGCTCCAACAGGAGCCCTGTAGCCTAGTCCCTATGATGCAGCTCTGCAAGGGGGCCCTGTAGCCTCGTCCCTGTGATGCAGCTCTGCAAGGGGGCCCTGTAGCCTAGTCCCTGTAGTGCAGCTCTGCGAGGGAGCCCTGTAGCCTAGTTCCTGTGATCCAGCACTGCAAGGGGGGCCCTGTAGCCTAGTCCCTGTAGTGCAGCTCTGCGAGGGGGCCCTATACTTACGCCTTGATGGACTCTGTGACGGAGCCGATCTGGTTGACCTTGAGGAGCAGGCAGTTACAGGCCTTCTTCTCCACGGCCTGCTGGATACGCTTGGGGTTGGTCACGGTCAGATCATCACCCACCACCTGTAGAATAACATACAGATCGGTTAACATATACACTGAGTGTACAAAACATTATGAACACCTACTCTTTCCATGACATAGACTGACCAGGTGAATCCAGGTGAAAGCTATGATCTCTTATTGACGTCAGTTTGTTAATCAATCGGAGGAAACAGGTTAATGAAGGATTTTTTTTTGTTGCCTCAACACAATTGAGACATGGATTGTGTATGTGTGCCATTCAGAGGGTGAACGGACAAGACACACGATTGAAGTGCCTTTGAACGGGGTATGGTGGTAGCTGAATGGGGTATGGTGGTAGCTGAATGGGGTATGGTGGTAGCTGAATGGGGTATGGTGGTAGCTGAATGGGGTATGGTGGTAGCTGAACGGGGTATGGTGGTAGGTGAACGGGGTATGGTGGTAGGTGAACGGGGTATGGTGGTAGCTGAATGGGGTATGGTGGTAGCTGAATGGGGTATGGTGGTAGCTGAATGGGGTATGGTGGTAGCTGAACGGGGTATGGTGGTAGGTGAACGGGGTATGGTGGTAGCTGAATGGGGTATGGTGGTAGCTGAATGGGGTATGGTGGTAGCTGAACGGGGTATGGTGGTAGGTGAACGGGGTATGGTGGTAGGTGAACGGGGTATGGTGGTAGCTGAACGGGGTATGGTGGTAGGTGAACGGGGTATGGTGGTAGGTGAACGGGGTATGGTGGTAACTGAACGGGGTATGGTGGTAGCTGAATGGGGTATGGTGGTAGCTGAACGGGGTATGGTGGTAGATGAACGGGGTATGGTGGTAGGTGAACGGGGTATGGTGGTAGCTGAATGGGGTATGGTGGTAGGTGAACGGGGTAGTAGGTGAACGGGGTATGGTGGTAGGTGAACAGGGTATGGTGGTAGGTGAATGGGGTATGGTGGTAGGTGAACGGGGTATGGTGGTAGGTGAACGGGGTAGTAGGTGAACGGGGTATGGTGGTAGGTGAACGGGGTATGGTGGTAGGTGAATTGGGTTTGGTGGTAGGTGAACGGGGTATGGTGGTAGGTGAATGGGGTATGGTGGTAGGTGAACGGGGTATGGTGGTAGGTGAACGGGGTAGTAGGTGAACGGGGTATGGTGGTAGGTGAACAGGGTATGGTGGTAGGTGAACGGGGTATGGTGGTAGGTGAACGGGGTATGGTGGTAGCTGAATGGGGTATGGTGGTAGGTGAACGGGGTATGGTGGTAGGTGAACGGGGTATGGTGGTAGGTGAACGGGGTATGGTGGTAGGTGACGGGGTATAGTGTAGGTGAACGGGGTATGGTGGTAGGTGACGGGGGAATGGTGGTAGGTGAACGGGGTATGGTGGTAGGTGAATGGGGTATGGTGGTAGGTGAACGGGGTATGGTGGTAGGTGAACGGGGTATGGTGGTAGGTGAACGGGGTAGTAGGTGAACGGGGTATGGTGGTAGGTGAACAGGGTATGGTGGTAGGTGAATGGGGTATGGTGGTAGGTGAACGGGGTATGGTGGTAGGTGAACGGGGTAGTAGGTGAACGGGGTATGGTGGTAGGTGAATGGGGTATGGTGGTAGGTGAACGGGGTATGGGAGTAGGTGAACGGGGTATGGTGGTAGGTGAACGGGGTATGGTGGTAGGTGAACGGGGTATGGTGGTAGGTGAACAGGGTATGGTGGTAGGTGAACGGGGTATGGTGGTAGGTGAACGGGGTATGGTGGTAGGTAGACGGGGTATGGTGGTAGGTGAACGGGGTATGGTGGTAGGTGAACGGGGTATGGTGATAGATAACGGGGTATGGTGGTAGGTGAACGGGTTATGGTGGTAGGTGAACGGAGATGGTGGTAGGTGAACGGGGTATGGTGGTACGTGCCAGGTGCACCGGTTTGAGTGTGTCAAGAACTGCAATGCTGCTGGGTTTTTCACACTCAGTTTTCCAGTGTGTATCAAGAATGGTCCACCAGCCAACTTTACCAATGTCTAAGAAAGTAATACTAAGTGTATGTTGTGTAGTAAGCTGTTAGTAGCCCATATGCCTCACCTTAATAATTTAGTCTCTCTCCCCCTCTGAACTTATCCTACTGTTCTGATTTGGTGCTGCAAATGCAGCCTACAGCCTGTTCTAGAGAAATGTCATCATTGAATATTGTAAGAGTTTTCATTGTCTGCTTATATGCCCCTTTTATTTTATCCTATGGTTCTGACTTGGTGTACACGGAGAACACTGTAAGAACGGCCCATGTTCTGAATTCTGTTGCTGTACATTTCAAAAAGTGCTGAACAAATAGTTATATCAACTACACATTAACGGCTTGCCTCTTATCCGCTCATCGTTCCTTTATGCCATAGTTTGTACATCTCATATTGCTTATCTACGACTCTCTCATTAGTATCTCATTCATCATTTTAGGCAATGTTGGAATGATGCATTTCATTGTTTTGCTTACTTTGTGTATTATAATTTGCTCATGTGCTTTTCTGGGTCTGGAACCATGAAGAGGGGATACTATATAATGTTGTTGGGTCTAGAACCATGAAGAGGGGATACTATATAATGTTGTTGGGTCCATGAAGAGGGGATACTATATAATGTTGTTGGGTCTGGAACCATGAAGAGGGGATACTATATAATGTTGTTGGGTCTGTAACCATGAAGAGGGGATACTATATAATGTTGTTGGGTCTGTAACCATGAAGAGGGGATACTATATAATGTTGTTGGGTCTGTAACCATGAAGAGGGGATACTATATAATGTTGTTGGGTCTAGAACCATGAAGAGGGGATACTATATAATGTTGTTGGGTCTGTAACCATGAAGAGGGGATACTATATAATGTTGTTGGGTCTGTAACCATGAAGAGGGGATACTATATAATGTTGTTGGGTCCATGAAGAGGGGATACTATATAATGTTGTTGGGTCTGTAACCATGAAGAGGGGATACTATATAATGTTGTTGGGTCTAGAACCATGAAGAGGGGATACTCTATAATGTTGTTGGGTCTGTAACCATGAAGAGGGGATACTATATAATGTTGTTGGGTCTGTAACCATGAAGAGGGGATACTATATAATGTTGTTGGGTCCATGAAGAGGGGATACTATATAATGTTGTTGGGTCTGTAACCATGAAGAGGGGATACTATATAATGTTGTTGGGTCCATGAAGAGGGGATACTATATAATGTTGTTGGGTCTAGAACCATGAAGAGGGGATACTATATAATGTTGTTGGGTCTGTAACCATGAAGAGGGGATACTATATAATGTTGTTGGGTCTGTAACCATGAAGAGGGGATACTATATAATGTTGTTGGGTCTGTAACCATGAAGAGGGGATACTATATAATGTTGTTGGGTCCATGAAGAGGGGATACTATATAATGTTGTTGGGTCTGTAACCATGAAGAGGGGATACTATATAATGTTGTTGGGTCTAGAACCATGAAGAGGGGATACTCTATAATGTTGTTGGGTCTGTAACCATGAAGAGGGGATACTATATAATGTTGTTGGGTCTGTAACCATGAAGAGGGGATACTATATAATGTTGTTGGGTCTGTAACCATGAAGAGGGGATACTATATAATGTTGTTGGGTCCATGAAGAGGGGATACTATATAATGTTGTTGGGTCTGTAACCATGAAGAGGGGATACTATATAATGTTGTTGGGTCTAGAACCATGAAGAGGGGATACTCTATAATGTTGTTGGGTCTGTAACCATGAAGAGGGGATACTATATAATGTTGTTGGGTCTGTAACCATGAAGAGGGGATACTATATAATGTTGTTGGGTCCATGAAGAGGGGATACTATATAATGTTGTTGGGTCTGTAACCATGAAGAGGGGATACTATATAATGTTGTTGGGTCCATGAAGAGGGGATACTATATAATGTTGTTGGGTTCAAAAATCAAAACTCATTTCGGTATTCGTTATTATTAAGAAGAATGTGTTTTTTATCGAGTTACACAAATCCACAAGGAGTCAGTAGAAACCATATTAGTTTAAGCAAGTACATACCTGTACATAGCCCATCTGTACATAGCCCATCTGTACATAGCCCATCTGTACATAGCCCATCTGTAAATAGCCCATCTGTAAATAGCCCACCCAACTTCCTCATCCCCATACTGTATTTATTTATCTTGCTCCTTTGCACCCCAGTATCTCTACTTGCACATTCATCTTCTGCACATCTACCACTCCAGTATTTAATTGCTAAATTGTAATTATTTCGCCTCTATGGCCTATTTATTGCCTTACCTCCCTTATCTTACCTCATTTGCACTCACTGTATATAGACTTTTCTATTGTGTTATTGTCTGTACGTTTGTTTATGTGTAACTCTGTGTTGTTGTTTACTCCATGTGTAACTCTGTTGTTGTTTGTGTCGCACTGCTGTGCTTTATCTTGGCCAGGTCGCAGTTGTAAATGAGAACTTGTTCACAACTGGTTAAATAAAGGTGAAATAAAGGCTGAATGAAGTGTTTCGCTGCCAGACAAGGCTCCGCTGATCGCCAGGTGTAGCTGTGGTAAGGATTCACCTCCATGGTGCTGACAGGAAATCTCTGCTGTTGGGACAGCTTTATGTAGAGACCCTAACAGCTTTATGGAGGCCCTATGTAGAAGCCCTAACAGCTTTATGTAGAGGCCCTAACAGCTTTATGTAGAGACCCTAACAGCTTAATGTAGAGGCCCTAACAGCTTTATGTAGAGGCCCTATCAGCTTTATGTAGAGGCCCTAACAGCTTTATGTAGAGGCCCTAACAGCTTTATGTAGAGGCCCTAACAGCTTTATGTAGAGGCCCTAACAGCTTTATGTAGAGGCCCTAACAGCTTTATGTAGAGACCCTAACAGCTTTATGGAGGCCCTATGTAGAGGCCCTAACAGCTTAATGTAGAGGCCCTAACAGCTTTATGTAGAGGCCCTAACAGCTTTATGTAGAGGCCCTAACAGCTTTATGTAGAGGCCCTAACAGCTTTATGTAGAGGCCCTAACAGCTTTATGTAGAGGCCCTAACAGCTTTATGTAGAGACCCTAACAGCTTTATGGAGGCCCTATGTAGAGGCCCTAACAGCTTAATGTAGAGGCCCTAACAGCTTTATGTAGAGGCCCTAACAGCTTTATGTAGAGGCCCTAACAGCTTTATGTAGAGGCCCTAACAGCTTTATGGAGGCCCTAACAGCTTTATGTAGAGGCCCTAACAGCTTAATGTAGAGGCCCTAACAGCTTTATGTAGAGGCCCTAACAGCTTTATGTAGAGACCCTAACAGCTTTATGTAGAGGCCCTAACAGCTTTATGTAAAGGCCCTAACAGCTTTATGTAGAGGCCCTAACAGCTTTATGGAGGCCCTAACAGCTTTATGTAGAGGCCCTAACAGCTTTATGTAGAGACCCTAACAGCTTTATGTAGAGGCCCTAACAGCTTAATGTAGAGGCCCTAACAGCTTTATGTAGAGGCCCTAACAGCTTTATGGAGGCCCTAACAGCTTTATGTAGAGGCCCTAACAGCTTTATGTAGAGACCCTAACAGCTTTATGTAGAGGCCCTATGTAGAGACCCTAACAGCTTTATGTAGAGGCCCTAACAGCTTTATGTAGAGGCCCTAACAGCTTTATGTAGAGGCCCTAACAGCTTTATGTAGAGGCCCTAACAGCTTTATGTAGAGGCCCTAACAGCTTTATGTAGAGGCCCTAACAGCTTTATGTAGAGACCCTAACAGCTTTATGTAGAGGCCCTATGTAGAGACCCTAACAGCTTTATGTAGAGGCCCTAACAGCTTTATGTAGAGGCCCTAACAGCTTTATGTAGAGGCCCTAACAGCTTTATGGAGGCCCTAACAGCTTTATGTAGAGGCCCTAACAGCTTTATGTAGAGGCCCTAACAGCTTTATGTAGAGGCCCTAACAGCTTTATGTAGAGGCCCTAACAGCTTTATGTAGAGGCCCTAACAGCTTTATGGAGGCCCTAACAGCTTTATGGAGGCCCTAACAGCTTTATGTAGAGGCCCTAACAGCTTTATGTAGAGGCCCTAACAGCTTTATGTAGAGGCCCTAACAGCTTTATGTAGAGGCCCTAACAGCTTTATGTAGAGGCCCTAACAGCTTAATGTAGAGGCCCTAACAGCTTTATGTAGAGGCCCTAACAGCTTGTGGGCTTTATGTAGAGGCCCTAACAGCTTGTGGGCTTTATGTAGAGGCCCTAACAGCTTGTGGGCACCGTTTGTCACCGTTATAGTGCAATTAATGTATTGTTTTGAGTTGTGACTTAGCTGGCATGCATCAAAAAATTAAAAATGGTTTGTTCACCAAGATTTTAATGTGAAAATTGCCACGTCGGCCAGCTAAACATGTAGTAAGGATGGTCGAATTACAGACCGTGGTGGGGCCCATTGATCAGTTAATATACTAGAAACTGCAAACATTTGCCTGAACCCCATGCCCCCTATAGATATAGGAACCCACAGAGTTAGACCCCCTATAGATATAGGAACCCACAGAGTTAGACCCCCTATAGATCTAGGAACCCACAGAGTTAGACCCCCCCCCCTATAGATATAGGAACCCACAGAGTTAGACCCCCCCCTATAGATCTAGGAACCCACAGAGTTAGACCCCCTATAGATATAGGAACCCACAGAGTTAGACCCCCCCCTATAGATCTAGGAACCCACAGAGTTAGACCCCCTATAGATATAGGAACCCACAGAGTTAGACCCCCCTATAGATATAGGAACCCACAGAGTTAGACCCCCTATAGATATAGGAACCCACAGAGTTAGACCCCCCTATAGATCTAGGAACCCACAGAGTTAGACCCCCTATAGATCTAGGAACCCACAGAGTTAGACCCCCTATAGATATAGGAACCCACAGAGTTAGACCCCCTATAGATATAGGAACCCACAGAGTTAGACCCCCGATAGATATAGGAACCCACAGAGTTAGACCCTATAGATATAGGAACCCACAGAGTTAGACCCCCTATAGATATAGGAACCCACAGAGTTAGACCCCCTATAGATATAGGAACCCACAGAGTTAGACCCCCTATAGATCTAGGAACCCACAGAGTTAGACCCCCCCTATAGATATAGGAACCCACAGAGTTAGACCCCCTATAGATATAGGAACCCACAGAGTTAGACCCCCTATAGATCTAGGAACCCACAGAGTTAGACCCCCCCCTATAGATCTAGGAACCCACAGAGTTAGACCCCCTATAGATATAGGAACCCACAGAGTTAGACCCCCTATAGATATAGGAACCCACAGAGTTAGACCCCCTATAGATATAGGAACCCACAGAGTTAGACCCCCTATAGATATAGGAACCCACAGAGTTAGACCCCCTATAGATATAGGAACCCACAGAGTTAGACCCCCCCCTATAGATATAGGAACCCACAGAGTTAGACCCCCTATAGATATAGGAACCCACAGAGTTAGACCCCCCCTATAGATATAGGAACCCACAGAGTTAGACCCCCTATAGATATAGGAACCCACAGAGTTAGACCCCCTATAGATCTAGGAACCCACAGAGTTAGACCCCCCTATAGATATAGGAACCCACAGAGTTAGACCCCCCCTATAGATATAGGAACCCACAGAGTTAGACCCCCCCTATAGATATAGGAACCCACAGAGTTAGACCCCCTATAGATATAGGAACCCACAGAGTTAGACCCCCTATAGATATAGGAACCCACAGAGTTAGACCCCCTATAGATATAGGAACCCACAGAGTTAGACTCCCTATAGATATAGGAACCCACAGAGTTAGACCCCCTATAGATATAGGAACCCACAGAGTTAGACCCCCCTATAGATATAGGAACCCACAGAGTTAGACCCCCCTATAGATATAGGAACCCACAGAGTTAGACCCCCCCTATAGATATAGGAACCCACAGAGTTAGACCCCCCTATAGATATAGGAACCCACAGAGTTAGACCCCCCTATAGATATAGGAACCCACAGAGTTAGACCCCCTATAGATATAGGAACCCACAGAGTTAGACCCCCTATAGATATAGGAACCCACAGAGTTAGACCCCCTATAGATATAGGAACCCACAGAGTTAGACCCCCTATAGATATAGGAACCCACAGAGTTAGACCCCCTATAGATATAGGAACCCACAGAGTTAGACCCCCTATAGATCTAGGAACCCACAGAGTTAGACCCCCTATAGATCTAGGAACCCACAGAGTTAGACCCCCTATAGATCTAGGAACCCACAGAGTTAGACCCCCTATAGATCTAGGAACCCACAGAGTTAGACCCCCTATAGATCTAGGAACCCACAGAGTTAGACCGCCTATAGATCTAGGAACCCACAGAGTTAGACCCCCTATAGATCTAGGAACCCACAGAGTTAGACCCCCTATAGATCTAGGAACCCACAGAGTTAGACCCCCTATAGATATAGGAACCCACAGAGTTAGACCCCCTATAGATATAGGAACCCACAGAGTTAGACCCCCTATAGATATAGGAACCCACAGAGTTAGACCCCCTATAGATATAGGAACCCACAGAGTTAGACCCCCCCTACAGATATAGTAACCCACAGAGTTAGACCCCCTATAGATATAGGAACCCACAGAGTTAGACCCCCTATAGATCTAGGAACCCACAGAGTTAGACCCCCTATAGATCTAGGAACCCACAGAGTTAGACCCCCTATAGATCTAGGAACCCACAGAGTTAGACCCCCCCTATAGATATAGGAACCCACAGAGTTAGACCCCCCCTATAGATATAGGAACCCACAGAGTTAGACCCCCTATAGATATAGGAACCCACAGAGTTAGACCCCCTATAGATATAGGAACCCACAGAGTTAGACCCCCTATAGATATAGGAACCCACAGAGTTAGACCCCCTATAGATATAGGAACCCACAGAGTTAGACCCCCTATAGATATAGGAACCCACAGAGTTAGACCCCCTATAGATATAGGAACCCACAGAGTTAGACCCCCTATAGATATAGGAACCCACAGAGTTAGACCCCCTATAGATATAGGAACCCACAGAGTTAGACCCCCTATAGATATAGGAACCCACAGAGTTAGACCCCCTATAGATATAGGAACCCACAGAGTTAGACCCCCTATAGATATAGGAACCCACAGAGTTAGACCCCCTATAGATATAGGAACCAAAAGAGTTAGACCCCCTATAGATATAGGAACTCACAGAGTTAGACCCCCTATAGATATAGGAACCCACAGAGTTAGACCCCCTATAGATATAGGAACCCACAGAGATAGACCCCCTATAGATATAGGAACCCACAGAGTTAGACCCCCCCTATAGATATAGGAACCCACAGAGTTAGACCCCCTATAGATATAGGAACCCACAGAGTTAGACCCCCTATAGATATAGGAACCCACAGAGTTAGACCCCCTATAGATATAGGAACCCACAGAGTTAGACCCCCTATAGATATAGGAACCCACAGAGTTAGACCCCCTATAGATATAGGAACCCACAGAGTTAGACCCCTATAGATATAGGAACCCACAGAGATAGACCCCCTATAGATATAGGAACCCACAGAGTTAGACTCCCCCTATAGATATAGGAACCCACAGAGTTAGACCCCCTATAGATATAGGAACCCACAGAGTTAGACCCCCTATAGATATAGGAAGGGCTGAAGATAAACGAACAATGACAGGGCCCACCTGGATGTCGACGGCGGCGGTGAACTTTGTCCATGCAGCCCAATCATCCTGATCGAAGGGATCCTCAATGGACTGGACTGGAGAGGAGGAGGACGAGGAGCGGAGAGGAGGACGAGGGGAGAGGAGGACGAGGAGCGGAGAGGAGGACGAGGGGAGAGGAGGAGAGGAGGACGAGGAGAGGAGGGAGAGGAGGACGAGGAGAGGAGGAAGAGGAGGACGAGGAGAGGAGGGAGAGGAGGACGAGGACAGGAGGACGAGGACAGGAGGACGAGGACAGGAGGGGAGGATGAGGAGAGGAGGAGGACGAGGAGAGGAGGACGAGGAGAGGAGGACGAGGAGGACGAGGACGAGGAGGACGAGGAGAACAGGAGGACGAGGAGAGGAGGACGAGGAGGAGTTAGAGAGGAAGGGTGTATATACAGCGTGTGTGTGCCTGTGTTTCTCTACGTACCGGGATATCCCTTGATGAAGCTCTTGTACAGATCTCCCAGCTGATCCCCGGTGATGTACCTGGCAGGGTCGTCAGGTGACTTGAAGTCCAGGTCGTACTTTCCTGCCTTGTAGAACTCAGAGGCAGCCACGTCCATGCCGATGATGATCTTGTCTGGGTAGCCGGCCTTCTCAATGGCTGTCTTCAGGAGCTCCAGAGCTGAAGGGAGAAGAAAGGGTTAAAGTATCACACACCTCCGCCAGGGGGCCCTTTAGAATAGTCCCTGTGGTGCAGCTCCACAAGGGGGCCCTGGAGTAATAGTGCCTGTGGTGCAACCTTAACAGTGGGTCCTATAGTAATAGTCCCTGTGGCGCAGCTCCACAAGGGGGCCCTGTAGTAATAGTGCCTGTGGTGCAACCTTAACAGTGGACCCTATAGTAATAGTCCCTGTGGCGCAGCTCCACCAAGGTGCCCTATAGTAATAGTCCCTGTGGCGCAGCTCCACCAGGGGGCCCTATAGTAATAGTCCCTGTGGCGCAGCTCCACCAGGGTACCCTATAGTAATAGTCCCTGTGGCGCAGCTCCACCAGGGTGCCCTATATTAATAGTCCCAGTGCCGCAGCTCCACCAGGGGGCCCTATAGTAATAGCCCCTGTGGCGCAGCTCCACCAGGGGGCCCTATAGTAATAGTCCCTGTGGCGCAGCTCCACCAGGGGGCCCTATAGTAATAGTCCCTGTGGCGCAGCTCCACCAGGGGGCCCTATAGTAATAGTCCCTGTGGCGCAGCTCCACCAGGGGGCCCTATAGTAATAGTCCCTGTGGCGCAGCTCCACCAGGGCGCCCTATAAGCTCTTACCCTCGTTGTTCTCCAGGATGTTGGGGCGGCCGCCCTCATCGCCCACGTTGGTGGCATCCTTTCCGTACTTGGCCTTGATCACGTTCTTCAGGTTGTGGTAAACCTCAGCTCCGATCCTCATGGCCTCGTGGAAGTTAGACGCTCCGATGGGCAGGATCATGAACTCCTGCATGGCCAGCTTGTTCCCAGCATGGCTACCACCGTTGATCACATTGAAGGCCTGGCGAGAGGGCAGGCAAGTACAAATATTTTCTAGTTTGATATGCTAGCCATTTTATTTATCTTTCATTTCATAGCTGACAATATACTGTACATCAAGTATAAAGGTAGTTGTAAATATGAAGGTATATGTACTCACGGGGCAGGGGTCAGGGTTAACGGTTAAAGGTGTACTCACGGGACAGGGGTCAGGGTTAAAGGTTAAAGGTGTACTCACGGGACAGGGGTCAGGGTTAAAGGTTAAAGGTGTACTCACGGGACAGGGGTCAGGGTTAAAGGTTAAAGGTGTACTCACGGGGCAGGGGTCAGGGTTAAAGGTTAAAGGTGTACTCTCGGGGCAGGGGTCAGGGTTAAAGGTTAAAGGTGTACTCACGGGACAGGGGTCAAGGTAAAAGGTTAAAGGTGTACTCACGGGACAGGGGTCAGGGTTAAAGGTTAAAGGTGTACTCACGGGGCAGGGGTCAGGGTTAAAGGTTAAAGGTGTACTCACGGGACAGGGGTCAGGGTTAAAGGTTAAAGGTGTACTCACGGGGCAGGGGTCAGGGTTAAAGGTTAAAGGTGTACTCACGGGGCAGGGCAGGATGACGTCCTTGTGTCCGGCCAGGTCAGCGATGTGACGGTACAGGGGCACTCCCTTCTCTGCTGCTCCTGCCTTGCAGACTGCCAGAGAAACGCCCAGGATGGCGTTGGCTCCAAACTTAGCTACAGGAGGAGGAGGGGAGTGAGGCAGGGGGAGGAAGGAAGGAGAGGGGGGGGGCAGGAGGAAGGGGGAGGGGGAGAGGCAAGAGGGAGGGGGGGGCAGGAGGAAGGGGGAGGGGGGAGAGGCAAGAGGGGGGGGCAGGAGGAGACAGGAAGGAGAGGAGGGCAGGAGGAGGAAGGAAGGAGAGGGGGGCAGGAGGGGGGACAGGAGGAGGAAGGAAGGAGAGGGGGGCAGGAGGAGGAAGGAAGGAGAAGGGGGGCAGGAGGAGGAAGGAAGGAGAGGGGGGGCAGGAGGAGGAAGGAAGGAAAGGGGGGTCAGGAAAGAGAGGGGGGGCAGGAGGATGAGGGAGGTGAGGGAGGGCAGGAAGAGGCAGGAGGGTGAGGAGTGAGGGGCAGGTGGAAGGGGGGGGGAGACTGTGTGAATATGCATACTGCTAAGAGTTTACTCTGACAGTGTAAAGCCTCATGTATTTTAATTTGAACAACACCGATGCAATATCAAAAAGCCCGCTCCCGTCTGCACGACACTTTTCCTAGAAGATGCGGACGCAGACGAGGAATCCTGCGCTGATGGGAGTGGACGTTCGATAGAAGCAGAAGGTTTAAATTGGGCTTAAAGTGCTCGAAAATCTGAATGTCAATTAAGGCAAAGGAGAAGAGACATACACTTGTTCTCAGTTCCGTCCAACTCCAGCATGAAATGGTCGATCTTCTCCTGGTCAACAACGCTGAACTTCTTCTCGATCAGTTTGGCAGCGATGTCCTTGTTTACGTGATCCACAGCCTTAACGGTACCTTTAAAGATATTAAAGAGATAGAACACACTGTTAGATCACTGAGAAACCGATCAGACTACTCTATAGTCCAGAACCTCTACCCTATAGTCCAGAACCTTTACAGTTCAGAACCTCTACTCTACAGTCCAGAACCTCTACCCTATAGTCCAGAACCTTTACAGTCCAGAACCTCTACAGTCCAGAACCTCTACTCTATAGTCCAGAACCTCTACTCTATAGTCCAGAACCTTTACAGTCCAGAACCTCTACAGTTCAGAACCTCTACTCTACAGTCCAGAACCTCTACTCTATAGTCCAGAACCTCTACAGTCCAGAACCTCTACAGTCCAGAACCTCTACTCTATAGTCCAGAACCTCTACTCTATAGTCCAGAACCTCTACAGTCCAGAACCTCTACTCTACAGTCCAGTACCTCTACAGTCCAGTACCTCTACAGTCCAGAACCTCTACTCTATAGTCCAGAACCTCTACTCTATAGTCCAGAACCTCTACAGTCCAGAACCTCTACAGTTCAGAACCTCTACTCTACAGTCCAGTACCTCTACAGTCCAGAACCTCTACTCTATAGTCCAGAACCTCTACAGTCCAGAACCTCTACAGTCCAGAACCTCTACTCTATAGTCCATAACCTCTACAGTCCAGAACCTCTACAGTCCAGAACCTCTTCTCTACAGTCCAGTACCTCTACTCTACAGTTCAGAACCTCTACTCTATAGTCCAGTACCTCTACAGTCCAGTATCTCTACTCTATAGTCCAGAACCTCTACTCTACAGTCCAGTACCTCTACTCTACAGTCCAGAACCTCTACAGTCCAGAACCTCTACTCTATAGTCCAGAACCTCTACAGTCCAGAACCTCTACTCTACAGTCCAGTACCTCTACTCTACAGTCCAGTACCTCTACTCTATAGACCAGTACCTCTACTCTATAGTCCAGAACCTCTACTCTATAGTCCAGTACCTCTACAGTCCAGTACCTCTACTCTATAGTCCAGAACCTCTACTCTACAGTCCAGTACCTCTACTCTACAGTCCAGTACCTCTACTCTACAGTCCAGTACCTCTACAGTCCAGTACCTCTACTCTATAGTCCAGTACCTAAAAACCAGCCCCGTCGCGGACCACGATGTCTTGCTCCCAGACAAACTAAACAACTTCTTTGCTCGCTTTGAGGATAATACACGTACCTCTAGTCTAGTACCTCTACCCTATAGTCCAGTACCTCTACCCTCTAGTCTAGTACCTCTACCCTCTAGTCTAGTACCTCTACCCTATAGTTCAGTACCTCTACCCTATAGTTCAGTACCTCTACCCTCTAGTCCAGTACCTCTACCCTCTAGTCCAGTACCTCTACCCTATAGTTCAGTACCTCTACCCTCTAGTTCAGTACCTCTAGTCCAGTACCTCTACCCTCTAGTCCAGTACCTCTACCCTCTAGTTCAGTACCTCTAGTCCAGTACCTCTACCCTCTAGTCCAGTACCTCTACCCTATAGTCCAGTACCTCTACCCTCTAGTCCAGTACCTCTAGTCCAGTACCTCTACCCTCTAGTCTAGTACCTCTACCCTCTAGTTCAGTACCTCTACCCTCTAGTCCAGTACCTCTACCCTCTAGTCCAGTACCTCTACCCTCTAGTCCAGTACATCTGGTCTAGTACCTCTACCCTATAGTTCAGTACCTCTACCCTCTAGTCCAGTACCTCTACCCTCTAGTCCAGTACCTCTAGTCCAGTACCTCTACCCTCTAGTCCAGTACCTCTACCCTCTAGTCCAGTACCTCTAGTCCAGTACCTCTACCCTCTAGTCCAGTACCTCTACCCTCTAGTTCAGTACCTCTACCCTCTAGTCCAGTACCTCTAGTCCAGTACCTCTACCCTCTAGTCCAGTACCTCTACCCTCTAGTTCAGTACCTCTAGTCCAGTACCTCTACCCTCTAGTCCAGTACCTCTACCCTCTAGTTCAGTACCTCTAGTCCAGTACCTCTACCCTCTAGTCCAGTACCTCTACCCTATAGTCCAGTACCTCTACCCTCTAGTCCAGTACCTCTAGTCCAGTACCTCTACCCTCTAGTCTAGTACCTCTACCCTCTAGTTCAGTACCTCTACCCTCTAGTCCAGTACCTCTACCCTCTAGTCCAGTACCTCTAGTCCAGTACCTCTACCCTCTAGTTCAGTACCTCTACCCTCTAGTCCAGTACCTCTACCCTCTAGTCCAGTACCTCTACCCTCTAGTCCAGTACCTCTACCCTCTAGTCCAGTACCTCTACCCTCTAGTCTAGTACCTCTACCCTCTAGTCCAGTACCTCTAGTCTAGTACCTCTACCCTCTAGTCCAGTACCTCTAGTCTAGTACCTCTACCCTCTAGTCCAGTACCTCTACCCTCTAGTTCAGTACCTCTAGTCCAGTACCTCTAGTCCAGTACCTCTACCTTATAGTTCAGTACCTCTAGTCCAGTACCTCTACCCTCTAGTCCAGTACCTCTACCCTCTAGTCCAGTACCTCTACCCTCTAGTCCAGTACCTCTACCCTCTAGTTCAGTACCTCTAGTCCAGTACCTCTACCCTATAGTTCAGTACCTCTACCCTCTAGTCCAGTACCTCTAGTTCAGTACCTCTACCCTCTAGTCCAGTACCTCTAGTCCAGTACCTCTACCCTCTAGTCCAGTACATCTGGTCTAGTACCTCTACCCTATAGTTCAGTACCTCTACCCTCTAGTCCAGTACCTCTACCCTCTAGTCCAGTACCTCTAGTCCAGTACCTCTACCCTCTAGTTCAGTACCTCTACCCTCTAGTCCAGTACCTCTACCCTCTAGTCCAGTACCTCTACCCTCTAGTCCAGTACCTCTACCCTCTAGTCCAGTACCTCTACCCTCTAGTCCAGTACCTCTACCCTCTAGTCTAGTACCTCTACCCTCTAGTCCAGTACCTCTAGTCTAGTACCTCTACCCTCTAGTCCAGTACCTCTAGTCTAGTACCTCTACCCTCTAGTCCAGTACCTCTACCCTCTAGTTCAGTACCTCTAGTCCAGTACCTCTAGTCCAGTACCTCTACCTTATAGTTCAGTACCTCTAGTCCAGTACCTCTACCCTCTAGTCCAGTACCTCTACCCTCTAGTCCAGTACCTCTACCCTCTAGTCCAGTACCTCTACCCTCTAGTTCAGTACCTCTAGTCCAGTACCTCTACCCTATAGTTCAGTACCTCTACCCTCTAGTCCAGTACCTCTAGTTCAGTACCTCTACCCTCTAGTCCAGTACCTCTAGTCCAGTACCTCTACCCTCTAGTCCAGTACCTCTAGTTCAGTACCTCTACCCTCTAGTCCAGTACCTCTACCCTCTAGTCCAGTACCTTTAGTCCAGTACCTCTACCCTATAGTTACGTACCTCTAGTCCAGTACCTCTACCCTCTAGTCCAGTACCTCTACCCTCTAGTCCAGTACCTCTAGTCCAGTACCTCTAGTCTAGTACATCTACCCTCTAGTCCAGTACCTCTAGTCCAGTACCTCTACCCTCTAGTTCAGTACCTCTAGTCTAGTACCTCTACCCTCTAGTCCAGTACCTCTACCCTCTAGTCCAGTACCTCTACCCTCTAGTCCAGTACCTCTACCCTCTAGTCCAGTACCTCTAGTCCAGTACCTCTACCCTATAGTTCAGTACCTCTAGTCCAGTACCTCTAGTCTAGTACCTCTACCCTCTAGTCCAGTACCTCTACCCTCTAGTCCAGTACCTCTAGTCCAGTTCCTCTACCCTCTAGTCCAGTACCTCTACCCTATACTTCAGTACCTCTACCCTCTAGTCCAGTACCTCTAGTCCAGTTCCTCTACCCTCTAGTTCAGTACCTCTACCCTCTAGTCCAGTACCTCTACCCTCTAGTCCAGTACCTCTACCCTCTAGTCCAGTACCTCTAGTCTAGTACCTCTACCCTCTAGTCCAGTACCTCTACCCTCTAGTCCAGTACCTCTACCCTATAGTTCAGTACCTCTACCTCTAGTCTAGTACCTCTACCCTATAGTCCAGTACCTCTACCCTCTAGTCTAGTACCTCTACCCTCTAGTCCAGTACCTCTAGTCCAGTACCTCTACCCTCTAGTCCAGTACCTCTAGTCCAGTACCTCTACCCTCTAGTCCAGTACCTCTAGTCTAGTACCTCTACCCTCTAGTCCAGTACCTCTACCCTATAGTCCAGTACCTCTACCCTCTAGTCTAGTACCTCTACCCTCTAGTCCAGTACCTCTAGTCCAGTACCTCTACCCTCTAGTCCAGTACCTCTACCCTCTAGTCTAGTACCTCTAGTCTAGTACCTCTACCCTCTAGTCCAGTACCTCTACCCTCTAGTCCAGTACCTCTAGTCTAGTACCTCTACCCTCTAGTCCAGTACCTCTACCCTCTAGTCCAGTACCTCTAGTCCAGTACCTCTACCCTATAGTCCAGTACCTCTACCCTATAGTCCAGTACCTCTAGTCTAGTACCTCTACCCTCTAGTCCAGTACCTCTACCCTCTAGTCCAGTACCTCTACCCTCTAGTCTAGTACCTCTACCCTCTAGTCTAGTACCTCTACCCTCTAGTCCAGTACCTCTAGTCCAGTACCTCTACCCTCTAGTCCAGTACCTCTAGTCTAGTACCTCTACCCTCTAGTCCAGTACCTCTACCCTCTAGTCCAGTACCTCTAGTCCAGTACCTCTACGCTCTAGTCCAGTACCTCTAGTCCAGTACCTCTACCCTCTAGTCCAGTACCTCTACCCTCTAGTCCAGTACCTCTAGTCTAGTATCTCTACCCTATAGTCCAGTACCTCTAGTCCAGTACCTCTACCCTCTAGTCCAGTACCTCTACCCTATAGTTCAGTACCTCTAGTCTAGTACCTCTAGTCCAGTACCTCTACCCTATAGTTCAGTACCTCTAGTCCAGTTCCTCTACCCTATAGTCCAGTACCTCTAACCTCTAGTCCAGTACCTCTAGTCCAGTTCCTCTACCCTATAGTCCAGTACCTCTACCCTATAGTTCAGTACCTCTAGTCCAGTACCTCTACCCTCTAGTCCAGTACCTCTACCCTCTAGTCCAGTACCTCTAGTCCAGTACCTCTACCCTCTAGTCCAGTACCTCTACCCTCTAGTCCAGTACCTCTAGTCCAGTACCTCTACCCTCTAGTCCAGTACCTCTACCCTCTAGTTCAGTACCTCTAGTCCAGTACCTCTACCCTCTAGTCCAGTACCTCTACCCTCTAGTCCAGTACCTCTAGTTCAGTACCTCTAGTCCAGTACCTCTAGTTCAGTACCTCTAGTCTAGTACCTCTACCCTCTAGTCCAGTACCTCTAGTCCAGTACCTCTAGTTCAGTACCTCTAGTCCAGTACCTCTACCCTCTAGTCCAGTACCTCTAGTCCAGTACCTCTACCCTCTAGTCCAGTACCTCTAGTTCAGTACCTCTACCCTCTAGTCCAGTACCTCTAGTCCAGTACCTCTAGTTCAGTACCTCTACCCTCTAGTCCAGTACCTCTACCCTCTAGTCCAGTACCTCTAGTCCAGTACCTCTACCCTATAGTTCAGTACCTCTAGTCCAGTACCTCTACCCTCTAGTCCAGTACCTCTACCCTCTAGTCCAGTACCTCTAGTCTAGTACCTCTACCCTATAGTTCAGTACCTCTAGTCCAGTACCTCTACCCTCTAGTCTAGTACCTCTACCCTCTAGTCCAGTACCTCTACCCTCTAGTCCAGTACCTCTACCCTCTAGTCCAGTACCTCTACCCTCTAGTCTAGTACCTCTACCCTATAGTTCAGTACCTCTACCCTCTAGTCCAGTACCTCTACCCTCTAGTCCAGTACCTCTAGTCTAGTACCTCTACCCTCTAGTCCAGTACCTCTACCCTCTAGTCCAGTACCTCTACCCTCTAGTCCAGTACCTCTACCCTATAGTCCAGTACCTCTACTCTATAGTCCAGTACCTCTAGTCTAGTACCTCTACCCTCTAGTCTAGTACCTCTACCCTCTAGTCCAGTACCTCTACCCTATAGTTCAGTACCTCTACCCTCTAGTCCAGTACCTCTACCCTCTAGTCCAGTACCTCTAGTCTAGTACCTCTACCCTATAGTCCAGTACCTCTACCCTCTAGTCCAGTACCTCTAGTCCAGTACCTCTAGTCCAGTACCTCTACCCTCTAGTCCAGTACCTCTAGTCTAGTACCTCTACCCTCTAGTCCAGTACCTCTACTCTATAGTCCAGTACCTCTACCCTATAGTCCAGTACCTCTAGTCTAGTACCTCTACCCTATAGTCTAGTACCTCTACCCTATAGTCCAGTACCTCTACCCTATAGTTCAGTACCTCTAGTCCAGTACCTCTAGTCTAGTACCTCTAGTCTAGTACCTCTACCCCTCTAGTCCAGTACCTCAGAAGTGGAAGATTTGAGTATCTCTCATCCAGATCAACAGATCCCAGAGAGCTAGATCAGACCAAGTCAACAGATCCCAGAGAGGTAGCTCAGACCAGGTCAACAGATCCCAGAGAGGTAGCTCAGACCAGATCAACAGATCCCAGAGAGGTAGATCAGACCAGATCAACAGATCCCAGAGAGGTAGCTCAGACCAGATCAACAGATCCCAGAGAGGTAGCTCAGACCAGATCAACAGATCCCAGAGAGGTAGCTCAGACCAGATCAACAGATCCCAGAGAGGTAGATCAGACCAGATCAACAGATCCCAGAGAGGTAGCTCAGACCAGATCAACAGATCCCAGAGAGGTAGCTCAGACCAGATCAACAGATCCCAGAGAGGTAGCTCAGACCAGATCAACAGATCCCAGAGAGGTAGCTCAGACCAGATCAACAGATCCCAGAGAGGTAGCTCAGACCAGATCAACAGATCTCAGAGAGGTAGCTCAGACCAGATCAACAGATCTCAGAGAGGTAGCTCAGACCAGATCAACAGATCCCAGCGAGGTAGCTCAGACCAGATCAACAGATCCCAGAGAGACATAACTCACCTTTTCCCAGGTAGCGTGACTTGTCTCCATCTCTCAGCTCCAGAGCCTCATGGACACCGGTAGAGGCACCGCTGGGCACGGCTGCCCTGAAACGGCCTGAACACACAGAGAGAGACACATAGACACAGAGAGACAGAGAGACAGAGACACAGAGACACAGAGAGACAGAGAGAGAGAGACAGAGACACAGAGACAGAGAGAGACAGAGAGACAGAGAGAGACAGAGAGACAGAGAGAGAGAGAGAGAGAGAGGTTAAACTGCTGGGTCGGTGAACAACGTTGTGGTCCAGTATGTTTGTATGTAAACACCTTTGGCGGTGTAGAGGTCCACCTCCACGGTGGGGTTTCCTCTGGAGTCGAGGATCTCTCGGGCATGGATCTTAGTGATAGACATCCTGACTAGAGAGGAGCGATAGAAAGAGATGAGGGGGAGAGAGTGAGAGAAAGATAGGAGGGGACAGGGGGGAAGGAGAGAGAGAGAGAGGAGGGGACAGGGGGGAGGAGAGAGAGAGGAGGGGACAGGTGGAAGGAATAGGAGGGGACAGGGGGGAGGAGAGAGAGAGGAGGGGACAGGGGGAAGGAATAGGAGGGAACAGGGGGGAGGAGAGAGAGATAGGAGGGAACAGAGAGAGAGAGGAGGGGACAGGGGGAGGAGAGAGAGAGGAGGGGACAGGGGGGGAGAGAGAGAGGAGGGGACAGGGGGGGAGAGAGAGAGAGAGAGGAGGGGACAGGGGGAGGAGAGAGAGAGAGAGAGGAGGGGACAGGGGGGAGGAGAGAGAGAGGAGGGGACAGGTGGAAGGAATAGGAGGGGACAGGGGGGAGGAGAGAGAGAGGAGGGGACAGGGGGAAGGAATAGGAGGGAACAGGGGGGGAGGAGAGAGAGATAGGAGGGAACAGAGAGAGAGAGGAGGGGACAGGGGGGAGGAGAGAGAGAGGAGGGGACAGGGGGAGGAGAGAGAGGGAGGGGACAGGGGGGAGGAGAGAGAGAGAGAGAGGAGGGGACAGGGGGAGGAGAGAGAGAGAGGAGGGGACAGGGGGGAGGAGAGAGAGAGGAGGGGACAGGGGGAGGAGAGAGAGAGGAGGGGACAGGGGGGGAGGAGAGAGAGAGGAGGGGACAGGGGGGAGGAGAGAGAGAGGAGGGGACAGGGGGGAGGAGAGAGAGAGGAGGGGACAGGGGGGAGGAGAGGAAAATGAATAATCAAGTATTATATTGACCTTCAGATTTTCTCTGTTGCAGCCAATCAAAATTCAGGTCAGAGTCTCCACTCTCCTAGCAGTGTCTCCTAGCAATCTGTACTGTAGTCGGTATGTACACCTCTGGGTAGGTAGCTTAGCCACTGTGTAGGTAGCTTAGCCACTGTGTGGGTAGCTTAGCCACTGTGTGGGTAGATTAGCCACTGTGTAGGTAGCTTAGCCACTGTGTGGGTAGATTAGCCACTGTGTAGGTAGCTTAGCCACTGTGTGGGTAGATTAGCCACTGTGTAGGTAGCTTAGCCACTGTGTGGGTAGATTAGCCACTGTGTAGGTAGCTTAGCCACTGTGTGGGTAGCTTAGCCACTGTGTGGGTAGCTTAGCCACTGTGTGGGTAGCTGTGTGGGTAGCTTAGCCACTGTGTGGGCAGCTTAGCCACTGTGTAGGTAGCTTAGCCACTGCTGTGTGGGTAGCTTAGCCACTGTGTGGGTAGCTGTGTGGGTAGCTTAGCCACTGTGTGGGTAGCTGTGTGGGTAGCTTAGCCACTGTGTGGGTAGCTTAGCCACTGTGTGGGTAGCTGTGTGGGTAGCTTAGCCACTGTGTGGGTAGCTGTGTGGGTAGCTTAGCCACTGTGTGGGTAGCTTAGCCACTGTGTAGGTAGCTTAGCCACTGTGTGCGACAGACCTGACGTAGGTTAGTGTAGTATGGTTACCTGGTTACGTAGGTTAGTGTAGTATGGTTACCTGGTTACGTAGGTTAGTGTAGTATGGTTACCTGGTTACGTAGGTTAGTGTAGTATGGTTACCTGGTTACGTAGGTTAGTGTAGTATGGTTACCTGGTTACGTAGGTTAGTGTAGTATGGTTACCTGGTTACGTTGGTTAGTGTAGTATGGTTACCTGGTTACGTTGGTTAGTGTAGTATGGTTACCTGGTTACGTTGGTTAGTGTAGTATGGTTACCTGGTTACGTAGGTTAGTGTAGTATGGTTACCTGGTTACGTAGGTTAGTGTAGTATGGTTACCTGGTTACGTAGGTTAGTGTAGTATGGTTACCTGGTTACGTAGGTTAGTGTAGTATGGTTACCTGGTTACGTAGGTTAGTGTAGTATGGTTACCTGGTTACGTTGGTTAGTGTAGTATGGTTACCTGGTTACGTAGGTTAGTGTAGTATGTGTGTATTCGTGCTGAGCTAACTGTGTTGTTAGCAGTGTGTGTGTGTGTGTGTGTGTGTGCGTGCGTGCGTGCGTGCGTGTGTACGTGCTGAGCTAAGTGTGTTAGCAGGTGTGTGTGTGTGTGTGTGTGTGTGTGTGTGTGTGTGTGTGTGTGTGTGTGTGTGTAGAGTTCTAGAGCCTGTTTAATCTCTAACCTTTGACCTTTCTGTAGATTCACTAGAGGTTTCAGTGTGACCTTTCACTCGACGTTATTGTTGGCCATGGCATTACTGTATTACAGTACGCAATACAGTGTGTCTATTAATACACACACACACTGGCCCTCCCCCACACACTCAACATTCAGAACATTTGAGATTACATTCCCTATCTGGTTCTTGAGTTATCTTTTATGTCTGTCTAACTCTCTCCCTGACACTCAGACTGCCTCTCTCCCCGAGACTCTCTCTGAGACTCTGCCTCTCTCCCCGAGACTCTGCCTCTCTCCCCGAGACTCTGCCTCTCTCCCTGAGACTCTGCCTCTCTCCCCGAGACTCTGCCTCTCTCCCCGAGACTCTGCCTCTCTCCCCGAGACTCTGCCTCTCTCCCCGAGACTCTGCCTCTCTCCCGAGACTCTGCCTCTCTCCCTGAGACTCTGCCTCTCTCCCTGAGACTCTGAGACTCTGCCTCTCTCCCTGAGACTCTGCCTCTCTCCCTGAGACTCTGCCTCTCTCCCCGAGACTCTGCCTCTCTCCCTGAGACTCTGCCTCTCTCCCTGAGACTCTGAGACTCTGCCTCTCTCCCTGAGACTCTGCCTCTCTCCCTGAGACTCTGAGACTCTGCCTCTCTCCCTGAGACTCTGCCTCTCTCCCCGAGACTCTGCCTCTCTCCCTAAGACTCTGCCTCTCTCCCTGAGACTCTGAGACTCTGCCTCTCTCCCTGAGACTCTGCCTCTCTCCCTGAGACTCTGCCTCTCTCCCTGAGACTCTGCCTCTCTCCCCGAGACTCTGCCTCTCTCCCCGAGACTCCCCTTATATGACTGGGAGACAACCTTCTCATTCTCTATGTCCTCATCAACAGTTTAAAGCAATATCCTAGAGCAACATTACGATGTTATATATTTCTATATTTAAAAAAACGATACAGGTCTATTTTGTCGGTTTAGCTAAGCTAGGCTAACATGCTGTATGTCCACATCAACATTAAAACCCACATCCCAAACCTCCTCTAAATGTACCTGATCTTTATTCATTCTACACACAAACCTGTTGCAAAACACCATTCACCCTGTTGCTTTGAGACGACTGTATCGCTAGTAGATACACTGTACTACACTCTACTACACTCTACTACACTCTACTACACTCTACTACACTCTAATACACTCTACTACACTCTACTACACTCTACTACACTCTACTACACTCTACTACACTCTACTACACTCTACTACACTCTACTACACTCTACTAGACTCTACTAGACTCTACTAGACTCTACTAGACTCTACTATTCTTCCCATAGGGCTGTTCCCATAGGAGAAACTAGGGCTGTTCCCATGGGAGAAACTAGGGCTGTTCCCATGGGAGAAACTAGGGCTGTTCCCATAGCAGAAACTAGGGCTGTTCCCATAGGAGAAACTAGGGCTGTTCCCATAGGGCTGTTCCCATAGGAGAAACTAGGGCTGTTCCCATAGGAGAAACTAGGGCTGTTCCCATAGGGCTGTTCCCATAGGGCTGTTCCCATAGCAGAAACTAGGGCTGTTCCCATGGGAGAAACTAGGGCTGTTCCCATAGGGCTGTTCCCATAGGGCTGTTCCCATAGCAGAAACTAGGGCTGTTCCCATAGGAGAAACTAGGGCTGTTCCCATAGGAGAAACTAGGGCTGTTCCCATAGGGCTGTTCCCATAGGAGAAACTAGGGCTGTTCCCATGGGAGAAACTAGGGCTGTTCCCATGGGAGAAACTAGGGCTGTTCCCATGGGAGAAACTAGGGCTGTTCCCATAGGAGAAACTAGGGCTGTTCCCATAGGAGAAACTAGGGCTGTTCCCATAGGGCTGTTCCCATAGGAGAAACTAGGGCTGTTCCCATAGGAGAAACTAGGGCTGTTCCCATGGGAGAAACTAGGGCTGTTCCCATAGGAGAAACTAGGGCTGTTCCCATAGGGCTGTTCCCATAGGAGAAACTAGGGCTGTTCCCATAGGGCTGTTCCCATAGGAGAAACTAGGGCTGTTCCCATGGGAGAAACTAGGGCTGTTCCCATAGGAGAAACTAGGGCTGTTCCCATAGGAGAAACTAGAGCTGTTCCCATAGGGCTGTTCCCATAGGAGAAACTAGGGCTGTCGAAATTGTAAAAAGTGTATTTTTCCATATATCGATACATCCTATGTGTTTTAATCAAATCAACTATATGCACTGAGGTCGTCTGATGCTTTAAGCGCACTGAGGTTGTCTGATGCTTTAAGCACACAGTTTGATTAAATAATTAAGACACACAAATTATTAGAGGGAGTCCAACCGCAATTGATTTGATTGTTCCGGGCCGTGACTTGTTGCGCTGTGTTAAAAAGACAGACAGCTAGTGACTGTGTGACTAGCACCCTTTCTCTCTGTCCGTGTTGCTGCAGCTAGTGACTGTGTGACTAGCACCCTTTCTCTCTGTCCGTGTTGCTGCAGCTAGTGACTGTGTGACTAGCACCCTTTCTCTCTGTCCGTGTTGCTGCAGCTAGTGACTGTGTGACTAGCACCCTTTCTCTCTGTCCGTGTTGCTGCAGCTAGTGACTGTGGTGACTAGCACCCTTTCTCTCTGTCCGTGTTGCTGCAGCTAGTGACTGTGTGACTAGCACCCTTTCTCTCTGTCCGTGTTGCTGCAGCTAGTGACTGTGTGACTAGCACCCTTTCTCTCTGTCCGTGTTGCTGCAGCTAGTGACTGTGTGACTAGCACATTTCTCCCTGTCCGTGTTGCTGAAGCTGCAACATAATCGCAGCCATTTCTGACTGAAAAGTTCAGTTCCCTACCTTCCCTATTTACGTGACACATGTAAGCATCGCATCGCCCTATCACAATCACATCAATAAATTGGTTATAACAAACTCTGAACACTGTAACACACGTGACAGCAAAATGGATGCAGAGGACGTGGCAAATAAACCAAAAAACGGGGGAATGTTTACTGGTTGCTCAGGAGGTAAAGGGGAAGTCAGATGTGTGGAATAAATTTGACTGGTTGTGGAAAAATACTGGAGATCAAGAAAAAATAAGGTGAGGGAACAAACGCTTGCGTGCATTTTATGTGACAAACACGTGCTGTTAGATTACAATATCATTTCTGACTGTTTGGAACAATGTAAACACTAAATCAATTGTTAGAGCACCAGAGAGTCCTGTCACTTTTGTTTTTTTGTAAAGCCTTTATTACAGCCTTCCCTGTAGCTCAGTTGGTAGAGCATGGTGTTTGCAACGCCAGGGGTTGTGGGTTCGATTCCCACGGGGGGCCAGCACAGAAACAATTTTTTTTAATGAAATGTTCAGTCGTGATGGAATTTCTGAACTGGACATATTTATTATTCATGCTAATTATTCAATGGTGGCTTTATTTTATTTTAATTAAAATACTGGATTGCATTTCACATGAATGACTCATATGCTGCGTAAAGACTAAACAGGATGCGCTCTTAGGCCTCCAGCTACATGAAGGTTCTATACCTAGTCTACTAATGATAATGACCTGGTGGTTCTATACCTAGTCTACTAATGATAATGACCTGGTGGTTAAACAAGGCTGCTATACCTAGTCTACTAATGATAATGACCTGGTGGTTAAACAAGGCTGCTATACCTAGTCTACTAATGATAATGACCTGGTGGTTAAACAAGGCTGCTATACCTAGTCTACTAATGATAATGACATGGTGGTTCTATACCTAGTCTACTAATGATAATGTCATGGTGGTTCTATACCTAGTCTACTAATGATAATGACATGGAGGTTCTACAAGGCTGCTATACCTAGTCTACTAATGATAATGACCTGGTGGTTCTATACCTAGTCTACTAATGATAATGACCTGGTGGTTCTATACCTAGTCTACTAATGATAATGACCTGGTGGTTCTATACCTAGTCTACTAATGATAATGACCTGGTGGTTCTATACCTAGTCTACTAATGATAATGACATGGTGGTTCTATACCTAGTCTACTAATGATAATGACATGGTGGTTCTATACCTAGTCTACTAATGATAATGACATGGTGGTTCTATACCTAGTCTACTAATGATAATGACATGGTGGTTAAACAAGGCTGCTATACCTAGTCTACTAATGATAATGACATGGAGGTTATATACCTAGTCTACTAATGATAATGACATGGTGGTTCTATACCTAGTCTACTAATGATAATGACATGGTGGTTATATACTGTCTACTAATGATAATGACATGGTGGTTCTATACCTAGTCTACTAATGATAATGACATGGAGGTTAAACAAGGCTGCTATACCTAGTCTACTAATGATAATGACCTGGTGGTTCTATACCTAGTCTACTAATGATAATGACATGGAGGTGCTATGCCTAGTCTACTAATGATAATGACCTGGAGGTTCTATACCTAGTCTACTAATGATAATGACATGGAGGTTAAACAAGGCTGCTATACCTAGTCTACTAATGATAATGACCTGGTGGTTCTATACCTAGTCTACTAATGATAATGACATGGAGGTTATACACCTAGTCTACTAATGATAATGACATGGTGGTTAAACAAGGCTGCTATTACTAGTCTACTAATGATAATGACCTGGAGGTTAAACAAGGCTGCTATACCTAGTCTACTAATGATAATGACCTGGAGGTTCTATACCTAGTCTACTAATGATAATGTCATGGTGGTTCTATACCTAGTCTACTAATGATAATGACATGGTGGTTCTATACCTAGTCTACTAATGATAATGACCTGGTGGTTCTATACCTAGTCTACTAATGATAATGACATGGAAGTTCTATACCTAGTCTACTAATGATAATGACCTGGTGGTTCTATACCTAGTCTACTAATGATAATGACCTGGTGGTTCTATACCTAGTCTACTAATGATAATGACATGGTGGTTCTATACTACTAATGATAATGACATGGAGGTTCTATACCTAGTCTACTAATGATAATGACATGGAGGTTATACACCTAGTCTACTAATGATAATGACATGGAGGTTAAACAAGGCTGCTATACCTAGTCTACTAATGATAATGACATGGAGGTTATACACCTAGTCTACTAATGATAATGACATGGAGGTTATATACATAGTCTACTAATGATAATGACATGGTGGTTATATACTGTCTACTAATGATAATGACATGGTGGTTATATACTGTCTACTAATGATAATGACATGGTGGTTCTATACCTAGTCTACTAATGATAATGACATGGAGGTTCTATACCTAGTCTACTAATGATAATGACCTGGAGGTTCTATACCTAGTCTACTAATGATAATGACATGGTGGTTCTATACCTAGTCTACTAATGATAATGACATGGTGGTTCTATACCTAGTCTACTAATGATAATGACCTGGTGGTTCTATACCTAGTCTACTAATGATAATGACATGGAGGTTCTATACCTAGTCTACTAATGATAATGACCTGGTGGTTCTATACCTAGTCTACTAATGATAATGACCTGGTGGTTCTATACCTAGTCTACTAATGATAATGACCTGGTGGTTCTATACCTAGTCTACTAATGATAATGACATGGAGGTTCTATACCTAGTCTACTAATGATAATGACATGGAGGTTATACACCTAGTCTACTAATGATAATGACATGGAGGTTATATACCTAGTCTACTAATGATAATGACATGGTGGTTATATACTGTCTACTAATGATAATGACATGGTGGTTATATACTGTCTACTAATGATAATGACATGGTGGTTCTATACCTAGTCTACTAATGATAATGACATGGAGGTTCTATACCTAGTCTACTAATGATAATGACATGGTGGTTCTATACCTAGTCTACTAATGATAATGACATGGTGGTTATACACCTAGTCTACTAATGATAATGACCTGGTGGTTCTATACCTAGTCTACTAATGATAATGACATGGTGGTTCTATACCTAGTCTACTAATGATAATGACATGGTGGTTCTATACCTAGTCTACTAATGATAATGACATGGTGGTTCTATACCTAGTCTACTAATGATAATGACATGGTGGTTCTATACCTAGTCTACTAATGATAATGACATGGTGGTTCTATACCTAGTCTACTAATGATAATGACATGGAGGTTCTATACCTAGTCTACTAATGATAATGACATGGTGGTTATACAAGGCTGTTAAACTAATACTACTAATGATAATGACATGGTGGTTCTATACTAAGTCTACTAATGATAATGACATGGTGGTTCTATACCTAGTCTACTAATGATAATGACATGGTGGTTCTATACCTAGTCTACTAATGATAATGACATGGAGGTTCTATACCTAGTCTACTAATGATAATGACATGGTGGTTCTATACCTAGTCTACTAATGATAATGACATGGAGGTTCTATACCTAGTCTACTAATGATAATGACATGGTGGTTATACAAGGCTGTTAAACTAATACTACTAATGATAATGACATGGTGGTTCTATACTAAGTCTACTAATGATAATGACATGGAGGTTATACAAGGCTGCTATAATAAGTCTACTAATGATAATGATATGCCTCGTCCATTACTGTCCTGGTTAGTGATTCCTGTCTTATTTCACTGTAGAGCCTCTAGCCCTGCTCAATATGCCTTAACCAGCCATGTTGTTCCACCTCCTACATATGCGATGACATCACCTGGTTTAAACGTCTCTAGAGACTATATCTCTCTCATCATTACTCAATGCCTAGGTTTACCTCCAATGGACTCACATCCTACCATACCTTAGTCTGTACATTATGCCCTGAATCTATTCTATTGCGCCCAGAAACCTGCTCCTTTTACTCTCTGTTCCGAACGTACTAGACGACCAGTTCTGATAGCCTTTAGCCTTTAGCCGTACCCTTATCCTACTCCTCCTCTGTTCCTCTGGTGATGTAGAGGTTAACCCAGGCCCTGCAGCCCCCAGCACCACTCCCATTCCCCAAGTTCTTATAGCCTTTAGCCTTTAGCCGTACCCTTATCCTACTCCTCCTCTGGTGATGTAGAGGTTAACCCAGGCCCTGCAGCCCCAGCACCACTCCCATTCCCCAGATTCTTATAGCCTTTAGCCGTACCCTTATCCTACTCCTCCTCTGTTCCTCTGGTGATGTAGAGGTTAATCCTGATCGCGTCTGGTGGGGGTGGACAAAATCAACAGACAGGTGTCAGGACTGGGCCACCCCCACAGCCTCCACGATGGATCAGTCCACTCAGACGGACTGGTCCACCCCCACAGCCTCCACGATGGATCAGTCCACCCAGACGGACTGGGCCACCCCCACAGCCTACACGATGGATCAGTCCACCCAGACGGACTGGTCCACCCCCACAGCCTCCACGATGGATCAGTCCACTCAGACGGACTGGTCCACCCCCACAGCCTCCACGATGGATCAGTCCACTCAGACGGACTGGTCCACCCCACAGCCTCCACGATGGATCAGTCCACCCAGACGGACTGGGCCACCCCCACAGCCTCCACGATGGATCAGTCCACCCAGACGGACTGGTCCACCCCACAGCCTCCACGATGGATCAGTCCACTCAGACGGACTGGTCCACCCCCACAGCCTCCACGATGGATCAGTCCACTCAGACGGACTGGTCCACCCCCACAGCCTCCACGATGGATCAGTCCACCCAGACGGACTGGTCCACCCCCACAGCCTCCACGATGGATCAGTCCACCCAGACGGACTGGTCCACCCCCACAGCCTCCACGATGGATCAGTCCACCCAGACGGACTGGTCCACCCCCACAGCCTACACGATGGATCAGTCCACCCAGACGGACTGGTCCACCCCCACAGCCTCCACGATGGATCAGTCCACTCAGACGGACTGGTCCACCCCCACAGCCTCCACGATGGATCAGTCCACTCAGACGGACTGGTCCACCCCCACAGCCTCCACGATGGATCAGTCCACTCAGACGGACTGGTCCACCCCCACAGCCTCCACGATGGATCAGTCCACTCAGACGGACTGGTCCACCCCCACAGCCTCCACGATGGATCAGTCCACTCAGACGGACTGGTCCACCCCCACAGCCTCCACGATGGATCAGTCCACTCAGACAGGTGTCATGATTATTGTTTTGTTGCTACTGCTCAACTAAAGAAATCTTGGTCGACCAGCAGCCTATTGACCAGTAGACTAAATGGGGTCAGCCCTAGGAGAAACTAAATGGGGTCAGCGCTAGGAGAAACTCTCCTATGGGGACAGCACTAGGAGAAACTCTCCTATGGGGACAGCACTAGGAGAAACTCTCCCATGGGGTCAGCCCTAGGAGAAACTACATGGGGTCAGCACTAGGAGAAACTACATGGGGTCAGCACTAGGAGAAACTAAATGGGGTCAGCACTAGGAGAAACTACATGGGGTCAGCACTAGGAGAAACTACATGGGGTCAGCACTAGGAGAAACTACATGGGGTCAGCACTAGGAGAAACTACATGGGGTCAGCACTAGGAGAAACTACATGGGGTCAGCACTAGGAGAAACTCTCCTATGGGGTCAGCACTAGGAGAAACTACATGGGGTCAGCACTAGGAGAAACTACATGGGGTCAGCACTAGGAGAAACTACATGGGGTCAGCACTAGGAGAAACTCTCCTATGGGGACAGCGCTAGGAGAAACTACATGGGGTCAGCACTAGGAGAAACTACATGGGGTCAGCACTAGGAGAAACTCTCCTATGGGGACAGCACTAGGAGAAACTCTCCTATGGGGACAGCACTAGGAGAAACTCTCCTATGGGGTCAGCACTAGGAGAAACTACATGGGGTCAGCACTAGGAGAAACTACATGGGGTCAGCACTAGGAGAAACTACATGGGGTCAGCACTAGGAGAAACTACATGGGGACAGCACTAGGAGAAACTACATGGGGTCAGCACTAGGAGAAACTCTCCTATGGGGTCAGCACTAGGAGAAACTACATGGGGTCAGCACTAGGAGAAACTACATGGGGTCAGCCCTAGGAGAAACTACATGGGGTCAGCACTAGGAGAAACTACATGGGGTCAGCACTAGGAGAAACTCTCCTATGGGGTCAGCACTAGGAGAAACTCTCCTATGGGGACAGCGCTAGGAGAAACTCTCCTATGGGGACAGCACTAGGAGAAACTACATGGGGACAGCACTAGGAGAAACTCTCCTATGGGGACAGCGCTAGGAGAAACTCTCCTATGGGGACAGCGCTAGGAGAAACTCTCCTATGGGGACAGCACTAGGAGAAACTACATGGGGTCAGCACTAGGAGAAACTCTCCTATGGGGTCAGCACTAGGAGAAACTCTCCTATGGGGTCAGCACTAGGAGAAACTCTCCTATGGGGACAGCACTAGGAGAAACTCTCCTATGGGGACAGCACTAGGAGAAACTCTCCTATGGGGACAGCGCTAGGAGAAACTCTCCTATGGGGACAGCGCTAGGAGAAACTCTCCTATGGGGACAGCGCTAGGAGAAACTCTCCTATGGGGACAGCGCTAGGAGAAACTCTCCTATGGGGACAGCGCTAGGAGAAACTCTCCTATGGGGACAGCGCTAGGAGAAACTCTCCTATGGGGACAGCACTAGGAGAAACTCTCCTATGGGGACAGCACTAGGAGAAACTCTCCTATGGGGACAGCTGCAGAACACTTTTTTTCCTAAGAGAGGCTGAAACAACAACATTCATGTCCATCACACAAAGGACAGCCCACTGGTCTCTCTCACCCTCCCCGTTTAGATGACAGCAGACAACAGTCGTTAATAAAAGGTTCAGCTGCCCAATAACACCAACTGTGACCGGTGAGGAATCAAAACAGAGTGCGTGCTGGGTAAGTGCCCGGATACTTACAGAATGTTTGAATAGATTAGATGGTCAGGAGGAAGTATAACGGCACACAGAAATATCAAAAGAACATCACAGTGACGCAACTGAACCGGCGCAGTGCCCGACAGTGATTGTGAGACGGACTTTGACCGGCACTTTATCGGGAGATTGTGTAACAGTGTCCTCCTCCGATGCGATAGGCTACATCCTGCAAACTACATCCTGCAAACTATCTCTCTTTGTTAGATGTAGTGTAGGCCTGGACTATGATCAAATGCGCTGCAAATGTGGAAGTGAATTAAAAATCATCCCGCTACAATATTTAATTGTATGCTGGTCATAAATGTTTATTCCTAAATCCATTTTCAGGCTTAACTATACAGGCTGAAGTATAGCTCAGATCCATCTGCAGAAAGTAGCGGTCAAGTTCATTATCTGAGTTTATTCTAGACCTTCAGCTTTGTAGCTTATGAACACATGAACTATTCGTGTCCTCCGCTGAAGGTCATCACGTTGTCATTTGGCTACAAGAGGAGGTTTGTGTACAAAAAATGAAAAAATGAAAAACGAATTCAATCGCAGACGCATGAGAACTAGGCCTTACTACACTGTACGTTTCTAACAGTTGCAATGTCTAAGAACATATCCCATGGCTTCAATCCCAAACGCTAAAAATGAAAGTATTCATTGTAGGCGTGTTTATAAAGTTTATCAGTCATAGAAACATAAGCAAACAAGGCTAGAGTTGAGAGTGCCAAAGCAGAGAAACATTACATGGACAACTACACAAGTTGGTCTTTCCAAGTAAATGTTTTTGAATTTTCTATGAATGTGTATTGAGAGCGAATCGAATAATAAAAACAGAAACCATGGTACCTGAGGGGGGTTGAGGCGGCTGGCTGGCTGGCTGGCTGTCTGTCCGACTGTCCTTCTGGAAAGTGGCACCCCTGTCCCACCGCTGGTGCTTTATAGACCGCCACTAGCGGCCTGCCGCCCCCATATAAGGACAAGGGCTTAGGGACGGACGGGAAATGATCAGACACACTCAGAAATGCAGAAACTGAAAGGACGGTAAGATATGTGTTAATGTGTCGAATACATACGTTTCCCTCCAAATGATTCATCAATACATAAGATGTTTTACATTTTCTCACCAAGCGATTCATCAATATATAAGATGTTTTCTAGTTTCTCTCACCAAACGATTCATCAATATATAAGATGTTTTACATTTTCTCTCTCCAAACGATTCATCAATATATAAGATGTTTTCTAGTTTCTCTCACCAAGCGATTCATCAATACATAAGATGTTTTACATTTTCTCTCTCCAAACGATTCATCAATATATAAGATGTTTTCTAGTTTCTCTCACCAAACGATTCATCAATATATAAGATGTTTTACATTTTCTCACCAAGCGATTCATCAATATATAAGATGTTTTACATTTTCTCTCTCCAAACGATTCAACAGTATGAAAGAGGATTTGAAGAGCATCACATAATAATTCAGATTACTTTTCGAGTTCTACTGTTGACTTACAGGGGGGTTCCTATGAACACATGAATCTGATCTGATCAGGCAGAGAACAGGGGGGTTCCTATGAACACATGAATCTGATCTGATCAGGTAGAGAACAGGGGGGTTCCTATGAACACATGAATCTGATCTGATCAGGCAGAGAACAGGGGGGTTCCTATGAACACATGAATCTGATCTGATCAGGTAGAGAACAGGGGGGTTCCTATGAACACATTAATATGACCTGAGACATGGATACAGCTCTACTTTAGGACTGGATACAGCTCTACTTTAGGCCTGGATACAGCTCTACTTTAGGACTGGATACAGCTCTACTTTAGGACTGGATACAGCTCTACTTTAGGACTGGATACAGCTCTACTTTAGGCCTGGATACAGCTCTACTTTAGGACTGGATACAGCTCTAGGAATGGATACAGCTCTACTTTAGGACTGAGGAGACATGGATACAGCTCTACTTTAGGACTGGATACAGCTCTACTTTAGGACTGGATACAGCTCTACTTTAGGACTGGATACAGCTCTACTTTAGGACTGGATACAGCTCTACTTTAGGACTGAGACATGGATACAGCTCAACTTTAGGACTGGATACAGCTCTACTTTAGGACTGGATACAGCTCTACTTTAGGACTGGATACAGCTCTACTTTAGGACTGAGACATGGATACAGCTCTACTTTAGGACTGGATACAGCTCTACTTTAGGACTGGATACAGCTCTACTTTAGGCCTGGATACAGCTCTACTTTAGGACTGGATACAGCTCTACTTTAGGACTGGATACAGCTCTACTTTAGGACTGGATACAGCTCTACTTTAGGACTGAGACATGGATACAGCTCTACTTTAGGACTGGATACAGCTCTACTTTAGGACTGGATACAGCTCTACTTTAGGACTGGATACAGCTCTACTTTAGGACTGGATACAGCTCTACTTTAGGACTGGATACAGCTCTACTTTAGGCCTGGATACAGCTCTACTTTAGGACTGGATACAGCTCTACTTTAGGACTGGATACAGCTCTACTTTAGGACTGGATACAGCTCTACTTTAGGCTTGGATACAGCTCTACTTTAGGCCTGGATACAGCTCTACTTTAAGCCTGGATACAGCTCTACTTTAGGCCTGGATACAGCTCTACTTTAGGACTGGATACAGCTCTACTTTAGGACTGGATACAGCTCTACTTTAGGACTGGATACAGCTCTACTTTAGGCCTGGATACAGCTCTACTTTAGGACTGGATACAGCTCTACTTTAGGACTGGATACAGCTCTAGGACTGGATACAGCTCTACTTTAGGACTGGATACAGCTCTACTTTAGGCCTGGATACAGCTCTACATTAGGACTGGATACAGCTCTAATTTAGGACTGGATACAGCTCTACTTTAGGACTGGATACAGCTCTACTTTAGGACTGGATACAGCTCTACTCTAGGACTGGATACAGCTCTACTTTAGGACTGGATACAGCTCTACTTTAGGACTGGACACAGCTCTACTTTATGACTGGATACAGCTCTACTTTAGGACTGGATACAGCTCTACTTTAGGACTGGATACAGCTCTACTTTAGGACTGGATACAGCTCTACTTTAGGCCTGTATACAGCTCTACTTTAGGACTGGATACAGCTCTAGGAATGGATACAGCTCTACTTTAGGACTGAGGAGACATGGATACAGCTCTACTTTAGGACTGGATACAGCTCTACTTTAGGACTGGATACAGCTCTACTCTAGGACTGGATACAGCACTACTTTAGGACTGGATACAGCTCTACTTTAGGACTGGATACAGCTCTACTTTAGGCCTGGATACAGCTCTACTTTAGGACTGGATACAGCTCTAGGAATGGATACAGCTCTACTTTAGGACTGAGACATGGATACAGCTCTACTTTAGGACTGGATACAGCTCTACTTTAGGACTGGATACAGCTCTACTTTAGGACTGGATACAGCTCTACTTTAGGACTGGATACAGCTCTACTTTAGGACTGAGACATGGATACAGCTCAACTTTAGGACTGGATACAGCTCTACTTTAGGACTGGATACAGCTCTACTTTAGGACTGGATACAGCTCTACTTTAGGACTGAGACATGGATACAGCTCTACTTTAGGACTGGATACAGCTCTACTTTAGGCCTGGATACAGCTCTACTTTAGGACTGGATACAGCTCTACTTTAGGACTGGATACAGCTCTACTTTAGGACTGGATACAGCTCTACTTTAGGACTGGGACATGGATACAGCTCTACTTTAGGACTGGATACAGCTCTACTTTAGGACTGGATACAGCTCTACTTTAGGACTGGATACAGCTCTACTTTAGGACTGGATACAGCTCTACTTTAGGCCTGGATACAGCTCTACTTTAGGACTGGATACAGCTCTACTTTAGGACTGGATACAGCTCTACTTTAGGACTGGATACAGCTCTACTTTAGGACTGGATACAGCTCTACTTTAGGCCTGGATACAGCTCTACTTTAGGCCTGGATACAGCTCTACTTTAAGCCTGGATACAGCTCTACTTTAGGCCTGGATACAGCTCTACTTTAGGACTGGATACAGCTCTACTTTAGGACTGGATACAGCTCTACTTTAGGACTGGATACAGCTCTACTTTAGGCCTGGATACAGCTCTACTTTAGGACTGGATACAGCTCTACTTTAGGACTGGATACAGCTCTACTTTAGGACTGGATGCAGCTCTACTTTAGGCCTGGATACAGCTCTACTTTAGGACTGGATACAGCTCTACTTTAGGACTGGATACAGCTCTACTTTAGGCCTGGATACAGCTCTACTTTAGGACTGGATACAGCTCTAATTTAGGACTGGATACAGCTCTACTTTAGGACTGGATACAGCTCAGAGATTAGCAGTGCTCTTCTGAAGGTTCTGACAGTGAATTTAGACTTCAGATGCTTCTGGAAAACCGGTTAGTTTCATTAATCCAATCATTGATCAATGAGTTGAGTTGGAGAGGTGATGTGGTGCTTGGTTGGAACTAAACCCTGCACAAGGCCTAACTGCAGCACTTCAGGAGCCCACACTAGTAGGTAGAGGCAGTGATAATGTAGTGCTTCCTAAACTGTGGGTCGAGGCAGTGATAATGTAGTGCAGTGCTTCCTAAACTGTGGGTCGAGAAAGTGATAATGTAGTGCAGTGCTTCCTAAACTGTGGATCGAGGCAGTGATAATGTAGTGCTTCCTAAACTGTGGGTCGAGGCCCGGGTGGGTCCAAGTGAGCCGTGGGATGACATTTTTTGTGTATGGAAAAAAAATTGGGGATGGAAAAACGGTTTGTTTAAACTTAAATGATTAAACCCAAATAGAGGTAGGTAGAAAAGCTAATGGCCCTATATATTTTTTAATAATAGCCTATAATCTTGGAGAATTTACAATAAACTAAATTAAACAATCAGGCCCCCATTGATGTTTTTATAATGTTATAATTAGAACATTGCATTAGAACACTGCATTAGAACACTGCATTAGAACACTGCATTAGAACACTGCATTAGAACACTGCATTAGAACACGGCATTAGTACACTGCATTAGAACACTGCATTAGAACACTGCATTAGAACACTGCATTAGAACACGGCATTAGTACACTGCATTAGAACACTGCATTAGAACACTGCATTAGAACACGGCATTAGTACACTGCATTAGTACACTGCATTAGTACACTGCATTAGAACACTGCATTAGAACACGGCATTAGAACACGGCATTAGAACACTGTATTAGAACACTGTATTAGAACACTGCATTAGAACACTGTATTAGAACACTGCATTAGAACACTGTATTAGAACACTGTATTAGAACACTGCATTAGAACACTGCATTAGAACACTGCATTAGAACACTGCATTAGAACACGGCATTAGAACACTGTATTAGAACACGGCATTAGAACACTGCATTAGAACACTGCATTAGAACACTGCATTAGAACACTGTATTAGAACACTGCATTAGAACACTGTATTAGAACACTGCATTAGAACACTGCATTAGAACACTGCATTAGAACACTGTATTAGAACACTGCATTAGAACACTGCATTACAACACTGCATTAGAACACTGCATTACAACACTGCATTAGAACACTGCATTAGAACACTGTATTAGAACACTGCATTAGAACACTGCATTAGAACACTGTATTAGAACACTGCATTAGAACACTGTATTAGAACACTGCATTAGAACACTGTATTAGAACACTGCATTAGAACACTGCATTACAACACTGCATTAGAACACTGCATTACAACACTGCATTAGAACACTGTATTAGAACACTGTATTAGAACACTGCATTAGAACACTGCATTAGAACACTGTATTAGAACACTGCATTAGAACACTGCATTAGAACACTGTATTAGAACACGGCATTAGAACACTGCGTTAGAACACTGCATTAGAACACTGCGTTAGAACACTGCATTAGAACACTGTATTAGAACACGGCATTAGAACACTGCGTTAGCCATGGCAATGTGTAGAATTTCAGAAGATTAGCTTTAAAACTGCAACATTTTCTAACCGCTGCCAAGATGATATTTTTTGACTTATTCTTTGGTCTGTGTGTGTTTTTTTCACCGCTCAAATCCTTATGGTGGGTCGCGAAGCAAAAACGCTTGTCTCTCAGGCCGCCTTTAAGAAGCACAACACTACACTTTGAATCCATGTAGTTACCAATAACTAGTCATTCATTCTCTCCTTCTCTCCTCTTGTCAGACGCTCCCTAGCTCTCCAGCTAAGGTGTAAAGGTCAAGGTTCAGCTAAAGGTGAAATGTGAGCCGCTTTGGGTTCACAGTAAAAGGCCAGCGACCCGACAAACACACAATCGTGTACCCTTTTCACTGTACTGTAAGTGGTGCGCAAAGGCCAGTGCACCAACACGCACGCACGCACGCACGCACGCACGCACGACACACACACACACACACACACACACACACACACACACACACACACACACACATCTTACCCTTTGCCAGTCCCCTCAGCAACACCCCCTACCCTTTACTACTGGGTACAAAAATATATTTAACCCTCCTACTCTCCTTGTGACCAGATAGTTAGATACTTTACAGAGAGATGCATAGTTAGACAGAGAGAGTGTGAATGGGTACAGACAGAGAGAGTTTTAATGGGTACAGACAGAGAGAGTGTTAATGGGTACAGACAGAGAGAGTTTTAATGGGTACAGACAGAGAGAGTGTTAATGGGTACAGACAGAGAGAGTGTTAATGGGTACAGACAGAGAGAGTTTTAATGGGTACAGACAGAGAGAGTGTTAATGGGTACAGACAGAGAGAGTTTTAATGGGTACAGACAGAGAGAGTTTTAATGGGTACATAGAGATAAGTAGTTAGACAGAGAGAGTGTTAATGGGTACATAGAGATAAGTAGTTAGACAGAGAGTGTGTTAATGGGTACAGACAGAGAGAGTGTTAATGGGTACAGACAGAGAGAGTGTTAATGGGTACAGACAGATATGTAGTTAGTTACAGTCAGAGAGTTTTAATGGGTACAGACAGAGAGAGTTTTAATGGGTACATAGAGATAAGTAGTTAGACAGAGAGTGTTAATGGGTACAGAGAGAGAGAGTGTTAATGGGTACAGACAGAGAGAGTGTTAATGGGTACAGACAGATATGTAGTTAGTTACAGTCAGAGAGTTTTAATGGGTACAGACAGAGAGAGTTTTAATGGGTACATAGAGATAAGTAGTTAGACAGAGAGAGTTTTAATGGGTACAGACAGAGAGAGTGTTAATGGGTACAGACAGAGAGAGTTTTAATGGGTACATAGAGATAAGTAGTTAGACAGAGAGAGTTTTAATGGGTACAGACAGAGAGAGTGTTAATGGGTACAGACAGAGAGAGTGTTAATGGGTACAGACAGATATGTAGTTAGTTACAGTCAGATAGTTTTAATGGGTACAGACAGAGAGTGGTTTAATGGGTACATAGAGATAAGTAGTTAGACAGAGAGAGTTTTAATGGGTACAGACAGAGAGAGTGTTAATGGGTACAGACAGAGAGAGTTTTAATGGGTACATAGAGATAAGTAGTTAGACAGAGAGAGTTTTAATGGGTACAGACAGAGAGAGTTTTAATGGGTACAGACAGAGACAGTTTTAATGGGTACATAGAGATAAGTAGTTAGACAGAGAGTGTTAATGGGTACATAGAGATAAGTAGTTAGACAGAGAGAGTGTTAATGGGTACAGACAGATATGTAGTTAGTTACAGTCAGAGAGTTTTAATGGGTACAGACAGAGAGAGTTTTAATGGGTACATAGAGATAAGTAGTTAGACAGAGAGTTTTAATGGGTACAGACAGAGAGAGTGTTAATGGGTACAGACAGAGAGAGTGTTAATGGGTACAGACAGAGAGAGTGTTAATGGGTACAGACAGAGAGAGTGTTAATGGGTACATAGAGATAAGTAGTTAGACAGAGAGTGTGTTAATGGGTACAGACAGAGAGAGTTTTAATGGGTACAGACAGAGAGAGTTTTAATGGGTACAGACAGAGAGAGTGTTAATGGGTACAGACAGAGAGAGTTTTAATGGGTACATAGAGATAAGTAGTTAGACAGAGAGTGTGTTAATGGGTACAGACAGAGAGAGTTTTAATGGGTACAGACAGAGAGAGTTTTAATGGGTACAGACAGAGAGAGTGTTAATGGGTACAGACAGAGAGAGTTTTAATGGGTACATAGAGATAAGTAGTTAGACAGAGAGTGTTAATGGGTAAATAAACTCAGCGGAAACGAAACGTCCCTTTTTCAGGCCCCATCTTTGAAAGATAATTGGTAAAAATCCAAGTAACTTCACAGATCTTCATTGTAAAGGGTTTAAACACTGTTTCCCATGCTTGTTCAATGAACCATAAACAATAAATGAACATGGACCTGTGGCACGGTCGTTAAGACACTAACAGCTTACAGACGGTAGGCAATTAAGATCACAGTTATGAAAACTTAGGACACTAAATAGGCCTTTCTACTGACTCTGAAAAACACCAAAAGAAAGATGCCCAAGGTCCCAACTTATCTGTGTGAAGAGCAAAGAGCCCGGATCTCAATCCCATTGAGCACCTCTGGGACCTGTTCGATCGGAGGGTGAGGGCTAGGTCCAATCCCCCCAGAAATGTCCGGGAACTTGCAGGTGCCTTGGTGGAAGAGTGTGGTAACATCACGCAGCAAGAACTGGCAAATCTGGTGCAGTCCTTGAGGAGGAGATGCACTGCAGTACTTAATGCAGCTGGTGGCCACACCAGATACTGACTGTTACTTTTGATTTTGACCCCCCCCTTTGTTCAGGGACACATTATTCCATTTCTGTTAGTCACATGTCTGTGGAACTTGTTCAGTTTATGTCTCAGTTGTTGAATCTTATGTTCATACAAATATTTACACATGTTCAGTTTGATGAAAATAAACACAGTTGACAGTGAGAGGACGTTTATTTTGTTGCTGAGTTTAGATATACGTAGTTAGTTACAGACAGAGAGAGTGTGAATGGGTACAGACAGAGAGAGTGTGAATGGGTACAGACAGAGAGAGTGTGAATGGGTACAGACAGAGAGAGTGTGAATGGGTACAGACAGAGAGAGTATGAATGGGTACAGACAGAGAGAGTGTGAATGGGTACACACAGAGAGAGTGTGAATGGGTACAGACAGAGAGAGTGTGAATGGGTACACACAGAGAGAGTGTGAATGGGTACAGACAGAGAGAGTGTGAATGGGTACACACAGAGAGAGTGTGAATGGGTACAGACAGAGAGAGTGTGAATGGGTACACACAGAGAGAGTGTGAATGGGTACAGACAGAGAGAGTGTGAATGGGTACAGACAGAGAGTGTGTGAATGGGTACAGAGAGAGAGTGTGAATGGGTACAGACAGAGAGAGTGTGAATGGGTACACACAGAGAGAGTGTGAATGGGTACAGACAGAGAGAGTGTGAATGGGTACAGACAGAGAGTGTGTGAATGGGTACAGACAGAGAGAGTGTGAATGGGTACAGACAGAGAGAGTGTGAATGGGTACAGACAGAGAGTGTGTGAATGGGTACAGACAGAGAGAGTGTGAATGGGTACAGACAGAGAGAGTGTGAATGGGTACAGACAGAGAGAGTGTGAATGGGTACAGACAGAGAGAGTGTGAATGGGTACAGACAGAGAGAGTGTGAATGGGTACACACAGAGAGAGTGTGAATGGGTACAGACAGAGAGAGTGTGAATGGGTACAGACAGAGAGAGTGTGAATGGGTACAGACAGAGAGAGTGTGAATGGGTAGAGACAGAGAGAGTGTGAATGGGTACAGACAGAGAGAGTGTGAATGGGTACAGACAGAGAGAGTGTGAATGGGTACAGACAGAGAGAGTGTGAATGGGTACAGACAGAGAGAGTGTGAATGGGTACAGACAGAGAGAGTGTGAATGGGTACAGACAGAGAGAGTGTGAATGGGTACAGACAGAGAGAGTGTGAATGGGTACAGACAGAGATAGTGTGAATGGGTACAGACAGAGAGAGTGTGAATGGGTACAGACAGAGAGAGTGTGAATGGGTACAGACAGAGAGAGTGTGAATGGGTACAGACAGAGAGAGTGTGAATGGGTACAGACAGAGAGAGTGTGAATGGGTACACACAGAGAGAGTGTGAATGGGTACAGACAGAGAGAGTGTGAATGGGTACAGACAGAGAGAGTGTGAATGGGTACAGACAGAGAGAGTGTGAATGGGTACAGACAGAGAGAGTGTGAATGGGTACAGACAGAGAGAGTATGAATGGGTACAGACAGAGAGAGTGTGAATGGGTACACACAGAGAGAGTGTGAATGGGTACAGACAGAGAGAGTGTGAATGGGTACAGACAGAGAGAGTGTGAATGGGTACAGACAGAGAGAGTGTGAATGGGTACAGACAGAGAGAGTGTGAATGGGTACAGACAGAGATAGTGTGAATGGGTACAGACAGAGAGAGTGTGAATGGGTACAGACAGAGAGAGTGTGAATGGGTACAGACAGAGAGAGTGTGAATGGGTACAGACAGAGAGAGTGTGAATGGGTACAGACAGAGAGAGTGTGAATGGGTACAGACAGAGAGAGTGTGAATGGGTACAGACAGAGAGAGTGTTACGTTACAGCCTTATTCTAACATGGATTAAGTTAATGTTTTTCCTCATCAATCTACAAACAATACATCATAATGACATCACAATACCCCATAATGACAAAGCAAAAACAGGTTTTTATAAATGTTTGCAAATGTATTAAAAACAAAAACATAAGTACTTTATTTACATAAGTATTCAGACCCTTTGCTATGAGACTCGAAATTGAGCTCAGGTGCATCCTGTTTCCATTGATCATCCTTCAGATGTTTCTACAACTTGATTGGAGTCCACCTGTGGTAAATTCAATTGATTGGACATGATTTGGAAAGGCACACACCTGTCTATATAAGGTCCCACAGTTGACAGCGCATGTCAGAGCAAAAACCAAGCCATGAGGTCGAAGGAATTGTCCATAGAGCTCCGAGACAGGATTGTGTCGAGGCACAGATCTGGGGAAGGGAACCAAAACATTTCTGCAGCATTGAAGGTCCCAAGGACACAGTGGCCTCCATCATTCTTAAATGGAAGAAGTTTGGAACCACCAAGACTCTTCCTAGAGCTGGCCGCCCTGTGGAGAAGGGCCTTGGTCAGGGAGGTGACCAAGAACCCGATGGTCACTCTAACAGAGCTCCAGAGTTCCTCTGTGGAGATGGGAGAACCTTCCAAAAGGACAACCATCTCTGCATCACTCCACCAATCAGGCTTTTATGGTAGAGTGGCCAGACGGAAGCCACTCCTCAGTAAAAGGCACATGACAGCTCACTTGGAGTTTGCCAAAAGGCACCTAAAGGACTCTCAGACCATGAGAAACAAGATTCTCTGGTCTGATGAAACCAAGATTGAACTATTTGGCCTGAATGCCAAGCGTCACGTCTGGAGGAAACCTGGCACCATCCCTACGGTGAAGCATGGTGGTGGCAGCATCATGCTGTGGGGATGTTTTTCAGCTGCAGGGACTGGGAGACTAGTCAGGATCGAGGGAAAGATGAACCGAGCAAAGTAAAGAGATACTTGATGAAAACCTGCTCCAGAGCACTCAGGACCTCAGACTGGGGTGAAGGTTCATCCATCAACAGGACAACGACCCTAAGCACACAGCCAAGACAACTCAGGAGTGGCTTCAGGACAAGTCTCTGAATGTCCTTGAGTGGCCCAGCCAGAGCCCGGACTTGAACCCGATCGAACATCTCTGGAGAGACCTGAAAATAGCTGTGCAGCGACGCTCCCCATCCAACCTGACAGAGCTTGAGAGGATCTGCAGAGAAGAATGGGAGAAACTCCCCAAATACAGGTGTGCCAAGCTTGTAGCGTCATACCCAAGAAGACTCAACGCTGTAATCGCTGCCAAAGGTGCTTCAACAAAGTACTGAGTAAAGGGCCTGAATACTTATGTAAATGTGATATTTCCGTTTTTATTTAATACATTCGCAAAAAAATTGGAGTGTAGACTGAGTGTAGTATTGAGTGTAGACAGATGAGGGGGGGAAAACGATTTAATCCATTTTAAAATAAGGCTGTAACGTAACAAAATCTGGAAAAGTCAAGAGGTCTGAATACTTTCCGAATGCGCTGTAAGTAGTTAGTTGTACATATGTAACTGTTGAGTTGGTTAACAGCCCTCAGGGTGAACACTGCAGCGTGACCTGGTAATACATATGGATATAGCGAAAGACAGAGACAGAGAGATAAACAGAGAGAGAGAGAGAGAGATAAACAGAGAGAGAGAGAGAGAGATAAA
>NC_059448.1:1320000-1447500 GCF_905237065.1 Salmo salar
GGTCTGGGTCAGCCAATAAAGGTCAGCCATTAAAGGTCAGCCAATAAAGGTCAGGGTCAGCCATTAAAGGTCAGCCAATAAAGGTCAGCCAATAAAGGTCAGCCAATAAAGGTCAGCCATTAAAGGTCAGCCAATAAAGGTCAGCCAATAAAGGTCAGCCATTAAAGGTCAGCCAATAAAGGTCAGCCAATAAAGGTCAGCCATTAAATGTCAGCCATTAAAGGTCAGCCAATAAAGGTCAGCCAATAAAGGTCAGCCATTAAAGGTCAGCCAATAAAGGTCAGCCAATAAAGGTCAGCCATTAAAGGTCAGCCATTAAAGGTCAGCCATTAAAGGTCAGCCAATAAAGGTCAGCCAATAAAGGTCAGGGTCAGCCATTAAAGGTCAGCCATTAAAGGTCAGCCATTAAAGGTCAGCCATTAAAGGTCAGCCAATAAAGGTCAGCCATTAAAGGTCAGCCAATAAAGGTCAGCCATTAAAAGTCAGCCAATAAAGGTCAGCCAATAAAGGTCAGGGTCAGCCATTAAAGGTCAGCCAATAAAGGTCAGGGTCAGCCAATAAAGGTCAGCCAATAAAGGTCAGGGTCAGCCATTAAAGGTCAGCCATTAAAGGTCAGCCAATAAAGGTCAGCCATTAAAGGTCAGCCATTAAAGGTCAGCCAATAAAGGTCAGGGTCAGCCATTAAAGGTCAGCCATTAAAGGTCAGCCATTAAAGGTCAGCCAATAAAGGTCAGCCATTAAAGGTCAGCCATTAAAGGTCAGCCAATAAAGGTCAGGGTCAGCCATTAAAGGTCAGCCATTAAAGGTCAGCCATTAAAGGTCAGCCATTCAAGGTCAGCCAATGACTAAATAGGAAATATGGTGGCATTTGGAACTCATACCCTAAAGTACATGAACTAGCCGATACAGTATATATGAACATTTAGAGAGAGAGAGAGAGAGAGAGAGAGAGAGAGAGACGGAGAGACAGAGAGACGGAGAGACAGAGAGACAGAGAGAGAGAGAGAGAGAGAGAGAGAAAGATAAAGTACATGCTCAAACAGGTTCCTGCATTTTTTGTTGTTGAAGGATTCAAACTTTTCACTCCCATCAATCTCTTCTTCTTTTCTCTCTAACCCCCCCCTTCTCTCTCTCTCCCCCTTCTCTCTCTCTCCCCCTTCTCTCTCTCTCCCCCTTCTCTCTCTCTACCCCTTCTCTCTCTCTCTACCCCTCCCCCCCAAAATGTCCCAGATTTCCAGCTAAGGAATTCCAACACTTCTAGTCCAGTCATGCCCACCCTGAACCTCCAACTTCAACAGACCACACCCGCACACACACACACACACACACACACACACACACACACACACACACACACACACACACACACACACACACACACACAAACTAAACATGTGTAAAGGTTTTGCTATAGCTAAGAACTGCCCATAAGCCTTGTCCCAGCCAGAACTGCCCATAAGCCTTGTCCCAGCCAGAACTGCCCATAAGCCTTGTCCCAGCCAGAACAGCCCATAAGCCTTGTCCCAGCCAGAACAGCCCATAAGCCTTGTCCCAGCCAGAACAGCCCATAAGCCTTGTCCCAGCCAGAACAGCCCATAAGCCTTGTCCCAGCCAGAACTGCCCATAAGCCTTGTCCCAGCCAGAACAGCCCATAAGCCTTGTCCCAGCCAGAACAGCCCATAAGCCTTGTCCCAGCCAGAACAGCCCATAAGCCTTGTCCCAGCCAGAACTGCCCATAAGCCTTGTCCCAGCCAGAACAGCCCATAAGCCTTGTCCCAGCCAGAACAGCCCATAAGCCTTGTCCCAGCCAGAACTGCCCATAAGCCTTGTCCCAGCCAGAACAGCCCATAAGCCTTGTCCCAGCCAGAACTGCCCATAAGCCTTGTCCCAGCCAGAACAGCCCATAAGCCTTGTCCCAGCCAGAACAGCCCATAAGCCTTGTCCCAGCCAGAACAGCCCATAAGCCTTGTCCCAGCCAGAACTGCCCATAAGCCTTGTCCCAGCCAGAACAGCCCATAAGCCTTGTCCCAGCCAGAACTGCCCATAAGCCTTGTCCCAGCCAGAACAGCCCATAAGCCTTGTCCCAGCCAGAACTGCCCATAAGCCTTGTCCCAGCCAGAACAGCCCATAAGCCTTGTCCCAGCCAGAACTGCCCATAAGCCTTGTCCCAGCCAGAACAGCCCATAAGCCTTGTCCCAGCCAGAACAGCCCATAAGCCTTGTCCCAGCCAGAACTGCCCATAAGCCTTGTCCCAGCCAGAACAGCCCATAAGCCTTGTCCCAGCCAGAACTGCCCATAAGCCTTGTCCCAGCCAGAACAGCCCATAAGCCTTGTCCCAGCCAGAACTGCCCATAAGCCTTGTCCCAGCCAGAACTGCCCATAAGCCTTGTCCCAGCCAGAACAGCCCATAAGCCTTGTCCCAGCCAGAACAGCCCATAAGCCTTGTCCCAGCCAGAACTGCCCATAAGGCAGCAGTCCAACTCCTGTTTCTGCAGTGAGACAGCTTGATGTACCAGGACACCCCCTGGACAGGACACTAGTCTATCTCCTGTTTCTGTAGTGAGACAGCTTGATGTACCAGGACACCCCCTGGACAGGACACTAGTCTATCTCCTGTTTCTGTAGTGAGACAGCTTGATGTACCAGGACACCCCCTGGACAGGACACTAGTCTATCTCCTGTTTCTGTAGTGAGACAGCTTGATGTACCAGGACACCCCCTGGACAGGACACCCCCTGGACAGGACACCCCCTGGACAGGACACTAGTCTATGGCAGTGCCTTACCCCTAATCCATCTCCCTAACAAAGCTGGGGCAAAAATCCATATCAGGATAAATTGTCTGAATTGATGTGATAAGGACAAACAGAAGGAGAAGTTTAAAACGTTAATGTGAAGCAGTTTATTGTTCTCCTACTGGTACATACTATTTCATTTCAAACTTCACATCTCTCTACTACAGGCTACTTATCATAATGAACGATATCAGCAAAACGGCTGTGAAACATGGGTCGGTATGGTCAGCGTCGATAATTTAACTGGGGATGGAACCCCAACCTACCAGTATTTACCCACAATGCCCCTGAGTTAGCTATAGACCATCTATCTCCACCACTAAGAGACAGTATTTACCCAGTATTTACCCACAATGCCCCTGAGTTAGCTCTAGACCATCTATCTCCACCACTAAGAGACAGTATTTACCCAGTATTTACCCACAATGCCCCTGAGTTAGCTCTAGACCATCTATCTCCACCACTAAGAGACAGTATTTACCCAGTATTTACCCACAATGCCCCTGAGTTAGCTCTAGTCCATCTATCTCCACCACTAAGAGACAGTATTTACCCACAATGCCCATCTCCACCACTAAGAGACAGTATTTACCCACAATGCCCTGAGTTAGCTATAGACCATCTATCACCACCACTAAGAGACAGTATTTACCCAGTATTTACCCACAATGCCCTGAGTTAGCTCTAGACCATCTACTCCACCACTAAGAGACAGTATTTACCCACAATGCCCCTGAGTTAGCTATAGTCCATCTATCTCCACCACTAAGAGACAGTATTTACCCAGTATTTACCCACAATGCCCCTGAGTTAGCTCTAGACCATCTATCTCCACCACTAAGAGACAGTATTTAACCAGTATTTACCCACAATGCCCCTGAGTTAGCTCTAGACCATCTACTCCACCACTAAGAGACAGTATTTACCCACAATGCCCCTGAGTTAGCTATAGTCCATCTATCTCCACCACTAAGAGACAGTATTTACCCAGTATTTACCCACAATGCCCCTGAGTTAGCTCTAGACCACCTATCTCCACCACTAAGAGACAGTATTTACCCACAATGCCCTGAGTTAGCTCTAGACCATCTATCTCCACCACTAAGAGACAGTATTTACCCACAATGCCCTGAGTTAGCTCTAGACCATCTATCTCCACCACTAAGAGACAGTATTTACCCACAATGCCCTGAGTTAGCTCTAGACCATCTATCACCACCACTAAGAGACAGTATTTAACCAGTATTTACCCACAATGCCCCTGAGTTAGCTCTAGTCCATCTATCTCCACCACTAAGAGACAGTATTTACCCAGTATTTACCCACAATGCCCTGAGTTAGCTCTAGACCATCTATCTCCACCACTAAGAGACAGTATTTACCCAGTATTTACCCACAATGCCCCTGAGTTAGCTCTAGACCATCTATCTCCACCACTAAGAGACAGTATTTACCCACAATGCCCCTGAGTTAGCTCTAGACCATCTATCTCCACCACTAAGAGACAGTATTTACCCACAATGCCCTGAGTTAGCTATAGACCATCTACTCCACCACTAAGAGACAGTATTTACCCACAATGCCCCTGAGTTAGCTCTAGACCATCTATCTCCACCACTAAGAGACAGTATTTAACCAGTATTTACCCACAATGCCCTGAGTTAGCTCTAGACCATCTATCTCCACCACTAAGAGACAGTATTTACCCAGTATTTACCCACAATGCCCCTGAGTTAGCTCTAGACCATCTATCTCCACCACTAAGAGACAGTATTTACCCAGTATTTACCCACAATGCCCCTGAGTTAGCTCTAGACCATCTACTCCACCACTAAGAGACAGTGTTTACCCAGTATTTACCCACAATGCCCCTGAGTTAGCTCTAGACCATCTATCTCCACCACTAAGAGACAGTATTTACCCAGTATTTACCCACAATGCCCCTGAGTTAGCTCTAGTCCATCTATCTCCACCACTAAGAGACAGTGTTTACCCACTATGTTACTACTAACAGCCTAGAGATCACCAGCACTGAGAGGAAGTGGTCACAAACAACACACACGCGCGCGCAAGCATGTACACTCACACGCGCGCACACGCACAGAGATTGAGAGAAGAGGTGGAAAGAGAGCAAAAGAGAAAGAGAAAAATGGAGCGAGAGAGAGAGAAGATGCAAGTCCTGACAGGGGAAAGAGATGAGAACTCTGCACAAGTACTGACTTGTCCACAAAACACGCTGCTGTCTTCAGAGTTCAACTGACTTCCTGAAAATGTAACCACGAGAGAGACAGAGAAGAGAGAAGAGAGAAAGAGGAGGAAGGGGAGGGGGGAGAGAGAGAGAGAGAAGGGGGGAGAGAGAGAGAGAGAGAGAGAGAGAAGGGGGAGAGAGAGAGAGAAGGGGGAGAGAGAGAGAGAGAAGGGGGAGAGAGAGAGAGAGAGAGAGAAGGGGGAGAGAGAGAGAGAGAGAAGGGGGAGAGAGAGAGAGAGAGAGAGAAGGGGAGAGAGAGAGAGAGAGAAGGGGAGAGAGAGAGAGAGAGAGAGAGAAGGGGGAGAGAGAGAGAGAGAGAAGGGGGAGAGAGAGAGAGAGAAGGGAGAGAGAGAGAGAGAGAGAAGGGGGAGAGACTTGCCTGCTTCAGAGAAACTGTCAAAGAAACTCTGTGGACATTAAAGATGATTCTCTTCTACCAAAAAGGTCTCCCTCTCTCCTCTTGCGTTATCTGCATGCCTACTGTTTGCTCAATCATTTGTGTGTGTGTGTGTGTGTGTGTGTGTGTTAGAGCGTTGTGGAGAAAGACTGCAGGTTTGTTTACAAACACCACACCCACCACCCTGAGCTTTCCAAACCCTGAAAATGTCTGTGACACACACACACACACACACAGGCCATTCTCAGCAAACACATCTTCATGCTCCTCATGTGACTGGCTGTAGGTGTGTGTGTGTGTGGCAGACATTCTCGATGGGGGAAGTGGCTCACAGAAGAGTCTCTCTTCACTTCCTATATGTTGCGGTGTGTGTGTGTGTGTGTGTGTGTGTGTGTGTGTGTGTGTGTGTGTGTGTGTGTGTGTGTGTGTGTGTGTGTGTGAGTCAAGTTGCTGTGTGCAACATGACCAAATAAGGAGCTCAGAATGTAGCTGAAAACACGGAACTCAGACACCATTCTGCAGTATGAATGGTTAAAAAACGCTTTTTACCAGAAGTCAGGAGAGTCACCACAAGACAAGGTCACAGACAGGAATAACTTGACAAAATATTCTCTACTGTTTATAAAAGAACCAGATATTCTCTTAACATGTTTATCCAACAAGTTTATAGACACCAGAACCAACTAGTTGTTGATGTGACAGTGTCAAAATTACCCAATCTCTCTCTCTCTCTCTCTCTCTCCTCTCTCTCTCTCTCTCTCTCCTCTCTCCTCTCTCCTCCTCTCTCCTTCTCTCTCTCTCTCTCTCTCTCTCTCCTCTCTCCTCTCTCCTCTCTCCTTCTCTCTCTCCTCTCTCATCTCTCCTTCTCTCCTCTCTCCAATTTAATTCAAGGGCTTTATCGGCATGGGAACCACACGTTAACATTGTGAAAGCGATGTAATTGTCTCTCCACCGAGTTCCCTGTAAGTTGGCTACTCCCTGGTTGGTCAACAACTGAAAAACACACTCCTGATGTCAGAGCCGCAAACACACACACACGTTAGCTAGCGTTAGCGTTAGCCTACTTACTGTCACACCGGCCAGTTGACCTCCGGGTGTTGCTGCCCAGACCGACTCTTTCCCCGCCTCAGACCCACAGATCGCTGCCTCTTGCACGAAGGGAGGTGTTCCCGCCATCAGATTGGTTATATAACCATCCCACGCCATGATTCAACTGCACTGATGAATATATACACCTATAAACTAGGGGGAGAAGAGAGGTGGACGAGAGGGAGAGAGGAGAGGGAGAGAGGTGGGGTGGACGAGAGGGAGAGAGGTGAAGGAGAGAGGTGGGGGGTGGACGAGAGGGAGAGAGGTGGGGTGGACGAGAGGGAGAGAGGTGGGGTGGACGAGAGGGAGAGGAGAGGGAGAGAGTTGAGGTGGAGGAGAGAGAGAGAGAGAGAGGTGGGGTGGAAGAGAGGGAGAGAGGTGAGATGGACGAGAGGTGGGGTGGAAGAGAGGGAGAGAGGTGGGGTGGAAGAGAGGGAGAGAGGTGAGGTGGAAGAGAGGGGGAGAGGTGAGGTGGAGGAGAGAGGGAGAGAGATGAGGTGGAGGAGAGAGGGAGAGAGATGGGGTGGAAGAGAGATGAGGTGGGAGAGAGGGGGAGAGGTGAGGTGGAGGAGAGAGGGAGAGAGATGAGGTGGAGGAGAGAGGGAGAGAGGTGAGGTGGGAGAGAGGGGGAGAGGTGAGGTGGAGGAGAGAGGGAGAGAGATGAGGTGGAGGAGAGAGGGAGAGAGGTGAGGTGGAGGAGAGAGGGGGAGAGGTGAGGTGGAGGAGAGAGGGAGAGAGATGAGGTGGAGGAGAGAGGGAGAGAGGTGAGATGGACGAGAGAAACCAACATCCTTAACATTCAACATCCCGAGGCTACTGCATTAAAATCTTGCACAGTGTGAGTCAAAAGGTAGAATGCAACACAAATCACCACGGATAACAAATAGTCATAAAGACGTGAAGGCCGATGTGGAGAACTATAAAGGTCTTACCTGAGCGGCTCGCAGGGACCGGGGAGTGAAGCGGGAGGAAGAGAAGGCGCGCGATTATATATACGGTGTCGCACCCACCCCTCCGGACTTCCTCATTCAGACGGGGAGAAACCGGGGCGCGTTCAGTTCACTCAACGTTTCATTCCGTTATGTAGAGTACCGAAGTCCCCTTTTCCACCCCCCCCCAAAAAAAACATTTCTTCAACAGTCTCGTAGGCTGCAGCAAAATTCGTACAGCAGCACTCTAGACCAGTCCCCTCCGGGTAACCTTAATTACAACGATGTTCAACGGGTCGTTCAGAACAACGGGTCGTTCAGAACAACGGGTCGTTCAGATCAACGGGTCGTTCAGAACAACGGGTCGTTCAGTACAGCACCATTTTCATTGTAATTAAACGTTTGCACACCGTTGTGTCCTGATGAACGGGACTCTCAGAAGCACACGGGGATTTACATAGGGCGCCATTGTATCATGCTGCTGCTGCTGCAAACGATGTCCTGGCATTCTCTAAGAGAACGCTTTTGCTCTCTTGGTTTTGACAATCTGACAGCATTAGAAATGTTAATATTATGACAACACCAAATTACAAACTACTCTACACTTTTCCTCCAAACCAGCTCTGTTTCCGTTTCATACGTCCATTTTATTTATTTTTTATTTTTTTTATTTTTAAATTGTAGGTGATTTATATTTTATTGCCACTAAAACGTTTCCAATATTTATTTTAGAATGGTCATGGATAAAGTTGACAAACTGTTCTCTTTCTGCATAGGCACAGCATTCCACACAGTCCTACACACACCTCTGGGATTCTCAGACCTGTCTCTGCAGAACTCACTGTGTGTGTGTGTGTGTGTGTGTGCGTGTGTGTGTGTGTGTCTGTTTGTCTGTGAGTGTGTGTGTGTGTGTGTGTGTGTGTGTGTGTGTCTGTTTGTCTGTGAGTGTGTGTGTGTGTGTGTGTGTGTGTGTGTGTGTGTGTGTGTGTGTGTGTGTGTGTGTGTGTGTGTGTGTGAGAGAGAGATGGCTCAGAACTGTCTGGTCGGACTGCAGGCCTCTTGGTCAGTCTCCTGTATCCAGGTGTTATTGTTTGAATGGGTGTGTGTATCGTGTTTAAAGCACACACACACACACACACACACACACACACACACACACACACACACACACACACACACACACACACACACACACACACACACACACACACACTCACAGACAAACAGACACACACACACACACGCACACGCACACACACATGCAATAACCACATCCTGTAACCTTATAGAAGAGAGCGAAGGAGAAAGAGAGGCGGAGAAAGGGTAGGGAGGAGTACTTGAGAAAACAAGATGGAGGGTAGAAAGAAGAGGTGAGGTGACAGAGAGAAGGAGGACTGGAACTGACAAGCAGAACGACACATGCTTTAGGAGAATCAGAAGAGTCAGATAGGGCTGGTAGAGCATGGCTCTTGCACTGCCAGGATAGTGGGTTCGATTCCCAGGAACATCCATACCAAAATGTATTCACCCACTACTGTAAGTCACTTTGGATAAAAGCTAAATGGCATACAGTATATAGAAGTATCCTAACCTGTCTTCTAATCAGGGGAGAGGACTGGTACATACTAGTATCCTAACCTGTCTTCTAATCAGGGGAGAGGACTGGTACATACTAGTATCCTAACCTGTCTCCTAATCAGGGGAGAGGACTGGTACATACTAGTATCCTAACCTGTCTCCTAATCAGGGGAGAGGACTGGTACATACTAGTATCCTAACCTGTCTCCTAATCAGGAGAGAGAAGGACTGGTACATACTAGTATCCTAACCTGTCTCCTAATCTAGGGAGAGGACTGGTACATACTAGTATCCTAACCTGTCTCCTAATCAGGGGAGAGGACTGGTACATACTAGTATCCTAACCTGTCTTCTAATCAGGGGAGAGGACTGGTACATACTAGTATCCTAACCTGTCTCCTAATCAGGGGAGAGGACTGGTACATACTAGTATCCTAACCTGTCTTCTAATCAGGGGAGAGGACTGGTACATACTAGTATCCTAACCTGTCTCCTAATCAGGGGAGAGGACTGGTACATACTAGTATCCTAACCTGTCTCCTAATCAGGGGAGAGGACTGGTACATACTAGTATCCTAACCTGTCTTCTAATCAGGGGAGAGGACTGGTACATACTAGTATCCTAACCTGTCTCCTAATCAGGGGAGAGGACTGGTACATACTAGTATCCTAACCTGTCTCCTAATCAGGGGAGAGGACTGGTACATACTAGTATCCTAACCTGTCTCCTAATCAGGGGAGAGGACTGGTACATACTAGTATCCTAACCTGTCTCCTAATCAGGGGAGAGAAGGACTGGTACATACTAGTATCCTAACCTGTCTCCTAATCAGGGGAGAGGACTGGTACATACTAGTATCCTAACCTGTCTCCTAATCAGGGGAGAGGACTGGTACATACTAGTATCCTAACCTGTCTCCTAATCAGGGGAGAGGACTGGTACATACTAGTATCCTAACCTGTCTCCTAATCAGGGGAGAGGACTGGTACATACTAGTATCCTAACCTGTCTCCTAATCAGGGGAGAGGACTGGTACATACTAGTATCCTAACCTGTCTCCTAATCAGGGGAGAGGACTGGTACATACTAGTATCCTAACCTGTCTCCTAATCAGGGGAGAGAAGGACTGGTACATACTAGTATCCTAACCTGTCTCCTAATCAGGGGAGAGGACTGGTACATACTAGTATCCTAACCTGTCTTCTAATCAGGGGAGAGGACTGGTACATACTAGTATCCTAACCTGTCTCCTAATCAGGGGAGAGGACTGGTACATACTAGTATCCTAACCTGTCTCCTAATCAGGGGAGAGGACTGGTACATACTAGTATCCTAACCTGTCTTCTAATCAGGGGAGAGGACTGGTACATACTAGTATCCTAACCTGTCTCCTAATCAGGGGAGAGGACTGGTACATACTAGTATCCTAACCTGTCTTCTAATCAGGGGAGAGGACTGGTACATACTAGTATCCTAACCTGTCTCCCTAATCAGGAGAGAGAAGGACTGGTACATACTAGTATCCTAACCTGTCTCCTAATCAGGGGAGAGGACTGGTACATACTAGTATCCTAACCTGTCTCCTAATCAGGGGAGAGGACTGGTACATACTAGTATCCTAACCTGTCTTCTAATCAGGGGAGAGGACTGGTACATACTAGTATCCTAACCTGTCTCCTAATCAGGAGAGAGAAGGACTGGTACATACTAGTATCCTAACCTGTCTCCTAATCAGGGGAGAGGACTGGTACATACTAGTATCCTAACCTGTCTCCTAATCAGGGGAGAGGACTGGTACATACTAGTATCCTAACCTGTCTTCTAATCAGGGGAGAGGACTGGTACATACTAGTATCCTAACCTGTCTCCTAATCAGGGGAGAGGACTGGTACATACTAGTATCCTAACCTGTCTCCTAATCAGGGGAGAGGACTGGTACATACTAGTATCCTAACCTGTCTTCTAATCAGGGGAGAGGACTGGTACATACTAGTATCCTAACCTGTCTCCTAATCAGGGGAGAGGACTGGTACATACTAGTATCCTAACCTGTCTCCTAATCAGGGGAGAGGACTGGTACATACTAGTATCCTAACCTGTCTCCTAATCAGGGGAGAGGACTGGTACATACTAGTATCCTAACCTGTCTTCTAATCAGGGGAGAGGACTGGTACATACTAGTATCCTAACCTGTCTCCTAATCAGGGGAGAGAAGGACTGGTACATACTAGTATCCTAACCTGTCTCCTAATCAGGGGAGAGGACTGGTACATACTAGTATCCTAACCTGTCTCCTAATCAGGGGAGAGGACTGGTACATACTAGTATCCTAACCTGTCTTCTAATCAGGGGAGAGGACTGGTACATACTAGTATCCTAACCTGTCTCCTAATCAGGGGAGAGGACTGGTACATACTAGTATCCTAACCTGTCTTCTAATCAGGGGAGAGGACTGGTACATACTAGTATCCTAACCTGTCTCCTAATCAGGGGAGAGGACTGGTACATACTAGTATCCTAACCTGTCTCCTAATCAGGGGAGAGGACTGGTACATACTAGTATCCTAACCTGTCTTCTAATCAGGGGAGAGGACTGGTACATACTAGTATCCTAACCTGTCTCCTAATCAGGGGAGAGGACTGGTACATACTAGTATCCTAACCTGTCTCCTAATCAGGGGAGAGGACTGGTACATACTAGTATCCTAACCTGTCTCCTAATCAGGGGAGAGGACTGGTACATACTAGTATCCTAACCTGTCTCCTAATCAGGGGAGAGAGTAGCATTTCACACAATATCAGGGGCGTGTTACTGCAAGTCTAATTACACACACAGCTACAGAATCCAACCTTTCATGCAGACCTTATACACAACATGTACAGACGCACACTCTCTGGACTCTTTCTCCATCTCTCCATCTCTCCCCTTCTTCTTCTCTCTCTCCATCTCTCCTCTTCTTCTCTCTCCATCTCTCCCCTTCTCCTTTCTCTCCACTTCTTCTCTCCCTCCATCTCTCCCCTTCTTCTCTCTCTCCATCTCTCCCCTTCTTCTTCTCTCTCTCCATCTCTCCCCTTCTTCTCTCTCCATCTCTCCCCTTCTTATACTCTCTCTCCATCTCTCCCCTTCTTTTCCCTCCATCTCTCCCCTTCTCCTCTCTCTCCCCTTCTTCTCTCTCTCCATCTCTCCCCTTCTTATACTCTCTCTCCATCTCTCCTCTTCTCCTTTCTCTCCACTTCTTCTCTCCCTCCATCTCTCCCCTCCATCTCTCCCCTTATTCTCTCTCTCCATCTCTCTCCTTCTTCTTATTGTCTCTCTCCTTTTCTAACACACACACACACACACACTGGGAGGTAGTGATGGAGCATGAAGACACCACACACACACACACACACACACACACACACACACACACACACACACACACACACACACACACACACACACACACACACACACACACACACACTTCTGTGTAAGCATTCACCTGAAGATTACATATAGACTAGCCAGTGCTAAAGGGCTGAACTATGAAGGAATGAGGAGTTGATCAGTAATCACACACACACCGACTTCCTGTAGCTAACGATACTCCGACTTCCTGACTCATTTTGAGAGAATGAAGACGAGAGATGAGAGGAAGTGGTCACAAACATCACACACACACACACACACACACACACACACACACAACCTTTAGCTAGAAGAGTTCTTAACCTCTCCTAACCATAGCTGTCAGTGTCTGATTGGTGCTAGTCTGTCTCCTTATTTGGCAAAACAGGAAGACAGAGAGAGAGAGAGAGAGAGAGAGAGAGAGAATAAGAGAGAGAGAATAAGAGAGAGAGAGAGAGAGAGAGAGAGAGAGAGAGAGAGAGAGAGAATAAGAGAGAGAGAGAGAGAGAGAGAGAGAGAGAGAATAAGAGAGAGAGAGAGAGAGAGAGAGAGAGAGAGAGAGAAAGAGAGAGGAACATTTTAAAAGAAGATGGAATGGTAAAATGTATAGATTGACAAGTAGCTTCTGGACTTGTGGGATGTTTTGGGATGCAGGCAGACTGTGTGACATGTCTATTAGTCTGTATTAGAAGGGTAAGAATAGCTGTCTATCTACATGTTGTTTGAAGTACAGCCCACTACTGTAGTAGGTCAAAGTTATGGAAAACCACGAAAGGCTGAAGTTAAGCCTTGTGGAGCTCATGAGAAAAATAGAAGCGTCAAAAATAGGTATATGTTGAGAAAATCAAATCAAATTTTATTTGTCACGTGCGCCGAATACAACAGTGAAATGCTGAATACAACAGGTGTAGTAGACCTCACAGTGAAATGCTGAATACAACAGGTGTAGTAGACCTCACAGTGAAATGCTGAATACAACAGGTGTAGTAGACCTCACAGTGAAATGCTGAATACAACAGGTGTAGTAGACCTCACAGTGAAATGCTGAATACAACAGGTGTAGTAGACCTCACAGTGAAATGCTGAATACAACAGGTGTAGTAGACCTCACAGTGAAATGCTGAATACAACAGGTGTAGTAGACCTTACAGTGAAACGCTGAATACAACAGGTGTAGTAGACCTCACAGTGAAACGCTGAATACAACAGGTGTAGTAGACCTCACAGTGAAACGCTGAATACAACAGGTGTAGTAGACCTCACAGTGAAACGCTGAATACAACAGGTGTAGTAGACCTCACAGTGAAACGCTGAATACAACAGGTGTAGTAGACCTCACAGTGAAACGCTGAATACAACAGGTGTAGTAGACCTTACAGTGAAATGCTGAATACAACAGGTGTAGTAGACCTCACAGTGAAATGCTGAATACAACAGGTGTAGTAGACCTCACAGTGAAATGCTGAATACAACAGGTGTAGTAGACCTCACAGTGAAATGCTGAATACAACAGGTGTAGTAGACCTCACAGTGAAATGCTGAATACAACAGGTGTAGTAGACCTCACAGTGAAATGCTGAATACAACAGGTGTAGTAGACCTTACAGTGAAATGCTGAATACAACAGGTGTAGTAGACCTCACAGTGAAATGCTGAATACAACAGGTGTAGTAGACCTCACAGTGAAATGCTGAATACAACAGGTGTAGTAGACCTCACAGTGAAATGCTGAATACAACAGGTGTAGTAGACCTTACAGTGAAATGCTGAATACAACAGGTGTAGTAGACCTTACAGTGAAATGCTGAATACAACAGGTGTAGTAGACCTTACAGTGAAATGCTGAATACAACAGGTGTAGTAGACCTCACAGTGAAATGCTGAATACAACAGGTGTAGTAGACCTCACAGTGAAATGCTGAATACAACAGGTGTAGTAGACCTCACAGTGAAATGCTGAATACAACAGGTGTAGTAGACCTTACAGTGAAATGCTGAATACAACAGGTGTAGTAGACCTCACAGTGAAATGCTGAATACAACAGGTGTAGTAGACCTCACAGTGAAATGCTGAATACAACAGGTGTAGTAGACCTCACAGTGAAATGCTGAATACAACAGGTGTAGTAGACCTCACAGTGAAATGCTGAATACAACAGGTGTAGTAGACCTCACAGTGAAATGCTGAATACAACAGGTGTAGTAGACCTTACAGTGAAATGCTGAATACAACAGGTGTAGTAGACCTCACAGTGAAATGCTGAATACAACAGGTGTAGTAGACCTCACAGTGAAATGCTGAATACAACAGGTGTAGTAGACCTCACAGTGAAATGCTGAATACAACAGAGCACTGAGGTGTGAAGCCCTTCAGCCCAACAATGGCAGGAGAGTTTGACAGCCTATCAAACCCAAATGTAGAGGCCTTAGAGGGCCCTGAACAGAGGTGATTACAATACAGTACCCCTTGGATGTAAACACAAACCATTAGAGAACCCCCTCCCTGACAGCTACCCTGACAACCCCCCCAACATCCCCTCACACCCTCCTGACAACCCCCCACGCCTTCCTATATTAACCAGACCATCCCCTGGCACAGTGCTATATTAACCAGACCATCCCCTGGCACAGTGCTATATTAACCAGACCATCCCCTGGCATGGCACAGTGCTATATTAACCAGACCATCCCCTGGCATGGCACAGTGCTATATTAACCAGACCATCCCCTGGCATGACACAGTGCTATATTAACCAGCCCATCCCTGGCATGACACAGTGCTATATTAACCAGACCATCCCCTGGTACAGTGCTATATTAACCAGACCATCCCCTGGTACAGTGCTATATTAACTAGACCATCCCCTGGCACAGTGCTATATTAACCAGACCATCCCCTGGCATGGCACAGTGCTATATTAACCAGACCATCCCCTGGCATGGCACAGTGCTATATTAACCAGACCATCCCTTGGCATGGCACAGTGCTATATTAGCACTATACCCCTTCTGTTGAGAGGGAAGTGTTACCGATGGGTGGAAACCCAGGATACTAGACAACGAGGACTCAGCCAATGTCAACCTGAACAAGTCTGGAACAGTAATGGTATAGGGCAACCCCCAAACAGTTTCAGCAGGACTTTAACCTAATCAAAGAGATAGCTCAGCAGGATAAGCGCTCTCTTGAGAAAGAAACCCCCACCCAGGCCTTCTGTCTGAGGAACAACTAGGTTCACCCAGCACCCCCTAGACCTTCTGTCTGAGGACCAACTAGGGTCACCCAGCGCGCCCTAGACCTTCTGTCTGAGGACCAACTAGGGTCACCCAGCGCACCCTAGACCTTCTGTCTGAGGACCAACTAGGGTCACCCAGAGCACCCTAGACCTTCTGTCTGTGGACCAACTAGGGTCACCCAGCCCACCCTAGACCTTCTGTCTGAGGAACAACTAGGTTCACCCAGCGCCCTAGACCTTCTGTCTGAGGACCAACTAGGTTCACCCAGTGCCCTAGACCTTCTGTCTGAGGAACAACTAGTGTCACCCAGCGCGCCCTAGACCTTCTGTCTGAGGATCAACTAGGGTCACCCAGGGCGCCAGGAAAGGGGGGCCACAGCACTGAAGGGAGTGATTGAAAAAAGCTTCTTCTACTTTCCCCAATGCACAAGTGGTTATATCCACCCTGCTACCAAGAAAGACTTCCACCCTGCTACCATACAGCAGATAAACGCAAGTATTTCCAGTGACTGTGCTTCAAAACCAAATGTTTTCCTGGCCCACCACTCCACCCTGCACTTGAACAGCCTCTATGACCAGGTCCACCTATACAAGGCAGCAGAGACCACCATCGCCAGGACTCTAAAGGATATCGCTCTCAAACGCAGCCCCAACACCTCACACAGGAGCAACAGATCAGTAGACACCCCGCCCAGACCAGCGAGACACTCTCCCAGACCTGTGGGACCCCCCCAGACCTACACATAGAGGACCCACGCCGAGAGGACCTACATCCAGACCACAACACCACCAGCCACATCCACAGCCCCACACCAACCAATCAACACCTCCCCAAGTCAACCATGCCCACACCCCATTTAGGCCCCATCAGATCAGACCTATGCCCCTCCTGCCCACCCCATGTCTCCCACTCCTGCAAAGACGGCTTCAACAACAGTAGCAACAGTAGCTAAGTTGGGGAGAAGTCTGTCCATAATAAAATGCTGGTCTACCTTCAAGGCAGGTCCTACAGACCCTAGTTTCTACCTTCTTAACAACACTATCAACAAGGCAGGTCCTACAGGCCCTAGTTTCTACCTTCTTAACAACACTATCAACAAGGCAGGTCCTACAGGCCCTAGTTTCTACCTTCTTAACAACACTATCAACAAGGCAGGTCCTACAGGCCCTAGTTTTGTCACAACAAGACTACTGTTCAGTCGTGTGATCAGGTGCCACAAAGAGGGACTTGGGAAAATTGAAAGTACACGGAGAGCTAACATTAAAATCTCTCATGGATCAAAGTGGAAGAGAGATTGACTTCCTCATTACTTGTTTTTGTAAGAGGTGTTGACAAGCTGAATGGACCGAGCTGTCTGTTTAAAATACTTGCACACAGGTCGGACACCCATGCCTACCCCACAAATCATGCCACCAGAGGTCTCTTCACAGTCCCCGAGTCCAAAACAGATTATGCGAGGAGCACAGTACTACATAGAGCCATGTTGTAACGCCCTGTCCATAGAGAGGGGTTTTTAGTTCTCTATTTTTGGTTAGGCCAGGGTGTTACATGGGTGGGCGTTCTATGTTGGTTTGTTTCTTTGGTTTGGCCGTGTGTGGCTCTCAATCAGGAACAGCTGTAGTTCGTTGTTGCTGATTGGGAGTCATACATAGGCAGCCTGTTTTTCCTTTGGGGTTTGTGGGTGATTGTTTTCTGTTTAGTTTGTTTCCTGACAGAATTGTGGCTGGTTGTTTTTTTGGTTTCGTTTTGTATAGTGTTCTCTTTTTTTCATTAAATTCTTGTAAGATGAACACATCCTCTGCTGCACCTTTGGTCTCATTTGAACGACGGCCGTTACACATGACTACATAGATCTATCTATTCCAGGTAACTGATAAAAGCAGTAGAATCCGATTTAAAAAATGGATAAAAATACACCTTATGGAACAACAGGGACTGTGAAGAGAACAACAGCAATCTTGGGGAAATCCTCTGCATTATCATTAACAGCAGACTCGTACATTTCCTCAGTGAAAACAATGTACTGAGCAAATGTCAAATTGGCTTTTTACCTAATTACCGTACGACAGACCACGTATTCACCCTGCACACCCTAACTGACAAACAAACAAACCAAAACAAAGGCAAAGTCTTCTCATGCTTTGTTGATTTCAAAAAAGCCTTTGACTCAATTTGGCCTGAGGGTCTGAGGGTCTGAGGGTCTGCTATACAAATGGATGGAAAGTGGTGTTGGGGGAAAAACATACAACATTATAAAATCCATGTACACAAACAACAAGTGTGCGGTTAAAATTGGCAAAAAAACACACATTTCTTTCCACAGGGCCGTGGGGTGAGACAGGGATGCAGATTAAGCCCCACCCTCTTCAACATATATATAATGAATTGGCGAGGACACTAGAACAGTCTGCAGCACCCGGCCCTCACCCTACTAGAATCTGAAGTCAAATGTCTACTGTTTGCTGATGATCTGGTGCTTCTGTCCCCAACCAAGGAGGGCCTACAGCAGCACCTAGATCTGCACAGATTCTGCCGGACCTGGGCCCTGACAGTAAATCTCAGTAAGACAAAAATAATTGTGTTCCAAAACAGGTCCAGTCGCCAGGACCACAAATACAAATTCCATCTAGACACCGTTACCTTAGAGCACACAACAAACTATACATTCCTCGGCCTAAATATCAGCGCCACAGGTAACTTCCACAAAGCTGTGAACGATCTGAGAGACAAGGCACGAAAGGCCTTCTACGCCACCAAAAGGAACATATAATTCAACATACCAATTAGGATCTGGCTAAAAATACTTGAATCAGTTATAGAACCCATTGCCCTTCATGGTTGTGAGGTCTGGGGTCCGCTCACCAACCAAGAATTCACAAAATGGGACAAACACCAAATTGAGACTCTGCATGCAGAATTCTGCAAAAATATCCTCCGCATACTATGTAAAACACCAAATAATGCATGCAGAGCAGAATTAGGTCGATACCCGCTAATTATCAAAATCCAGAAAAGAGCCGTTAAATTCTACAACCACCTAAAAGGAAGTGATTCCCAAACCTTCCATAACAAAGCCATCACCTACAGAGAGATGAACCTGGAGAAGAGTCCCCTAAGCAAGCTGGTCCTGGGGCTCTGTTCACAAACACAAACAGACCCCACAGAGCCTCAGGACAGCAACACAATTAGAGACAACCAAATCATGAGAAATCAAAAAGATAATTACTTGACATATTGGAAAGAATTAACAAAAAAACAGAGCAAACTAGAATGCTATTTGGCCCTAAACAGAGAGAACACAGTGGCAGAATACCTGACCACTGTGACTGACCCAAACTTAAGGAAAGCTTTGACTATGTACAGACTCAGTGAGCATAGCCTTGCTATTGAGAAAGGCCGCCGTAGGCAGACCTGTCTCAAGTTAAGAGACTAAACTGCTGGGTGTGACCCTAGATAGCAAGCTGTTACGGTCAAAACATACAGACTCAATGGTTGCTAAAATGGGAAGAGGTCTGTCCATGATTGGGTGTTGCTTTGCCTTCTTGACATCTCAGTCGACCAGACAAAGAAGGAAACATTTTAAAGAGGAAGGTTGAAAAAGAAAAAAGAATGTTGAAAAATGTTAAAGAAGAAAATATTTTGAAGAATGTTAAATAAGAAGGTTAAAGAAGGTTGAAGAAATGTTACAGAAGAAGAATGTTAAAAAAATAAGAAGGTTGAGGAAGAATGTTGAGGAAGAAGGTTGAGGAAGAAGGTTGAGGAAGAATGTTGAGGAAGAAGGTTGAGGAAGAAGGTTGAGGAAGAAGGTTGAGGAAGAATGTTGAGGAAGAAGGTTGAGGAAGAATGTTGAGGAAGAAGGTTGAGGAAGAAGGTTGAGGAAGAAGGTTGAGGAAGAATGTTGAGGAAGAATGTTGAGGAAGAATGTTGAGGAAGAATGTTGAGGAAGAAGGTTGAGGAAGAATGTTGAGGAAGAATGTTGAGGAAGAATGTTGAGGAAGAATGTTGAGGAAGAAGGTTGAGGAAGAATGTTGAGGAAGAAGGTTGAGGAAGAAGGTTGAGGAAGAATGTTGAGGAAGAAGGTTGAGGAAGAAGGTTTAGGAAGAATGTTGAGGAAGAATGTTGAGGAAGAAGGTTGAGGAAGAATGTTGAGGAAGAATGTTGAGGAAGAAGGTTGAGGAAGAATGTTGAGGAAGAATGTTGAGGAAGAAGGTTGAGGAAGAATGTTGAGGAAGAATGTTGAGGAAGAAGGTTGAGGAAGAATGTTGAGGAAGAAGGTTGAGGAAGAAGGTTGAGGACGAAACATTTAAAAAAAAAATAAAGTTGAAGAAGAATGTTCCAGATTTAAATGGGGGCTCTTTCTTGGCAAGACCATAATAATAGGATTTGTGCTTCTAGAGCTGTGCTTTGCCTTCAGCATAAGAGTATGTATTCGATGTACACACGACTGAGTACAGTAACACATACAGACATCAACCAATTAATCAGGTCATTCTCTGGAACTGTTACCAACTTGATGAATTAAACAAAAAACTAAACCTTTCCTTATGAAATAGTGTTTTTCTTTTAAAATCTGCTTGTTTGTTTGTCAACATCAAAGTTTTAGTCATCTGTTACCATGGTTACTAAACCATCCCATTGTGTGTCACGGTAACCAGCAGGTCTGTGTGTTTCATCGGGTAAAATATTCTAATTAACTATCGTTACCGCTACCAACCGCTTGTGAGACTGTGTGCTGTACCAAGTATCAGGACGGGGGGGCTGTTAGACTGTGTGCTGTACCAAGTATCGGGGGGGGACTGTTAGACTGTGTGCTGTACCAAGTATCAGGACAGGACAGGGGGGCTGTGAGACTGTGTGCTGTACCAAGTATCGGGGGGGGCTGTGAGACTGTGTGCTGTACCAAGTATCAGGACGGGGGGGGCTGTGAGACTGTGTGCTGTACCAAGTATCAGGACAGGACAGGGGGGCTGTGAGACTGTGTGCTGTACCAAGTATATGGACAGAGGGGGGGGCTGTTAGACTGTGTGCTGTATCAGGGGGGGGACTGTTAGACTGTGTGCTGTACCAAGTATCGGGGGGGGGCTGTTAGACTGTGTGCTGTACCAAGTATCAGGAGAGGGGGGGGGGCTGTTAGACTGTGTGCTGTACCAAGTATCAGGGGGGGACTGTTAGACTGTGTGCTGTACCAAGTATCAGGGGGGGGCTGTGAGACTGTGTGCTGTACCAAGTATCAGGACGGGGGGGGCTGTTAGACTGTGTGCTGTACCAAGTATCAGGGGGGGCTGTTAGACTGTGTGCTGTACCAAGTATCAGGGGGGGACTGTTAGACTGTGTGCTGTACCAAGTATCAGGGGGGGACTGTTAGACTGTGTGCTGTACCAAGTATCGGGGGGGGCTGTGAGACTGTGTGCTGTACCAAGTATCAGGACGGGGGGGGCTGTTAGACTGTGTGCTGTACCAAGTATCAGGGGGGCTGTTAGACTGTGTGCTGTACCAAGTATCGGGGGGGGAGGGGCTGTGAGACTGTGGGGGATGAAGGGAATGTGCTAGCCAATAGGAGAGAGAGGGGGGGTGAAGGGAATGTGCTAGCCAATAGGAGAGAGAGAGGGGGGGTGAAGGGAATGTGCTAGCCAATAGGAGAGAGAGGGGGGGTGAAGGGAATGTGCTAGCCAATAGGAGAGAGAGAGGGGGTGAAGGGAATGTGCTAGCCAATAGGAGAGAGAGGGGGGGGTGAAGGGAATGTGCTAGCCAATAGGAGAGAGAGAGGGGGGGTAAAGGGAATGTGCTAGCCAATAGGAGAGAGAGAGGAGGGGGGTGAAGGGAATGTGCTAGCCAATAGGAGAGAGAGAGGGGGGTAAAGGGAATGTGCTAGCCAATAGGAGAGGGAGAGGGGGGGGTGAAGGGAATGAGCTAGCCAATAGGAGAGAGAGGGGGGGTGAAGGGAATGTGCTAGCCAATAGGAGAGAGAGAGGGGGGGTGAAGGGAATGTGCTAGCCAATAGGAGAGAGAGAGGGGGGGTGAAGGGAATGAGCTAGCCAATAGGAGAGAGAGGGGGGGGTGAAGGGAATGTGATAGCCAATAGGAGAGAGAGAGAGTGGGGGTGAAGGGAATGAGCTAGCCAATAGGAGAGAGAGGGAGGGAGGGTGAAGGGAATGTGTTAGCCAATAGGAGAGAGAGAGGGGGGTGAAGGGAATGTGCTAGCCAATAGGAGAGAGAGGGGGGGGTGAAGGGAATGTGCTAGCCAATAGGAGAGAGGGGGGGTGAAGGGAATGAGCTAGCCAATAGGAGAGAGAGAGGGGGGGTGAAGGGAATGAGCTAGCCAATAGGAGAGAGAGGGGGGGGGTGAAGGGAATGTGCTAGCCAATAGGAGAGAGAGGGGGGGTGAAGGGAATGTGCTAGCCAATAGGAGAGAGAGAGGGGGTGAAGGGAATGAGCTAGCCAATAGGAGAGAGAGGGGGGGGGGTGAAGGGAATGAGCTAGCCAATAGGAGAGAGAGGGGGGTGAAGGGAATGTGCTAGCCAATAGGAGAGAGAGAGAGGGGGGGTGAAGGGAATGTGCTAGCCAATAGGAGAGAGAGAGAGGGGGGGGTGAAGGGAATGAGCTAGCCAATAGGAGAGAGAGAGAGGGGTGAAGGGAATGTGCTAGCCAATAGGAGAGAGAGAGGGGGGGTGAAGGGAATGTGCTAGCCAATAGGAGAGAGAGAGAGGGGGGGGTGAAGGGAATGAGCTAGCCAATAGGAGAGAGAGGGGGGTGAAGGGAATGAGCTAGCCAATAGGAGAGAGAGAGAGAGAGAGAGAGAGAGAGGGTAAAGGGTAGGCTAGTTGAGAACAAGTCCTTTATTTAACCAGGTGGCTAGTTGAGAACAAGTCCTTTATTTAACCAGGTAGGCTAGTTGAGAACAAGTCCTTTATTTAACCAGGTAGACTACTTGAGAACAAGTCCTTTATTTAACCAGGTAGGCTAGTTGAGAACAAGTCCTTTATTTAACCAGGTAGGCTAGTTGAGAACAAGTCCTTTATTTAACCAGGTAGGCTAGTTGAGAACAAGTCCTTTATTTAACCAGGTAGGCTAGTTGAGAACAAGTCCTTTATTTAACCAGGTAGGCTAGTTGAGAACAAGTCCTTTATTTAACCAGGTAGGCCAGTTGAGAACAAGTCCTTTATTTAACCAGGTAGGCCAGTTGAGAACAAGTCCTTTATTTAACCAGGTAGACTAGTTGAGAACAAGTCCTTTATTTAACCAGGTAGGCTAGTTGAGAACAAGTCGTTTATTTAACCAGGTAGGCCAGTTGAGAACAAGTCCTTTATTTAACCAGGTAGACTAGTTGAGAACAAGTCCTTTATTTAACCAGGTTAGGCCAGTTGAGAACAAGTCCTTTATTTAACCAGGTTAGGCCAGTTGAGAACAAGTCCTTTATTTAACCAGGTAGACTAGTTGAGAACAAGTCCTTTATTTAACCAGGCAGGCTAGTTGAGAACAAGTCCTTTATTTAGCCAGGTAGGCCAGTTGAGAACAAGTCCTTTATTTAACCAGGTAGGCTAGTTGAGAACAAGTCCTTTATTTAACCAGGTAGGCCAGTTGAGAACAAGTCCTTTATTTAACCAGGTAGACTAGTTGAGAACAAGTCCTTTATTTAAGCAGGTAGGCTAGTTGAGAACAAGTCCTTTATTTAACCAGGTAGGCTAGTTGAGAACAAGTCCTTTATTTAACCAGGTAGGCTAGTTGAGAACAAGTCCTTTATTTAACCAGGTAGGCTAGTTGAGAACAAGTCCTTTATTTAACCAGGTAGGCCAGTTGAGAACAAGTCCTTTATTTAACCAGGTAGGCCAGTTGAGAACAAGTCCTTTATTTAACCAGGTAGACTAGTTGAGAACAAGTCCTTTATTCAACCAGGTAGGCTAGTTGAGAACAAGTCGTTTATTTAACCAGGTAGGCCAGTTGAGAACAAGTCCTTTATTTAACCAGGTAGACTAGTTGAGAACAAGTCCTTTATTTAACCAGGTTAGGCCAGTTGAGAACAAGTCCTTTATTTAACCAGGTTAGGCCAGTTGAGAACAAGTCCTTTATTTAACCAGGTAGACTAGTTGAGAACAAGTCCTTTATTTAACCAGGCAGGCTAGTTGAGAACAAGTCCTTTATTTAACCAGGTAGGCCAGTTGAGAACAAGTCCTTTATTTAACCAGGTAGGCTAGTTGAGAACAAGTCCTTTATTTAACCAGGTAGGCCAGTTGAGAACAAGTCCTTTATTTAACCAGGTAGACTAGTTGAGAACAAGTCCTTTATTTAACCAGGTAGGCTAGTTGAGAACAAGTCCTTTATTTAACCAGGTAGACTAGTTGAGAACAAGTCCTTTATTTAACCAGGTGGGCCAGTTGAGAACAAGTCCTTTATTTAACCAGGTAGGCCAGTTGAGAACAAGTCCTTTATTTAACCAGGTAGGCCAGTTGAGAACAAGTCCTTTATTTAACCAGGTAGACTAGTTGAGAACAAGTCCTTTATTTAACCAGGTAGGCTAGTTGAGAACAAGTCCTTTATTTAACCAGGTAGACTAGTTGAGAACAAGTCCTTTATTTAACCAGGTAGGCTAGTTGAGAACAAGTCCTTTATTTAACCAGGTGGCTAGTTGAGAACAAGTCCTTTATTTAACCAGGTAGGCTAGTTGAGAACAAGTCCTTTATTTAACCAGGTAGGCTAGTTGAGAACAAGTTCTCATTTACAACTGCGACCTGGCCAAGATAAAGCAAAGCAGTTGGACACAAACAACAACACAGAGTTACACATGGAATAAACAACAACACAGAGTTACACATAAACAAACGTACAGACAATAACACAATAGAAAAAGTCTATATACAGTGAGTGCAAATGAGGCAGGATAAGGGAGGTAAGGCAATAAATAGGCCATAGTGGCGAAATAATTACAATTTAGCAAATTAAGATGAATGTGCAAGTAGAGATACTGGGGTGCAAAGGAGCCAGATAAATAAATACAGTATGGGGATGAGGTAGTTGGATGGGCTATGTACAGATGGGCTATGTACAGATGGGCTATGTACAGATGGGCTATGTACAGATGGGCTATGTACAGATGGGCTATGTACAGATGGGCTATGTACAGATGGGCTATGTACAGATGGGCTATGTACAGATGGGCTATGTACAGATGGGCTATGTACAGATGGGCTATGTACAGATGGGCTATGTACAGGTGGGCTATGTACAGATGGGCTATGTACAGATGGGCTATGTACAGATGGGCTATGTACAGATGGGCTATGTACAGATGGGCTATGTACAGATGGGCTATGTACAGATGGGCTATGTACAGGTGCAGTGATCTGGAGGTGGATCAGAGAATCACCAGCAGGAAGTAAGACATCATTGATATATACAGAGACCGGGGTAGGGGTAGCCAGGAGGAAAGCATGGCCAGCCGTAGAAAAATGCTTATTGAAATTATCCATTATGGTGGATTTATCGGTGGTGACAGTCTTTCCTATCCTCAGAGCAGTGGGCAGCTGGGAGGAGGTGCTCTTATTCTCCATGGACTTTACAGTGTCCCAGAACTTTTGAGTTTGTACTACAGGATGCACATTTCTACTTGAAAAAGCTAGCCTTTGCTTTTCTGATTGAATGCGTGTATTGGTTCCTAACTTCCCTGAAAAGTTGCATATCACGGGGGCTATTCGATGCTAATGCAGAACGCCACAGGATGTTTTTGTGCTGGTCAAGAGCAGTCAGGTCTGGAGAGAACCAAGGGCTATATCTGTTCCTGGTTCTACATTTTGTGAATGGGGCTTATTTAAGATGGAGCGATAGGAGGCCTCTACAATCAAACCACACAACTACAGTATATTTGCTAACGACTATGTTTGACTACATATCCCATAATGCATTTATTACACATCTATAAGCATTTCAGGAACGTGTTATAACAGGTCGTAACCACATTAAAGGGTCATTAAATATATCCGTAGTATATCTGGAGCGCGTTCGTGTCTTGCTATGCAAGACATTTTATTGTCAGTTAGTTCGCTAACTTTACATCTGGAAAATTGAATGTTCAGATTTCCTTTAACGTTCTGTGTTTTCCCGTAAGTGCAGTATGTTTAAAAATGCTCTATGAATGCTGTATGCATGCTCTATGAATGCTGTATGCATGCTCTATGAATGCTGTATGCATGCTCGATGAATGCTGTATGCATGCTCTATGAATGCTGTATGCGTGCTCTATGAATGCTGTATGCGTGCTCGATGAATGCTGTATGCATGCTCGATGAATGCTGTATGCATGCTCTATGAATGCTGTATGCATGCTCGATGAATGCTGTATGCATGCTCGATGAATGCTGTATGCATGCTCTATGAATGCTGTATGCATGCTCTATGAATGCTGTATGCATGCTCTATGAATGCTCTATGAATGCTGTATGCATGCTCTATGAATGCTGTATGCATGCTCGATGAATGCTGTATGCATGCTCTATGAATGCTGTATGCATGCTCGATGAATGCTGTATGCATGCTCGATGAATGCTGTATGCATGCTCTATGAATGCTGTATGCATGCAGTATGAATGTGACAATAGAAATGACAGTACATTGACTGCATATAATTGACCTTTAATGTTGGTGTTATATATATAGAGCAGAGTGACAAACTGCTCAGCTAATTACCATGTAGTGTTTAGCTATAACTACGAACGGGAAAATAGATTTTACTTTACTTTGACTGCTTACAGTTTGTACCTAGACCCCTTCATGTGTGCGTTTCAGACCAGTATGACATAATACTGATGCGGAGGAGGGTTGTTAATGAGTTACGAAACGGTTATGACTCTCAACTACACGATTCGAACCGTAAAAAAATCGACGCTGAGGATTCAACCCTGTGGGGATCATCATTGACCTCAGTGAGAAGGTAAGTCACAGGCCTCTACGGCTGGTGGGGGGAAATGGGGCTGGTAAAAGGCTATATATCGTCCGTGCGCGCTCGTTAACGTGCACACCCTTACCGTACCCTCCTTCGCCCAGTCACATAGCGACTTCCCCATAACGTTGGGGAGGACGAAGCATCCCTAACAGGGCAGGGAGGGAGGTGCTGGTATAGGCTCTGGAGGCAGGGCAGGGAGGGAGAAGCTGGTATAGGCTCTGGAGGCAGGGCAGTGAGGGAGGTACTGGTATAGGCTCTGGAGGCAGGGCAGTGAGGGAGGTGCTGGTATAGGCTCTGGAGGCAGGGCAGTGAGGGAGGTGCTGGTATAGGCTCTGGAGGCAGGGCAGTGAGGGAGGTAGGGCATCCAGGCCAGTGAGGGAGGAACATGTGGGGTATCGAGTCACTGTGGGGTATCGAGTCATTATGGGGTATCGAGTCACTGTGGGGTATCGAGTCATTATGGGGTATTGAGTCATTATGGGGTATTGGGTCATTATGGGGTATTGAGTCATTATGGGGTATTGGGTCATTATGTCATTATGGGGTATTGGGTCATTATGGGGTATTGGGTCATTATGGGGTATTGTGTCATTATGGGGTATTGAGTCATTATGTCATTATGGGGTATTGGGTCATTATGGGGTATTGAGTCATTATTGGGTATTGAGTCATTATGGGGTATTGAGTCATTATGGGGTATTGTGTCATTATGTCGTTATGGGGTATTGAGTCGTTATGGGGTATTGAGTCGTTATGGGGTATTGAGTCGTTATGGGGTATTGAGTCATTATGGGGTATTGTGTCATTATGGGGTATTGTGTCATTGAGTCATTATGGGGTATTGAGTCATTATGGGGTATTGAGTCATTATGGGGTATTGAGTCATTATGGGGTATAGTGTCATTATGGGGTATTGAGTCATTATGGGGTATTGTGTCATTATGGGGTATTGAGTCATTATGGGGTATTGTGTCATTATGGGGTATTGAGTCATTATGGGGTATTGAGTCATTATGGGGTATTGAGTCATTATGGGGTATTGAGTCATTATGGGGTATTGTGTCATTATGGGGTATTGAGTCATTATGGGGTATTGAGTCATTATGGGGTATTGAGTCATTATGGGGTATTGTGTCATTATGGGGTATTGGGTCATTATGGGGTATTGAGTCATTATGGGGTATTGAGTCATTATGGGGTATTGAGTCATTATGGGGTATTGAGTCATTATGGGGTATTGAGTCATTATGGGGTATTGTGTGTAGATTAATGAGTTTAATTTTTTTTAGAATAAGGCTGTAAGATAACAATTTGTGGAAAAAGTAAAGCGGTCTGAAATCTTTCCGAATGCACTGTAGACATTATAATAAAGGAGAGGGACATTATAATAAAGGAGAGGGACATTATAATAAAGGAGAGGGACATTATAATAAAGGAGAGGGACATTATAATAAAGGAGAGGGACATTATAATAAAGGAGAGGGACATTATAATAAAGGAGAGGGACATTATAATAAAGGAGAGGGACATTATAATAAAGGAGAGGGACATTATAATAAAGGAGAGGGACATTATAATAAAGGAGAGGGACATTATAATAAAGGAGAGGGACATTATAATAAAGGAGAGGGACATTATAATAAAGGAGAGGGACATTATAATAAAGGAGAGGGACATTATAATAAAGGAGAGGGACATTATAATAAAGGAGAGGGACATTATAATAAAGGAGAGGGACATTATAATAAAGGAGAGGGACATTATAATAAAGGAGAGGGACATTATAATAAAGGAGAGAGACATTATAATAAAGGAGAGGGACATTATAATAAAGGAGAGGGACATTATAATAAAGGAGAGGGACATTATAATAAAGGAGAGGGACATTATAATAAAGGAGAGAGACATTATAATAAAGGAGAGGGACATTATAATAAAGGAGAGGGACATTATAATAAAGGAGAGGGACATTATAATAAAGGAGAGGGACATTATAATAAAGGAGAGGGACATTATAATAAAGGAGAGGGACACCAGGCACCAACTCAAACAGCATTACTTCCCAGGGATGTGGTGGGTCCAACAAAAGGGTAGCTAGTGGCAAGAGATTCAGGGCATCCACATTAGCCAGCTGCTTCCCTGGACGATAGCAGAACTCATAACCATGGGCTCCCAGAATCAGCCTGCATCTGACCATCCAGGGGAAATAATCTGGGGCTTCAGATGATGAAGCAGGACCAGCAAGGGGTTCGGGGAAGACAACACAATGACTCATCACAGACCAGTAACAGGGGATCAGACTCATCACAGACCAGTAACAGGGGATCAGACTCATCACAGACCAGTAACAGGGGATCAGACTCATCACAGACCAGTAACAGGGGATCAGAGACTCATCACAGACCAGTAACAGGGGATCAGAGACTCATCACAGACCAGTAACAGGGGATCAGACTCATCACAGACCAGTAACAGGGGATCAGAGACTCATCACAGACCAGTAACAGGGGATCAGACTCATCACAGACCAGTAACAGGGGATCAGACTCATCACAGACCAGTAACAGGGGATCAGACTCATCACAGACCAGTAACAGGGGATCAGACTCATCACAGACCAGTAACATGTCATCACAGACCAGTAACAGGGGATCAGACTCATCACAGACCAGTAACAGGGGATCAGAGACTCATCACAGACCAGTAACAGGGGATCAGACTCATCACAGACCAGTAACAGGGGATCAGACTCATCACAGACCAGTAACAGGGGATCAGAGACTCATCACAGACCAGTAACAGGGGATCAGACTCATCACAGACCAGTAACAGGGGATCAGACTCATCACAGACCAGTAACAGGGGATCAGACTCATCACAGACCAGTAACAGGGGATCAGACTCATCACAGACCAGTAACAGGGGATCAGAGACTCATCACAGACCAGTAACAGGGGATCAGAGACTCATCACAGACCAGTAACAGGGGATCAGAGACTCATCACAGACCAGTAACAGGGGTTCAGAGGGGAGACTCATCACAGACCAGTAACAGGGGATCAGAGACTCATCACAGACCAGTAACAGGGGATCAGAGACTCATCACAGACCAGTAACAGGGGATCAGACTCATCACAGACCAGTAACAGGGACTTTCTATCATCGTAGTTGGCTAGCAGCCCATCTGCTTGTGGCAGCTGCTTAACCTGTTTATAGACTTCCTGGTTGGTGTCAGTCCAACTCCAGGGAGCTTCCTGGTCCAGTAGGCGATATAAGGACTCCAACACTGTAGCGTTATCAGACAGGAAGCAGTTGTAAAAGTTGAGAAGCCCCTGAAACGACTGAAGCTCAGACTTGTTCCGGGGAAAAGGTTCCTCCTTAATGTTCTTGACCTTATCCTGGGTCGGTCATATTGCCTCTAAATTGTTTAACTTGGGTCAAATGTTTCGGGTAGCCTTCCACAAGCTTTTCACAATAAGTTGGGTGAATTTTGTCCCATTCCTCCTGACAGAGCTGGTGTAACTGAGTCAGGTTTGTAGACCTCCCTGCTCGCACACACTTTTTTTCAGTTCTGCCCACAAATGTTCTATAGGATTGAGGTCAGGGCTTTGTGATGGCCACTCCAATACCTTGACTTTGTTGTCCTTAAGCCATTTTGCCACAACTTTGGAAGTATGCTTGGGGTCATTGTCCATTTGGAAGACCCATTTGCGACCAAGCTTTAACTTCCTGACTGATGTCTTGAGATGTTGCTTCAATATATCCACATAATTTTCACATAATCTATTTTGTGAAGTGCACCAGTCCCTCCTGCAGCAAAGCACCCCCACAACATGATGCTGCCACCCCCGTGCTTCACGGTTGGGATGGTGTTCTTCGGCTTGCAAGCCTCCCCCTTTTCCTCTAAACATAACGATGGTCATTATGGCCAAACAGTTCTATTTTTGTTTCATCAGACCAGAGGACATTTCTCCAAAAAGTACAATCTTTGTCCCCATGTGCAGTTGAAAACCGTAGTCTGGCTTTTTTATGGCGGTTTTGGAGCGGTGGCTTCTTCCTTCCTGAGCGGCCTTTCAGGTTATGTCGATATAGGACTCGTTTTACTGTCGATATAGATACTTTTGTACCTGTTTCCTCCAGCATCTTCACCAGGTCCTTTGCTGTTATTCTGGGATTGATTTACACTTTTCCCACCAAAGTACGTTCATCTCTAGGAGACAGAACGCGTCTCCTTCCTGAGCGGTATGACGGCTGCGTGGTCCCATGGTGTTTATACTTGCGTACTATTGTTTGTACAGATGAACGTGGTACCTTCAGGCGTTTGGAAATTGCTCCCAAGGATGAACCAGACTTGTGGAGGTCTACAATTTGTTTTCTGAGGTCATGGCTGATTTAGATTTTCCCATGATGTCAAGCAAAGAGGCACTGAGTTTGAAGGTAGGCCTTGAAATACATCCACAGGTACACCTCCAATTGACTCAAATGATGTCAATTAGCCTATCAGAAGCTTCTAAAGCCATGAAATCATTTTCTGGAATTTTCCAAGCTGTTTAAAGGCACAGTCAACTTAGTGTATGTAAACTTCTGACCCACTGGAATTGTGATACAGTGAATTATAAGTGAAAAAATACATCTGTAAACAATTGTTGGAAAAATGACTTGTGTCATGCACAAAGTAGATGTCCTAACCGACTTGCCAAAGCTATAGTTAACGAGACATTTGTGGAGTGGTTGAAAAACGAGTTTTATTTACTCTAACATAAGTGTTTGTACATTATCTGGTAGGGAGCTGGGTGGCATGTCTGGTGGGGGGCTGGGTGGCATGTCTGGTGGGGAGCTGGGTGGCATGTCTGGTGGGGAGCTGGGTGGCATGTCTGGTGGGGAGCTGGGTGGCATGGCCGGTGGGGAGCTGGGTGGCATGTCTGGTGGGGAGCTGGGTGGCATGTCTGGTGGGGAGCTGGGTGGCATGTCTGGTGGGGAGCTGGGTGGCATGGGGAGCTGGGTGGCATGTCTGGTGGGGAGCTGGGTGGCATGGGGAGCTGGGTGGCATGTCTGGTGGGGAGCTGGGTGGCATGTCTGGTAGGGAGCTGGGTGGCATGTCTGGTGGGGAGCTGGGTGGCATGTCTGGTAGGGAGCTGGGTGGCATGGCCGGTGGGGAGCTGGGTGGCATGTCTGGTGGGGAGCTGGGTGGCATGTCTGGTGGGGAGCTGGGTGGCATGTCTGGTAGGGAGCTGGGTGGCATGTCTGGTGGGGAGCTGGGTGGCATGTCTGGTAGGGAGCTGGGTGGCATGGCCGATGGGGAGCTGGGTGGCATGGGGAGCTGGGTGGCATGGGGAGCTGGGTGGCATGGGGAGCTGGGTGGCATGGGGAGCTGGGTGGCATGGGGAGCTGGGTGGCATGTCAGTGACTCTTGGGGATTTGGTTGCTTCTCTCACCATCCTCCTCCTCATCCTGGGGGGGGGCAAAATGCATTTGCGTCCTCTACCCGTGAGGTTTTACACTGTTCCATATCTTTTGAATGTTTTAATAATTGCCCTGACAGTGCCCAGTGGTATATTCAATCGTTTGTTGGATCTTCTTGTAGCCGTTACCAGATTTATCAAGGTCTACGATCGTCTGTCTCTTTTGAACTGCCAGTTCTTTTCTTCATGGTGTTGGTTGACGAAGGGATATTGCATGTGTGTGTTACCTCATTTTTATACCCTAGTGAAACAGGAAGTGATGTAATGGCTCAATATAGTTCCTTAACACTTAGAGACATTTAAATAAGTGGAATTTAATTCCTGGATTAATTTTGGTAGATGTTATTTACAATAATATTAATTTTGAAACCTTGATTTGGAAGACATTGAATTTTAATTAAATCAATAAATTATTTTGTTGGGTTCCATTGAAACATTAATGAAGTACGGTATTTTTCACATGTTGGTATTTTGAGTTTATCTCTATAATTATATTGTTTATATATATTTTGAAATATTGTTTGTGCATTGCCAGTAATTTTGGAGCCCACTGTATCTACCTCCATCACTCCAGTATCCCTGTCCCCTATACATATCTACCTCCATCACTCCAGTATCCCTGTCCCCTATACATATCTACCTCCATCACTCCAGTATCCCTGTCTCCTTCCCCCTATACATATCTACCTCCATCACTCCAGTATCCCTGTCCCCTTCCCCCTATACATATCTACCTCCATCACTCCAGTATCCCTGTCCCCTTCCCTCTATACATATCTACCTCCATCACTCCAGTATCCCTGTCCCCTATACATATCTACCTCCATCACTCCAGTATCCCTGTCCCCTTCCCCTATACATATCTACCTCCATCACTCCAGTATCCCTGTCCCCTATACATATCTACCTCCATCACTCCAGTATCCCTGTCCCTTATACATATCTAACTCCATCCCTCCAGTATCCCAGTCTCCTTCATCCTATACATATCTACCTCCATCACTCCAGTATCCCTGTCCCCTTCCCCCTATACATATCTACCTCCATCACTCCAGTATCCCTGTCCCCTATACATATCTACCTCCATCACTCCAGTATCCCTGTCTCCTTCCCCCTATACATATCTACCTCCATCACTCCAGTATCCCTGTCCCCTTCCCCCTATACATATCTACCTCCATCACTCCAGTATCCCTGTCCCCTATACATATCTACCTCCATCACTCCAGTATCCCTGTCTCCTTCCCCCTATACATATCTACCTCCATCACTACAGTATCCCTGTCCTCTATACATATCTACCTCCATCACTCCAGTATCCCTGTCCCCTTCCCCCTATACATATCTACCTCCATCACTCCAGTATCCCTGTCCCCTATACACATCTACCTCCATCACTCCAGTATCCCTGTCCCCTATACATATCTACCTCCATCACTCCAGTATCCCTGTCTCCTTCCCCCTATACATATCTACCTCCATCACTCCAGTATCCCTGTCCCCTATACACATCTACCTCCATCACTCCAGTATCCCTGTCTCCTTCCCCCTATACATATCTACCTCCATCACTCCAGTATCCCTGTCCCCTTCCCCCTATACACATCTACCTCCATCACTCCAGTATCCCTGTCCCCTATACATATCTACCTCCATCACTCCAGTATCCCTGTCTCCTTCCCCCTATACATATCTACCTCCATCACTCCAGTATCCCTGTCCCCTATACACATCTACCTCCATCACTCCAGTATCCCTGTCCCCTATACATATCTACCTCCATCACTCCAGTATCCCTGTCTCCTTCCTCCTATACATATCTACCTCCATCACTCCAGTATCCCTGTCCCCTATACATATCTACCTCCATCACTCCAGTATCTCTGCACGTTGTTAATATGGTACTGACCCTGTATATAGCATGATTATTTATTTATTTACTTTATTTGTGTATTTCATATTTCCTATTCTTACCTGGGATATGGATGGCTGAAGACCTAAGGGTGGAAACGCTGTAAATAAATATCACCTGGGAGTATGGATGGCTGAAGACCTAAGGGTGGAGACTATGAGCAACAGTGTGCAGTGTTTTCCTTTCTGTTTTCTGATGTTGAGACAACTAATAATCCTGTTTACATGGACACATCTGAAGTTGTTTGATTTTTTTATTTAACGAGGCAAGTCAGTTAAAAAAAATCTCATTTACAATGACGGCCTACCCCGGTCAAACACGGACCACGCCGGGCCAACTGTGCGCTGCCCTATGGTACTCCCGATCACGGCCGGATGTGACACAGCCTGGATTCGAACCAGGGACTGTAGTGACGCCTCTTGCTCTGAAACGCAGTGCCTTTTATATATCAGTAAGATCAAACTTTTCCATAAAAAGTATTGAACCCAAATTCTGATTGGATGGCCTACTTGGGGGGGCCCATCTATCAGATGAGGTCATGTGAAAGTCCCCTCCTATCAACAATAACGAATTGGGACATTTAGTGAAGTATATGATTCTCTACAGATTCAAGCAACTCACCATTCTCATGTTTGGTGTTGTACACGTAGAAGTTTACAGTAATGAGCGTTATGTCATTGATCACAAGACAAATAAAGTGACCAAATGGGTCACAGTCCGAGTGTAGACTATTACCACCAAAGGAAGTTTTCATTGTAATGACCCCGACAGAGAGACTCATGGGAAATATCATTTCCCAACTGTGACTTCCAGAAGATGGCATCAGCAGAAATTGAGTGCGACTCTTGGAAGAAAAAAACTAAAATCTGTTCAAAGTTGTTTAGCAAATAAGAATAAGACCACAACACCCTCTAGCATTAAGATAAACTATAGACAACACAACACAACACAACACCCTCTAGCATTAAGATAAACTATAGACAACACAACACAACACCCTCTAGCATTAAGAGAAACTATAGACAACACAACACAACACCCTCTAGCATTAAGGGAAACTATAGACAACACAACACAACACCCTCTAGCATTAAGAGAAACTATAGACAACACAACACCCTCTAGCATTAAGGGAAACTATAGACAACACAACACCCTCTAGCATTAAGACACACTATAGACAACACAACACAACACCCTCTAGCATTAAGAGAAACTATAGACAACACAACACAACACCCTCTAGCATTAAGGGAAACTATAGACAACACAACACAACACCCTCTAGCATTAAGAGAAACTATAGACAACACAACACCCTCTAGCATTAAGACACACTATAGACAACACAACACAACACCCTCTAGCATTAAGAGAAACTATAGACAACACAACACCCTCTAGCATTAAGGGAAACTATAGACAACACAACACAACACCCTCTAGCATTAAGGGAAACTATAGACAACACAACACAACACCCTCTAGCATTAAGATACACTATAGACAACACAACACCCTCTAGCATTAAGACAAACTATAGACAACACAACACAACACCCTCTAGCATTAAGACAAACTATAGACAACACAACACAACACCCTCTAGCATTAAGAGACACTATAGACAACACAACACAACACACACTCTAGCATTAAGAGACACTATAGAACAACACAACACCCTCTAGCATTAAGACACACTATAGACAACACAACACAACACCCTCTAGCATTAAGAGAAACTATAGACAACACAACACAACACCCTCTAGCATTAAGGGAAACTATAGACAACACAACACAACACCCTCTAGCATTAAGACACACTATAGACAACACAACACAACACCCTCTAGCATTAAGAGAAACTATAGACAACACAACACCCTCTAGCATTAAGACACACTATAGACAACACAACACAACACAACACCCTCTAGCATTAAGACACACTATAGACAACACAACACAACACCCTCTAGCATGAAGACACACTATAGACAACACAACACCCTCTAGCATTAAGACACACTATAGACAACACAACACCCTCTAGCATTAAGACACACTATAGACAACACAACACAACACCCTCTAGCATTAAGACACACTATAGACAACACAACACCCTCTAGCATTAAGACACACTATAGACAACACAACACCCTCTAGCATTAAGATACACTATAGACAACACAACACCCTCTAGCATTAAGACACACTATAGACAACACAACACAACACAACACCCTCTAGCATTAAGAGAAACTATAGACAACACAACACAACACAACACCCTCTAGCATTAAGAGAAACTATAGACAACATAACACCCTCTAGCATTAAGGGAAACTATAGACAACACAACACAACACCCTCTAGCATTAAGATAAACTATAGACAACACAACACAACACCCTCTAGCATTAAGACACACTATAGACAACACAACACCCTCTAGCATTAAGAGAAACTATAGACAACACAACACAACACAACACCCTCTAGCATTAAGATAAACTATAGACAACACAACACAACACCCTCTAGCATTAAGACACACTATAGACAACACAACACAACACAACACAACACCCTCTAGCATTAAGAGAAACTATAGACAACACAACACAACACCCTCTAGCATTAAGAGAAACTATAGACAACACAACACAACACAACACCCTCTAGCATTAAGAGAAACTATAGACAACACAACACAACACCCTCTAGCATTAAGAGAAACTATAGACAACACAACACAACACCCTCTAGCATTAAGAGAAACTATAGACAACACAACACAACACCCTCTTGCATTAAGACACACTATAGACAACACACCACAACACCCTCTAGCATTAAGAGAAACTATAGACAACACAACACCCTCTAGCATTAAGAGAAACTATAGACAACACAACACCCTCTAGCATTAAGACACACTATAGACAACACAACACAACACCCTCTAGCATTAAGAGAAACTATAGACAACACAACACAACACCCTCTAGCATTAAGAGAAACTATAGACAACACAACACAACACAACACAACACCCTCTAGCATTAAGAGAAACTATAGACAACACAACACAACACCCTCTAGCATTAAGACACACTATAGACAACACAACACCCTCTAGCATTAAGACACACTATAGACAACACAACACAACACCCTCTAGCATTAAGACACACTATAGACAACACAACACAACACCCTCTAGCATTAAGAGAAACTATAGACAACACAACACAACACCCTCTAGCATTAAGGGAAACTATAGACAACACAACACAACACCCTCTAGCATTAAGGGAAACTATAGACAACACAACACCCTCTAGCATTAAGAGAAACTATAGACAACACAACACAACACCCTCTAGCATTAAGACACACTATAGACAACACAACACAACACCCTCTAGCATTAAGATACACTATAGACAACACAACACCCTCTAGCATTAAGACACACTATAGACAACACAACACAACACCCTCTAGCATTAAGAGAAACTATAGACAACACAACACAACACCCTCTAGCATTAAGAGAAACTATAGACAACACAACACAACACAACACCCTCTAGCATTAAGAGAAACTATAGACAACATAACACCCTCTAGCATTAAGGGAAACTATAGACAACACAACACAACACCCTCTAGCATTAAGATAAACTATAGACAACACAACACAACACCCTCTAGCATTAAGACACACTATAGACAACACAACACAACACCCTCTAGCATTAAGAGAAACTATAGACAACACAACACAACACAACACCCTCTAGCATTAAGATAAACTATAGACAACACAACACAACACCCTCTAGCATTAAGATAAACTATAGACAACACAACACAACACCCTCTAGCATTAAGACACACTATAGACAACACAACACAACACAACACAACACCCTTTAGCATTAAGAGAAACTATAGACAACACAACACAACACCCTCTAGCATTAAGAGAAACTATAGACAACACAACACAACACAACACCCTCTAGCATTAAGAGAAACTATAGACAACACAACACAACACCCTCTAGCATTAAGAGAAACTATAGACAACACAACACAACACCCTCTAGCATTAAGAGAAACTATAGACAACACAACACAACACCCTCTTGCATTAAGACACACTATAGACAACACAACACAACACCCTCTAGCATTAAGATACACTATAGACAACACAACACAACACCCTCTAGCATTAAGACACACTATAGACAACACAACACCCTCTAGCATTAAGAGAAACTATAGACAACACAACACCCTCTAGCATTAAGACACACTATAGACAACACAACACAACACAACACCCTCTAGCATTAAGACACACTATAGACAACACAACACAACACCCTCTAGCATTAAGAGAAACTATAGACAACACAACACAACACCCTCTAGCATTAAGAGAAACTATAGACAACACAACACAACACCCTCTAGCATTAAGAGAAACTATAGACAACACAACACAACACCCTCTAGCATTAAGACACACTATAGACAACACAACACCCTCTAGCATTAAGATAAACTATAGACAACACAACACAACACCCTCTAGCATTAAGGGAAACTATAGACAACACAACACAACACCCTCTAGCATTAAGGGAAACTATAGACAACACAACACCCTCTAGCATTAAGAGAAACTATAGACAACACAACACAACACCATCTAGCATTAAGACACACTATAGACAACACAACACAACACCCTCTAGCATTAAGACACACTATAGACAACACAACACCCTCTAGCATTAAGAGAAACTATAGACAACACAACACCCTCTAGCATTAAGAGAAACTATAGACAACACAACACAACACCCTCTAGCATTAAGGGAAACTATAGACAACACAACACCCTCTAGCATTAAGAGAAACTATAGACAACACAACACCCTCTAGCATTAAGACACACTATAGACAACACAACACCCTCTAGCATTAAGACACACTATAGACAACACAACACAACACAACACCCTCTAGCATTAAGAGAAACTATAGACAACACAACACAACACCCTCTAGCATTAAGACACACTATAGACAACACAACACAACACCCTCTAGCATTAAGGGAAACTATAGACAACACAACACCCTCTAGCATTAAGACACACTATAGACAACACAACACAACACCCTCTAGCATTAAGACACACTATAGACAACACAACACAACACAACACCCTCTAGCATTAAGGGAAACTATAGACAACACAACACCCTCTAGCATTAAGAGAAACTATAGACAACACAACACAACACCCTCTAGCATTAAGAGAAACTATAGACAACACAACACAACACCCTCTAGCATTAAGGGAAACTATAGACAACACAACACAACACAACACCCTCTAGCATTAAGAGAAACTATAGACAACACAACACAACACCCTCTAGCATTAAGACACACTATAGACAACACAACACAACACCCTCTAGCATTAAGACACACTATAGACAACACAACACAACACAACACAACACCCTCTAGCATTAAGGGAAACTATAGACAACACAACACAACACCCTCTAGCATTAAGGGAAACTATAGACAACACAACACCCTCTAGCATTAAGACACACTATAGACAACACAACACAACACCCTCTAGCATTAAGACACACTATAGACAACACAACACAACACCCTCTAGCATTAAGACACACTATAGACAACACAACACCCTCTAGCATTAAGACACACTATAGACAACACAACACAACACCCTCTAGCATTAAGAGAAACTATAGACAACACAACACAACACAACACAACACCCTCTAGCATTAAGAGAAACTATAGACAACATAACACCCTCTAGCATTAAGAGAAACTATAGACAACACAACACCCTCTAGCATTAAGATAAACTATAGACAACACAACACCCTCTAGCATTAAGAGAAACTATAGACAACACAACACAACACCCTCTAGCATTAAGAGAAACTATAGACAACACAACACAACACCCTCTAGCATTAAGAGAAACTATAGACAACACAACACCCTCTAGCATTAAGATAAACTATAGACAACACAACACCCTCTAGCATTAAGACACACTATAGACAACACAACACCCTCTAGCATTAAGACACACTATAGACAACACAACACAACACAACACAACACCCTCTAGCATTAAGAGAAACTATAGACAACACAACACCCTCTAGCATTAAGAGAAACTATAGACAACACAACACAACACCCTCTAGCATTAAGACACACTATAGACAACACAACACCCTCTAGCATTAAGAGAAACTATAGACAACACAACACAACACCCTCTAGCATTAAGAGAAACTATAGACAACACAACACAACACCCTCTAGCATTAAGAGAAACTATAGACAACACAACACAACACCCTCTAGCATTAAGACACACTATAGACAACACAACACAACACCCTCTAGCATTAAGATAAACTATAGACAACACAACACAACACAACACCCTCTAGCATTAAGAGAAACTATAGACAACACAACACAACACCCTCTAGCATTAAGACACACTATAGACAACACAACACAACACCCTCTAGCATTAAGAGAAACTATAGACAACACAACACAACACAACACCCTCTAGCATTAAGAGAAACTATAGACAACACAACACAACACAACACAACACCCTCTAGCATTAAGACACACTATAGACAACACAACACAACACAACACCCTCTAGCATTAAGAGAAACTATAGACAAAGACTAAACAACAAAGATTATATAAACGTATAAACTGTAGAGTCGAAAACGCAGGAGAAGTGAACGTAAGCAGTAAGGAACTGAGATCTGCACCATTTAAGTCAAGTTGAAGTGAAAATAGCTCATATCATAAACTCTGAGCAAGTTGTTGTCCGGTTTTTGAACTTTACCTCAACCGAAAATGATGTTCAAGACCAAACCAAGTGTTCTCAATAGTAAGAGAGAATAAAAACCCTCTTTAGTGTAATCAGGGACTATTCTGAGAAATAAAAATAAATACAAAATAAAATACAAAATAATAATACAAAAATAAAGGGGTATCTACAATTTTAAGTACATATGAAAAGTGATCATAAAAAAACCAAGAGTCCAAAAAAAGAAAAGATATAGATATACATTCCTAAGACGTTTCTCATTTGTAAATGTGGTATTCATATGTAGATAGAACAATAACAGTTGTAAAGTAAGTCAGGGCAGGCCTGTATGCCGCTTTTAAAACAGTATATGTTAGTTACTGTAATGCAGTCACACATACCGGAACTGGACGGCAGTCCGTCTCAGCGCTTCACGTCTCTCCGGGAAAACCAATCAGTGGACAGGAAAGGCGGGCGTTGGCGATGTCACCGCGCAAAACGTAAACCCGGAAAAACACTCAGACGGACACGAGAAATGACCAATGAAACGGCAGCATTGACTCACTACGCTTCCTTCATTGGTGCATTTCAAAGGGCGGGTTCTGAAGTAGAAACTAAACAGAAAGATAGGAGAGAGGTAAATTGGTGAACGATCTCTACTTTACTCTACTTTTGTGTATGTTTTAACCGTCTATACGGTAGTGATAATTAGTATAACAGGTCAGGGTATTTTGTTTTAGCATATATATGGCATGTTTTGTGCTCAGAGGTCTTCGTTAAGCTCGCTATCTGCAGTCTGTTAGCTAACGTAATGTTACGTTATAGCTACAGACAGAAGTCTGGATAACTTGGTGAAGCCAGTCGGGTGTGGATAGATAAACTGTTTTAATTTAACTAGACACACAGACGGCAACCAAGTAACGTTAGCAAACTGTGAGATGGAGCAATAACAGCATGACGAGGGAATAGATGCGGAGACGAAGTCCTCGTCCATCTGCAGGAATCACAAAGAGATAAAGGAATAACGTTATCTGAAATAAAGCCCTGCTTTTTAAACCTCTCAGACGAGTAACCTGAGCTAAACCAGATGAAAATGACTTGTAATTCTCTCTAACCGAAAGCGATCTCTCCTCCTGGCCGACAGATGTCGCTGTTGTAACGTCACAGCCACTCCCGTTTATGAGCCAATCAGATCATGACTAAGGACCCGTCGTCATGCAGCAGCAGCAGCAGCCAATGAAAGGGCAGGAGAGCGGGTCCGGGGGGCGGGTCTGAGAGAGATGTCCCTGCCTTCTCATCTCCCTCCCAGTCTCTTCCTATCTTCCTGTTTCCATCTGAACTGGTTTTCTACTCTGACCAGAGGAGTTCCTGACTCTCTACAACCCCTTCACCATCAGATTCAAGCGTCAGAACCGAACCTACCTCTGAGCTCTGACCCCTGAGGTCTCTGTATTCAGTGGTTGACCTTTAACCCCTGACCTCTCTCTCTATAGTCTTGTGTACAGCACCATCTCTGTATTCAGTGGTGGAGGCAGAGGGCAGCCTGAGAGCCAAGTCCCGTGATGACCTTTAACCCCTGACCTTTAACCCCTGACCTCTCTCTATAGTCTTGTGTACAGCACCATCTCTGTATTCAGTGGTTGACCTTTAACCCCCGACCTCTCTCTATAGTCTTGTGTACAGCACCGTCTCTGTATTCAGTGGTTGACCTTTAACCCCTAACCTCTCTCTCTATAGTCTTGTGTACAGCACCGTCTCTGTATTCAGTGGTTGACCTTTAACCCCTAACCTCTCTCTCTATAGTCTTGTGTACAGCACCGTCTCTGTATTCAGTGGTTGACCTTTAACCCCTAACCTCTCTCTCTATAGTCTTGTGTACAGCACCGTCTCTGTATTCAGTGGTTGACCTTTAACCCCTAACCTCTCTCTCTATAGTCTTGTGTACAGCACCGTCTCTGTATTCAGTGGTTGACCTTTAACCCCTGACCTCTCTCTATAGTCTTGTGTACAGCACCGTCTCTGTATTCAGTGGTTGACCTTTAACCCCTAACCTCTCTCTCTATAGTCTTGTGTACAGCACCGTCTCTGTATTCAATGGTTGACCTTTAACCCCTAACCTCTCTCTCTATAGTCTTGTGTACAGCACCGTCTCTGTATTCAGTGGTTGACCTTTAACCCCTAACCTCTCTCTCTATAGTCTTGTGTACAGCACCGTCTCTGTATTCAGTGGTTGACCTTTAACCCCTAACCTCTCTCTCTATAGTCTTGTGTACAGCACCGTCTCTGTATTCAGTGGTTGACCTTTAACCCCTGACCTCTCTCTATAGTCTTGTGTACAGCACCGTCTCTGTATTCAGTGGTTGACCTTTAACCCCTAACCTCTCTCTCTATAGTCTTGTGTACAGCACCGTCTCTGTATTCAGTGGTTGACCTTTAACCCCTGATCTCTCTCTATAGTCTTGTGTACAGCACCGTCTCTGTATTCAGTGGTTGACCTTTAACCCCTAACCTCTCTCTCTATAGTCTTGTGTACAGCACCGTCTCTGTATTCAGTGGTTGACCTTTAACCCCTGACCTCTCTCTATAGTCTTGTGTACAGCACCGTCTCTGTATTCAGTGGTTGACCTTTAACCCCTAACCTCTCTCTCTATAGTCTTGTGTACAGCACCGTCTCTGTATTCAGTGGTTGACCTTTAACCCCTAACCTCTCTCTCTATAGTCTTGTGTACAGCACCGTCTCTGTATTCAGTGGTTGACCTTTAACCCCTGACCTCTCTCTATAGTCTTGTGTACAGCACCGTCTCTGTATTCAGTGGTGGAGGGCAGCCTGAGAGCCAAGTCCTGCATTGACCTGTGAGTATCATTAAGCATCATACAAATACAACACACTCTTATGTAGTGCTTATGACGGCTCTACGAGGCTCTATAAAGCCTTTATAAGTTGTTATTGGTTTTATTGGGAATGGCAAGAGAGTTGAAATGACATCCTATTCCCTGGCCTTTATAGTGCAGTGCTGTAGACCAGGGCCTTTATAGTGCAGTACTGTAGACCAGGGCCTTTATAGTGCAGTACTGTAGACCAGGGCCTTTATAGTGCAGTACTGTAGACCAGGGCCTTTATAGTGCAGTGCTGTAGACCAGGGCCTTTATAGTGCAGTGCTGTAGACCAGGGCCTTTATAGTGCAGTGCTGTAGACCAGGGCCTTTATAGTGCAGTGCTGTAGACCAGGGCCTTTATAGTGCAGTGCTGTAGACCAGGGCCTTTATAGTGCAGTGCTGTAGACCAGGGCCTTTATAGTGCAGTGCTGTAGACCAGGGCCTTTATAGTGCAGTGCTGTAGACCAGGGCCTTTATAGTGCAGTGCTGTAGACCAGGGCCTTTATAGTGCAGTGCTGTAGACCAGGGCCTTTATAGTGCAGTGCTGTAGACCAGGGCCTTTATAGTGCAGTGCTGTAGACCAGGGCCTTTATAGTGCAGTGCTGTAGACCAGGGCCTTTATAGTGCAGTGCTGTAGACCAGGGCCTTTATAGTGCAGTGCTGTAGACCAGGGCCTTTATAGTGCAGTGCTGTAGACCAGGGCCTTTATAGTGCAGTGCTGTAGACCAGGGCCTTTATAGTGCAGTGCTGTAGACCAGGGCCTTTATAGTGCAGTGCTGTAGACCAGGGCCTTTATAGTGCAGTGCTGTAGACCAGGGCCTTTATAGTGCAGTGCTGTAGACCAGGGCCTTTATATCGCAGTGCTGTAGACCAGGGCCTTTATAGTGCAGTGCTGTAGACCAGGGCCTTTATAGTGCAGTGCTGTAGACCAGGGCCTTTATAGTGCAGTGCTGTAGACCAGGGCCTTTATAGTGCAGTGCTGTAGACCAGGGCCTTTATAGTGCAGTGCTGTAGACCAGGGCCTTTATAGTGCAGTGCTGTAGACCAGGGCCTTTATAGTGCAGTGCTGTAGACCAGGGCCTTTATAGTGCAGTGCTGTAGACCAGGGCCTTTATAGTGCAGTGCTGTAGACCAGGGCCTGTATAGTGCAGTGCTGTAGACCAGGGCCTTTATAGTGCAGTGCTGTAGACCAGGGCCTGTATAGTGCAGTGCTGTAGACCAGGGCCTTTATAGTGCAGTGCTGTAGACCAGGGCCTTTATAGTGCAGTGCTGTAGACCAGGGCCTTTATAGTGCAGTGCTGTAGACCAGGGCCTTTATAGTGCAGTGCTGTAGACCAGGGCCTTTATAGTGCAGTGCTGTAGACCAGGGCCTTTATAGTGCAGTAGTGTAGACCAGGGCCTTTATAGTGCAGTAGTGTAGACCAGGGCCTTTATAGTGCAGTACTGTAGACCAGGGCCTTTATAGTGCAGTACTGTAGACCAGGGCCTTTATAGTGCAGTGCTGTAGACCAGGGCCTTTATAGTTATAGTGCAGTGCTGTAGACCAGGGCCTTTATAGTTATAGTGCAGTGCTGTAGACCAGGGCCTTTATAGTGCAGTGCTGTAGACCAGGGCCTTTATAGTTATAGTGCAGTGCTGTAGACCAGGGCCTTTATAGTGCAGTGCTGTAGACCAGGGCCTTTATAGTGCAGTGCTGTAGACCAGGGCCTTTATAGTGCAGTGCTGTAGACCAGGGCCTTTATAGTGCAGTACTGTAGACCAGGGCCTTTATAGTGCAGTACTGTAGACCAGGGCCTTTATAGTGCAGTACTGTAGACCAGGGCCTTTATAGTGCAGTGCTGTAGACCAGGGCCTTTATAGTGCAGTGCTGTAGACCAGGGCCTTTATAGTGCAGTGCTGTAGACCAGGGCCTGTATAGTGCAGTGCTGTAGACCAGGGCCTTTATAGTGCAGTGCTGTAGACCAGGGCCTGTATAGTGCAGTGCTGTAGACCAGGGCCTTTATAGTGCAGTGCTGTAGACCAGGGCCTTTATAGTGCAGTGCTGTAGACCAGGGCCTTTATAGTGCAGTGCTGTAGACCAGGGCCTTTATAGTGCAGTGCTGTAGACCAGGGCCTTTATAGTGCAGTGCTGTAGACCAGGGCCTTTATAGTGCAGTACTGTAGACCAGGGCCTTTATAGTGCAGTAGTGTAGACCAGGGCCTTTATAGTGCAGTAGTGTAGACCAGGGCCTTTATAGTGCAGTACTGTAGACCAGGGCCTTTATAGTGCAGTACTGTAGACCAGGGCCTTTATAGTGCAGTGCTGTAGACCAGGGCCTTTATAGTTATAGTGCAGTGCTGTAGACCAGGGCCTTTATAGTTATAGTGCAGTGCTGTAGACCAGGGCCTTTATAGTGCAGTGCTGTAGACCAGGGCCTTTATAGTTATAGTGCAGTGCTGTAGACCAGGGCCTTTATAGTGCAGTGCTGTAGACCAGGGCCTTTATAGTGCAGTGCTGTAGACCAGGGCCTTTATAGTGCAGTACTGTAGACCAGGGCCTTTATAGTGCAGTACTGTAGACCAGGGCCTTTATAGTGCAGTACTGTAGACCAGGGCCTTTATAGTGCAGTACTGTAGACCAGGGCCTTTATAGTGCAGTACTGTAGACCAGGGCCTTTATAGTGCAGTACTGTAGACCAGGGCCTTTATAGTGCAGTACTGTAGACCAGGGCCTTTATAGTGCAGTACTGTAGACCAGGGCCTTTATAGTGCAGTAGTGTAGACCAGGGCCTTTATAGTGCAGTACTGTAGACCAGGGCCTTTATAGTGCAGTACTGTAGACCAGGGCCTTTATAGTGCAGTACTGTAGACCAGGGCCTTTATAGTGCAGTACTGTAGACCAGGGCCTTTATAGTGCAGTACTGTAGACCAGGGCCTTTATAGTGCAGTACTGTAGACCAGGGCCTTTATAGTGCAGTACTGTAGACCAGGGCCTTTATAGTGCAGTACTGTAGACCAGGGCCTTTATAGTGCAGTACTGTAGACCAGGGCCTTTATAGTGCAGTACTGTAGACCAGGGCCTTTATAGTGCAGTACTGTAGACCAGGGCCTTTATAGTGCAGTACTGTAGACCAGGGCCTTTATAGTGCAGTACTGTAGACCAGGGCCTTTATAGTGCAGTACTGTTGACCAGGGCCTTTATAGTGCAGTACTGTAGACCAGGGCCTTTATAGTGCAGTACTGTAGACCAGGGCCTTTATAGTGCAGTACTGTAGACCAGGGCCTTTATAGTGCAGTACTGTAGACCAGGGCCTTTATAGTGCAGTACTGTAGACCACGGCCTTTATAGTGCAGTACTGTAGACCAGGGCCTTTATAGTGCAGTAGTGTAGACCAGGGCCTTTATAGTGCAGTAGTGTAGACCAGGGCCTTTATAGTGCAGTACTGTAGACCAGGGCCTTTATAGTGCAGTACTGTAGACCAGGGCCTTTATAGTGCAGTACTGTAGACCAGGGCCTTTATAGTGCAGTACTGTAGACCAGGGCCTTTATAGTGCAGTACTGTAGACCAGGGCCTTTATAGTGCAGTACTGTAGACCAGGGCCTTTATAGTGCAGTACTGTAGACCAGGGCCTTTATAGTGCAGTACTGTAGACCAGGGCCTTTATAGTGCAGTACTGTAGACCAGGGCCTTTATAGTGCAGTACTGTTGACCAGGGCCTTTATAGTGCAGTACTGTAGACCAGGGCCTTTATAGTGCAGTACTGTAGACCAGGGCCTTTATAGTGCAGTACTGTAGACCAGGGCCTTTATAGTGCAGTACTGTAGACCAGGGCCTTTATAGTGCAGTACTGTAGACCAGGGCCTTTATAGTGCAGTAGTGTAGACCAGGGCCTTTATAGTGCAGTAGTGTAGACCAGGGCCTTTATAGTGCAGTACTGTAGACCAGGGCCTTTATAGTGCAGTACTGTAGACCAGGGCATTTATAGTGCAGTACTGTAGACCAGGGCCTTTATAGTGCAGTACTGTAGACCAGGGCCTTTATAGTGCAGTACTGTAGACCAGGGCCTTTATAGTGCAGTACTGTAGACCAGGGCCTTTATAGGGCAGTACTGTAGACCAGGGCCTTTATAGGGCAGTACTGTAGACCAGGGCCTTTATAGGGCAGTACTGTAGACCAGGGCCTTTATAGTGCAGTGCTGTAGACCAGGGCCTTTATAGTGCAGTGCTGTAGACCAGGGCCTTTATAGTGCAGTGCTGTAGACCAGGGCCTTTATAGTGCAGTACTGTAGACCAGGGCCTTTATAGTGCAGTACTGTAGACCAGGGCCTTTATAGTGCAGTACTGTAGACCAGGGCCTTTATAGTGCAGTACTGTAGACCAGGGCCTTTATAGTGCAGTACTGTAGACCAGGGCCTTTATAGTGCAGTACTGTAGACCAGGGCCTTTATAGTGCAGTACTGTAGACCAGGGCCTTTATAGTGCAGTACTGTAGACCAGGGCCTTTATAGTGCAGTACTGTAGACCAGGGCCTTTATAGTGCAGTGCTGTAGACCAGGGCCTTTATAGTGCAGTGCTGTAGACCAGGGCCTTTATAGTGCAGTACTGTAGACCAGGGCCTTTATAGTGCAGTACTGTAGACCAGGGCCTTTATAGTGCAGTACTGTAGACCAGGGCCTTTATAGTGCAGTACTGTAGACCAGGGCCTTTATAGTGCAGTACTGTAGACCAGGGCCTTTATAGTGCAGTACTGTAGACCAGGGCCTTTATAGTGCAGTGCTGTAGACCAGGGCCTTTATAGTGCAGTACTGTAGACCAGGGCCTTTATAGTGCAGTACTGTAGACCAGGACATGTAGGGCTCTAAAAGGAAATAGGGTGTCATTTGGGACACAACCTGAGACTTCCTGTCCTCTTGACCTCACTTCCTCTTTCTCCTCACAGAGTGGTGCGTCACCGAGACGTGTCCCCCCGCCACTGGGGAAGGAGAGATCGGTTCCGCTTGGAGGTGTCGGGCGGAGGGCTGGAGGCGAATCGGGAGGTTTGGGCCGAGCTCAGGGGAGGACAGGCCACTGCCCAGAACAGATCCACTGGCCCCCCGAGACTCCTCCCACCCTCTCTCGCCCCTCTACCTTACTTCACATTGCCCCAGAAAGGTGAGTCACTTAGTTAGCCCTCCATACAGGGGGAGAGAAGACACCTCCTCCAGCACAGACCCACTGACTCCTCCCTCCCTCCTCCCTCCCTCCCTCCCTCCCTCCCTCCCTCCCTCCCTCCCTCCCTCCCTCACCCTGGCCCTCAACCTCTACCTTGCTTCACAGCGCCCCAGAAAGGTTATGTAGTTATGTAGGATAAGAAAGGTTATGTAGGATAAGAAAGGTTATGTAGGATAAGGGTGCATTTACACCAGGGTTGGGGTCAATTCCAATTGAAGGAAGTCACGTAAACTTAATTAACAATTTGAAAAAACAGCATCTCTGACAACATGTATCAACTCTCTCCTTAAAGAAACAGTTACATCTCAGACAACATGTATCAACTCTCTCCTTAAAGAAACAGTAACATCTCAGACAACATGTATCAACTCTCTCCTTAAAGAAACAGTTACATCTCAGACAACATGTATCAACTCTCTCCTTAAAGAAACCGTAACATCTCAGACATGTATCAACTCTCTCCTTAAAGAAACAGTTACATCTCAGACAACATGTATCATCTCTCTCCTTAAAGAAACTGTAACATCTCAGACAACATGTATCAACTCTCTCCTTAAAGAAACAGTTACATCTCAGACAACATGTATCAACTCTCTCCTTAAAGAAACAGTAACATCTCAGACAACATGTATCAACTCTCTCCTTAAAGAAACAGTTACATCTCAGACAACATGTATCAACTCTCTCCTTAAAGAAACAGTTACATCTCAGACAACATGTATCAACTCTCTCCTTAAAGAAACTGTAACATCTCAGACAACATGTATCATCTCTCTCTCCCCTCTAGTTTGGAGACTGTCCCAGTCTGCAGTGTCGGTGGTGATGGGTGTGGTGTGTGTTGCTTTCTTAATGCTCCCCCTCCACTCTGAGCCCAACAACTTGGTTCCTAGCTATGCCCATGTGACTGTCACACAGAAATTGGTGTGCGCCTACGCACTGGGTAAGGTGTGTGTGTGTGTGTGTGTGTGTGTGTGTGTGTGTGTGTGTGTGTGTGTGTGTGTGTGTGTGTGTGTGTGTGTGTAACTCTTATTTATTTGTCTCTAAGGTCTGCTCACCATGGTGTTTCTACGGTAACCAGAGGAGGAGACGATGTTTCCATGGAGATTCAGACCAAGATCCCCCCCCTGGCCATTCCCCAGACCGACAGGGCTGATATGGACCGACAGGGCTGATATGGACCGACAGGGCCGATATGGACCGACAGGGCTGATATGGACCGACAGGGCTGATATGGACCGACAGGGCTGATATGGACCGACAGGGCCGATATGTTGTAGGCACCGACAGGGCCGATATGTTGTAGGGACCGACAGGGCTGATATGGACCGACAGGGCTGATATGGACCGACAGGGCCGATATGTTGTAGGGACCGACAGGGCTGATATGTTGTAGGGACCGACAGGGCTGATATGTTGTAGGGACCGACAGGGCTGATATGTTGTAGGGACCGACAGGGCTGATATGTTCTAGGGACCGACAGGGCTGATATGTTGTAGGGACCGACAGGGCTTATAGCCTTCCCTGTGGCTCAGTTGGTAGAGCATGGTGTGTGCAACGCCAGGGTTGTGGGTTCGATTCCCACGGGGGGCCAGTACAAAAAAATGCATGAAATGTATGCATTCACTACTGTAAGTCGCTCTGGATAAGAGCGTCTGCTAAATGACTTAAATGTAAATGTAAATATGGACCGACAGGGCTGATATGGACCGACCGGGCCGATATGTTGTAGGGACCGACAGGGCCGATATGTTGTAGGGACCGACAGGGCTGATATGTTCTAGGGACCGACAGGGCTGATATGGACCGACAGGGCTGATATGTTCTAGGGACCGACAGGGCCGATATGTTGTAGGGACCGACAGGGCAGATATGGACCGACAGGGCAGATATGGACCGACGGCAGATATGGACCAGGGACCGACAGGGCTGATATGTTCTAGGGACCGACAGGGCTGATATGTTGTAGGGACCGACAGGGCTGATATGTTGTAGGGACCGACAGGGCTGATATGTTGTAGGGACCGACAGGGCTGATATGTTGTAGGGACCGACATGCCTGATATGTTGTAGGGACCGACAGGGCTGATATGTTGTAGGGACCGACAGGGCCGATATGTTCTAGGGACCAACAGGGCCGATATGTTGTAAGGGACCGACAGGGCTGATATGTTCTAGGGACCGACAGGGCTGATATGTTCTAGGGACCCGACAGGGCTGATATGTTGTAGGGACCGACAGGGCCGATATGTTGTAAGGGACCGACAGGGCCGATATGTTCTAGGGACCGACAGGGCCGATATGTTCTAGGGACAGACAGGGCCGATATGTTCTGGGGACCGACAGGGCCGATATGTTGTGGGGACCGACAGGGCTGATATGTTCTAGGGACCGACAGGGCCGATATGTTGTAGGGACCGACAGGGCCGATATGTTGTAGGGAACGACAGGGCTGATATGTTGTAGGGACCGACAGGGCTGATATGTTGTAGGGACCGACAGGGCTGATATGGACCGACAGGGCTGCTATGTTGTAGGGACCGACAGGGCTGATATGTTGTAGGGACCGACAGGGCTGATATGGACCGACAGGGCTGATATGGACCGACAGGGCCGATATGTTGTAGGGACCGACAGGGCCGATATGTTGTAGGGACCGACAGGGCCGATATGTTGTAGGGACCGACAGGGCCGATATGTTGTAGGGACCCGACAGGGCCGATATGTTGTAAGGGACCGACAGGGCCGATATGTTGTAGGGACCGACAGGGCCGATATGTTGTAGGGACCGACAGGGCCGATATGTTGTAGGGACCGACAGGGCTGATATGTTCTAGCGACCCGACAGGGCTGATATGTTCTAGGGACCCGACAGGGCTGATATGTTGTAGGGACCCGACAGGGCTGATATGTTGTAGGGACCGACAGGGCTGATATGGACCCGACAGGGCTGATATGTTGTAGGGACCGACAGGGCTGATATGGACCCGACAGGGCTGATATGTTCTAGGGACCGACAGGGCTGATATGGACCGACAGGGCTGATATGTTGTAGGGACCGACAGGGCTGATATGTTGTAGGGACCGACAGGGCTGATATGGACCGACAGGGCTGATATGTTGTAGGGACCGACAGGGCTGATATGGACCGACAGGGCTGATATGTTCTAGGGACCGACAGGGCTGATATGGACCGACAGGGCTGATATGTTGTAGGGACCGACAGGGCTGATATGGACCGACAGGGCTGATATGTTGTAGGGACCGACAGGGCTGATATGTTCTAGGGACCGACAGGGCTGATATGTTCTAGGGACCGCCAGGGCTGATATGTTGTAGGGACCGCCAGGGCTGATATGGACCGACAGGGCTGATATGTTCTAGGGACCGACAGGGCTGATATGTTGTAGGGACCGCCAGGGCTGATATGGACCGACAGGGCTGATATGTTCTAGGGACCGACAGGGCCGATATGTTGTAGGGACCGACAGGGCTGATATGTTGTAGGGACCGACAGGGCTGATATGTTGTAGTGACCGACAGGGCTGATATGTTGTAGGGACCGACAGGGCTGATATGTTGTAGGGACCGACAGGGCTGATATGTTCTAGGGGCCGACAGGGCTGATATGTTGTAGGGACCGACAGGGCTGATATGTTGTAGGGACCGACAGGGCTGATATGTTGTAGGGACCGACAGGGCTGATATGTTGTAGGTACCGACAGGGCTGATATGTTCTAGGGACCGACAGGGCTGATATGGACCGACAGGGCTGATATGGACCGACAGGGCTGATATGGACCGACAGGGCTGATATGGACCGACAGGGCTGATATGTTGTAGGGACCGACAGGGCTGATATGGACCGACAGTGCTGATATGTTGTAGGGACCGACAGGGCTGATATGGACCGACAGGGCTGATATGTTCTAGGGACCGACAGGGCTGATATATTCTAGGGACCGACAGGGCTGATATGTTGTAGGGACCGACAGGGCTGATATGTTGTAGGGACCGACAGGGCTGATATGTTGTAGGGACCGACAGGGCTGATATGTTGTAGGGACCGACAGGGCTGATATGTTGTAGGGACCGACAGGGCTGATATGTTCTAGGGACCAACATCGCTGATATGGACCGACAGGGCTGATATGGACCGACAGGGCTGATATGTTGTAGGGACCGACAGGGCTGATATGGACCGACAGGGCTGATATGGACCCACAGGGCTGATATGGACCGACAGGGCTGATATGGACCGACAGGGCCGATATGTTGTAGGGACCGACAGGGCCGATATGTTGTGGGGACCGACAGGGCCGATATGTTGTGGGGACCGACAGGGCTGATATATTCTAGGGACCGACAGGGCTGATATGTTGTGGGGACCGACAGGGCTGATATGTTGTGGGGACCGACAGGGCTGATATGTTGTGGGGACCGACAGGGCTGATATGTTGTGGGGACCGACAGGGCTGATATGTTTTGGTGACCGACAGGGCTGATATGTTCTGGGGACCGACAGGGCTGATATGGACCGACAGGGCTGATATGGACCGACAGGGCTGATATGGACCGACAGGGCCGATATGTTGTAGGGACCGACAGGGCCGATATGTTCTAGGGACCGACAGGGCTGATATGGACCGACAGGGCTGATATGTTGTAGGGACCGACAGGGCTGATATGTTGTAGGGACCGACAGGGCTGATATGTTGTAGGGACCGACAGGGCTGATATGTTGTAGGGACCGACAGGGCTGATATGTTGTAGGGACCGACAGGGCTGATATGTTGTAGGGACCGACAGGGCTGATATGTTGTAGGGACCGACAGGGCTGATATGGACCGACAGGGCTGATATGGACCGACAGGGCCGATATGTTGTAAGGGACCGACAGGGCCGATATGTTCTAGGGACCGACAGGGCTGATATGGACCGACAGGGCTGATATGGACCGACAGGGCTGATATGGACCGACATGGCTGATATGTTGTAGGGACCGACAGGGCTGATATGTTGTAGGGACCGACAGGGCTGATATGTTGTAGGGACCGACAGGGCTGATATGGACCGACAGGGCTGATATGGACCGACAGGGCTGATATGGACCGACAGGGCTGATATGGACCGACAGGGCTGATATGTTCTAGGGACCGACAGGACTGATATGTTGTAGGGACCGACAGGGCTGATATGTTGTAGGGACCGACAGGGCTGATATGTTTTGGTGACCGACAGGGCTGATATGTTCTGGGGACCGACAGGGCTGATATGGACCGACAGGGCTGATATGGTCCGACAGGGCTGATATGGACCGACAGGGCCGATATGTTGTAAGGGACCGACAGAGCCGATATGTTCTAGGGACCGACAGGGCTGATATGGACCCGACAGGGCTGATATGTTCTAGGGACCCGACAGGGCTGATATGTTGTAGGGACCGACAGGGCTGATATGTTGTAGGGACCGACAGGGCTGATATGTTGTAGGGACCGACAGGGCTGATATGTTGTAGGGACCGACAGGGCTGATATGTTGTAGGGACCGACAGGGCTGATATGTTGTAGGGACAGACAGGGCTGATATGGACCGACAGGGCTGATATGGACCGACAGGGCTGATATGGACCGACAGGGCCGATATGTTGTAAGGGACCCGACAGGGCCGATATGTTCTAAGGGACCGACAGGGCTGATATGGACCGACAGGGCTGATATGTTGTAGGGACCGACAGGGCTGATATGTTGTAGGGACTGACAGGGCTGATATGTTGTAGGGACCGACAGGGCTGATATGGACCGACAGGGCTGATATGGACCCGACAGGGCTGATATGGACCGACAGGGCTGATATGGACCGACAGGGCTGATATGTTGTAGGGACCGACAGCGCTGATATGGACCCGACAGGGCTGATATGTTCTAGGGACCGACAGGACTGATATGTTCTAGGGACCGACAGGGCTGATATGTTGTAGGGACCGACAGGGCTGATATGTTGTAGGGACCGACAGGGCTGATATGTTGTAGGGACCGACAGGGCTGATATGTTGTAGGGACCGACAGGGCTGATATGTTCTAGGGACCGACAGGGCTGATATGTTCTAGGGACCGACAGGGCTGATATGTTCTAGGGACCGACAGGGCTGATATGTTGTAGGGACCGACAGGGCTGATATGTTGTAGGGACCGACAGGGCTGATATGTTGTAGGGACCGACAGGGCTGATATGTTGTAGGGACCGACAGGGCTGAAATATGGACTGACAGGGCTGATATGTTGTGGGGACCCGACAGGGCCGATATGTTCTTGGGACCGACAGGGCTGATATGTTGTAGGGACCGACAGGGCTGATATGGACCGACAGGGCTGATATGTTGTAGGGACCGACAGGGCTGATATGTTGTAGGGACCGACAGGGCTGATATGTTGTAGGGACCGACAGGGCCGATATGGACCGACAGGGCCGATATGGACCGACAGGGCTGATATGTTCTAGGGACCGACAGGGCTGATATGTTCTAGGGACCGACAGGGCTGATATGTTCTAGGGACCGACAGGGCTGATATGTTGTAGGGACCGACAGGGCTGATATGTTGTAGGGACCGACAGGGCTGATATGTTGTAGGTACCGACAGGGCTGATATGTTCTAGGGACCGACAGGGCTGATATGGACTGACAGGGCTGATATGGACCGACAGGGCTGATATGGACCGACAGGGCTGATATGGACCGACAGGGCCGATATGTTGTGGGGACCGACAGGGCCGATATGTTGTGGGGACCGACAGGGCTGATATATTCTAGGGACCGACAGGGCTGATATGTTGTGGGGACCGACAGGGCTGATATGTTGTGGGGACCGACAGGGCTGATATGTTGTGGGGACCGACAGGGCTGATATGTTGTGGGGACCGACAGGGCTGATATGTTTTGGTGACCGACAGGGCTGATATGTTCTGGGGACCGACAGGGCTGATATGGACCGACAGGGCTGATATGGACCGACAGGGCTGATATGGACCGACAGGGCCGATATGTTGTAGGGACCGACAGGGCCGATATGTTCTAGGGACCGACAGGGCTGATATGGACCGACAGGGCTGATATGTTGTAGGGACCGACAGGGCTGATATGTTGTAGGGACCGACAGGGCTGATATGTTGTAGGGACCGACAGGGCTGATATGTTGTAGGGACCGACAGGGCTGATATGTTGTAGGGACCGACAGGGCTGATATGTTGTAAGGGACCGACAGGGCTGATATGTTGTAGGGACCGACAGGGCTGATATGGACCCGACAGGGCTGATATGGACCCGACAGGGCCGATATGTTGTAGGGACCGACAGGGCCGATATGTTCTAGGGACCGACAGGGCTGATATGGACCGACAGGGCTGATATGGACCGACAGGGCTGATATGGACCGACATGGCTGATATGTTGTAGGGACCGACAGGGCTGATATGTTGTAGGGACCCGACAGGGCTGATATGTTGTAGGGACCGACAGGGCTGATATGGACCCGACAGGGCTGATATGGACCGACAGGGCTGATATGGACCGACAGGGCTGATATGGACCGACAGGGCTGATATGTTCTAGGGACCGACAGGACTGATATGTTGTAGGGACCGACAGGGCTGATATGTTGTAGGGACCGACAGGGCTGATATGTTTTGGTGACCGACAGGGCTGATATGTTCTGGGGACCGACAGGGCTGATATGGACCGACAGGGCTGATATGGTCCGACAGGGCTGATATGGACCGACAGGGCCGATATGTTGTAGGGACCGACAGAGCCGATATGTTCTAGGGACCGACAGGGCTGATATGGACCGACAGGGCTGATATGTTCTAGGGACCGACAGGGCTGATATGTTGTAGGGACCGACAGGGCTGATATGTTGTAGGGACCGACAGGGCTGATATGTTGTAGGGACCGACAGGGCTGATATGTTGTAGGGACCGACAGGGCTGATATGTTGTAGGGACCGACAGGGCTGATATGTTGTAGGGACAGACAGGGCTGATATGGACCGACAGGGCTGATATGGACCGACAGGGCTGATATGGACCGACAGGGCCGATATGTTGTAGGGACCGACAGGGCCGATATGTTCTAGGGACCGACAGGGCTGATATGGACCGACAGGGCTGATATGTTGTAGGGACCGACAGGGCTGATATGTTGTAGGGACTGACAGGGCTGATATGTTGTAGGGACCGACAGGGCTGATATGGACCGACAGGGCTGATATGGACCGACAGGGCTGATATGGACCGACAGGGCTGATATGGACCGACAGGGCTGATATGTTGTAGGGACCGACAGCGCTGATATGGACCGACAGGGCTGATATGTTCTAGGGACCGACAGGACTGATATGTTCTAGGGACCGACAGGGCTGATATGTTGTAGGGACCGACAGGGCTGATATGTTGTAGGGACCGACAGGGCTGATATGTTGTAGGGACCGACAGGGCTGATATGTTGTAGGGACCGACAGGGCTGATATGTTCTAGGGACCGACAGGGCTGATATGTTCTAGGGACCGACAGGGCTGATATGTTCTAGGGACCGACAGGGCTGATATGTTGTAGGGACCGACAGGGCTGATATGTTGTAGGGACCGACAGGGCTGATATGTTGTAGGGACCGACAGGGCTGATATGTTGTAGGGACCGACAGGGCTGAAATATGGACTGACAGGGCTGATATGTTGTAGGGACCGACAGGGCCGATATGTTCTTGGGACCGACAGGGCTGATATGTTGTAGGGACCGACAGGGCTGATATGGACCCGACAGGGCTGATATGTTGTAGGGACCGACAGGGCTGATATGTTGTAGGGACCGACAGGGCTGATATGTTGTAGGGACCGACAGGGCCGATATGGACCGACAGGGCCGATATGGACCGACAGGGCTGATATGTTCTAGGGACCGACAGGGCTGATATGTTCTAGGGACCGACAGGGCTGATATGTTCTAGGGACCGACAGGGCTGATATGTTGTAGGGACCGACAGGGCTGATATGTTGTAGGGACCGACAGGGCTGATATGTTGTAGGTACCGACAGGGCTGATATGTTCTAGGGACCGACAGGGCTGATATGGACTGACAGGGCTGATATGGACCGACAGGGCTGATATGGACCGACAGGGCTGATATGGACCGACAGGGCTGATATGGACCGACAGGGCTGATATGTTGTAGGGACCGACAGGGCTGATATGGACCGACAGGGCTGATATGTTCTAGGGACCGACAGGGCTGATATGTTCTAGGGACCGACAGGGCTGATATGTTGTAGGGACCGACAGGGCTGATATGTTGTAGGGACCGACAGGGCTGATATGTTGTATGGACCGACAGGGCTGATATGTTGTATGGACCGACAGGGCTGATATGTTGTAGGGACCGACAGGGCTGATATGTTGTAGGGACCGACAGGGCTGATATGTTGTAGGGACCGACAGGGCTGATATGTTGTAGGGACCGACAGGGCTGATATGTTGTAGGGACCGACAGGGCTGATATGTTGTAAGGGACCCGACAGGGCTGATATGTTGTAGGGACCGACAGGGCTGATATGTTGTAGGGACCGACAGGGCTGATATGTTGTAGGGACCGACAGGGCTGATATGTTGTAGGGACCGACAGGGCTGATATGTTCTAGGGACCAACATCGCTGATATGGACCGACAGGGCTGATATGGACCGACAGGGCTGATATGTTGTAGGAACCGACAGGGCTGATATGGACCCACAGGGCTGATATGGACCGACAGGGCTGATATGGACCGACAGGGCTGATATGTTGTAGGGACCGACAGGGCCGATATGTTGTGGGGACCGACAGGGCTGATATATTCTAGGGACCGACAGGGCTGATATGTTGTGGGGACCGACAGGGCTGATATGTTGTGGGGACCGACAGGGCTGATATGTTGTGGTGACCGACAGGGCTGATATGTTCTGGGGACCGACAGGGCTGATATGGACCGACAGGGCTGATATGGACCGACAGGGCCGATATGTTGTAGGGACCGACAGGGCCGATATGTTCTAGGGACCGACAGGGCTGATATGGACCGACAGGGCTGATATGTTCTAGGGACCGACAGGGCTGATATGGACCGACAGGGCTGATATGTTCTAGGGACCGACAGGGCTGATATGTTGTAGGGACCGACAGGGCTGATATGTTGTAGGGACCGACAGGGCTGATATGTTGTAGGGACCGACAGGGCTGATATGTTGTAAGGGACCCGACAGGGCTGATATGTTGTAGGGACCGACAGGGCTGATATGTTGTAGGGACCCGACAGGGCTGATATGTTGTAGGGACCGACAGGGCTGATATGGACCGACAGGGCTGATATGGACCGACAGGGCTGATATGGACCGACAGGGCCGATATGTTGTAGGGACCGACAGGGCCGATATGTTCTAGGGACCGACAGGGCTGATATGGACCGACAGGGCTGATATGTTGTAGGGGACCGACAGGGCTGATATGTTGTAGGGACCGACAGGGCTGATATGTTGTAGGGACCGACAGGGCTGATATGGACCGACGGGGCTGATATGGACCGACAGGGCTGATATGGACCGACAGGGCTGATATGGACCGACAGGGCTGATATGGACCGACAGGGCTGATATGTTGTAGGGACCGACAGGGCTGATATGTTCTAGGGACCGACAGGGCTGATATGTTGTAGGGACCGACAGGGCTGATATGTTGTAGGAACCGACAGGGCTGATATGGACCCACAGGGCTGATATGGACCCGACAGGGCTGATATGGACCGACAGGGCTGATATGTTGTAGGGACCGACAGGGCCGATATGTTGTGGGGACCGACAGGGCTGATATATTCTAGGGACCGACAGGGCTGATATGTTGTGGGGACCGACAGGGCTGATATGTTGTGGGGACCGACAGGGCTGATATGTTGTGGTGACCGACAGGGCTGATATGTTCTGGGGACCGACAGGGCTGATATGGACCGACAGGGCTGATATGGACCGACAGGGCTGATATGGACCGACAGGGCCGATATGTTGTAGGGACCGACAGGGCCGATATGTTCTAGGGACCGACAGGGCTGATATGGACCGACAGGGCTGATATGTTCTAGGGACCGACAGGGCTGATATGGACCGACAGGGCTGATATGTTCTAGGGACCGACAGGGCTGATATGTTGTAGGGACCGACAGGGCTGATATGTTGTAGGGACCGACAGGGCTGATATGTTGTAGGGACCCGACAGGGCTGATATGTTGTAGGGACCGACAGGGCTGATATGTTGTAGGGACCGACAGGGCTGATATGTTGTAGGGACCGACAGGGCTGATATGTTGTAGGGACCGACAGGGCTGATATGGACCGACAGGGCTGATATGGACCGACAGGGCTGATATGGACCCGACAGGGCCGATATGTTGTAGGGACCCGACAGGGCCGATATGTTCTAGGGACCGACAGGGCTGATATGGACCGACAGGGCTGATATGTTGTAGGGACCGACAGGGCTGATATGTTGTAGGGACCGACAGGGCTGATATGTTGTAGGGACCGACAGGGCTGATATGGACCGACGGGGCTGATATGGACCGACAGGGCTGATATGGACCGACAGGGCTGATATGGACCGACAGGGCTGATATGGACCGACAGGGCTGATATGTTGTAGGGACCGACAGGGCTGATATGTTCTAGGGACCGACAGGGCTGATATGTTGTAGGGACCCGACAGGGCTGATATGTTGCAGGGACCGACAGGGCTGATATGTTGTAGGGACCCGACAGGGCTGATATGTTGTAAGGGACCGACAGGGCTGATATGTTGTAGGGACCGACAGGGCTGATATGTTGTAGGGACCGACAGGGCTGAAATATGGACTGACAGGGCTGATATGTTGTAGGGACCGACAGGGCCGATATGTTCTTGGGACCGACAGGGCTGATATGTTGTAGGGACCGACAGGGCTGATATGGACCGACAGGGCTGATATGTTGTAGGGACCGACAGGGCTGATATGTTGTAGGGACCGACAGGGCTGATATGTTGTAGGGACCGACAGGGCCGATATGGACCGACAGGGCCGATATGGACCGACAGGGCCGATATGGACCGACAGGGCTGATATGTTCTAGGGACCGACAGGGCTGATATGTTCTAGGGACCGACAGGGCTGATATGTTCTAGGGACCGACAGGGCTGATATGTTCTAGGGACCGACAGGGCTGATATGTTCTAGGGACCGACAGGGCCGATATGGACCGACAGGGCTGATATGTTCTAGGGACCGACAGGGCTGATATGTTCTAGGGACCGACAGGGCTGATATGGACCGACAGGGCTGATATGGACCGACAGGGCTGATATGTTGTAGGGACCGACAGGGCTGATATGGACCCACAGGGCTGATATGGACCGACAGGGCTGATATGGACCGACAGGGCTGATATGTTGTAGGGACCGACAGGGCCGATATGTTGTGGGGACCGACAGGGCCGATATGTTGTAGGGACCGACAGGGCTGATATGTTCTGGGGACCGACAGGGCTGATATGTTGTGGGGACCGACAGGGCTGATATGTTGTGGGGACCGACAGGGCTGATATGTTCTGTGGACCGACAGGGCTGATATGGACCGACAGGGCTGATCTGGACCGACAGGGCCGATATGTTGTAGGGACCGACAGGGCTGATATGTTCTAGGGACCGACAGGGCTGATATGTTCTAGGGACCGACAGGGCTGATATGTTCTGGGGACCGACAGGGCCGATATGTTCTAGGGACCGACAGGGCCGATATGTTCTAGGGACCGACAGGGCCGGTATGTTGTAGGGACCGACAGGGCTGATATGTTGTAGGGACCGACAGGGCTGATATGTTCTAGGGACCGACAGGGCTGATATGTTCTAGGGACCGACAGGGCTGATATGTTGTAGGGACCGACAGGGCTGATATGTTCTAGGGACCGACAGGGCTGATATGTGGAACTTGCTGGTTCCAAACTTCTTCCGTTTAAGAATGATGGAGGACAATATGTTCTTGGGGACCTTCAATGCTGCAGAAATGTTTTGGTACCCTTCCCCAGATCTGTGCCTCCAGACAATCCTGTCTTGGCGCTCTACGGACAAACAATTCCTTCGACCTCGTGACTTGGTTTTTGCTCTGACATGCACTGTCAACTGTGGGACCTTATATAGACAGGTGTGTGCCTTTCCAAATCATGTCCAATCAATTGAATTTACCACAGGTGGACTCCAATCAAGTTGTAGAAACATCTCAAGGATGATCAATGGAAACAGGATGCACCTGAGCTCAATTTAGAGTCTCATAGCAAAGGGTCTGAATACTTATGTAAATAAAGTACTTATGTTTTTGTTTTTAATAAAATTTGCAAACATTTATAAAAACCTGTTTTTGCTTTGTCATTATGGGGTATTGTGATGTCATTATGATGTATTGTTTGTAGATTGATGAGGAAAACATTAACTTAATCCATGTTAGAATAAGGCTGTAACGTAACACTCTCTCTGTCTGTACCCATTCACACTCTCTCTGTCTGTACCCATTCACACTCTCTCTGTCTGTACCCATTCACACTCTCTCTGTCTGTACCCATTCACACTCTCTCTGTCTGTACCCATTCACACTCTGTCTGTACCCATTCACACTCTCTCTGTCTGTACCCATTCACACTCTCTCTGTCTGTACCCATTCACACTCTCTCTGTGTGTACCCATTCACACTCTCTCTGTCTGTACCCATTCACACTCTCTCTGTGTGTACCCATTCACACTCTCTCTGTGTGTACCCATTCACACTCTCTCTGTCTGTACCCATTCACACTCTCTCTGTCTGTACCCATTAACACTCTCTGTCTGTACCCATTCACACTCTCTCTGTCTGTACCCATTCACACTCTCTCTGTGTGTACCCATTCACACTCTCTCTGTCTGTACCCATTCACACTCTCTCTGTGTGTACCCATTCACACTCTCTCTGTGTGTACCCATTCACACTCTCTCTGTCTGTACCCATTCACACTCTCTCTGTGTGTACCCATTCACACTCTCTCTGTGTGTACCCATTCACACTCTCTCTGTGTGTACCCATTCACACTCTCTCTGTCTGTACCCATTCACACTCTCTCTGTCTGTACCCATTCACACTCTCTCTGTCTGTACCCATTTACACTCTCTGTCTGTACCCATTCACACTCTCTGTCTGTACCCATTCACACTCTCTCTGTCTGTACCCATTCACACTCTCGCTGTCTGTACCCATTCACACTCTCTCTGTCTGTACCCATTTACACTCTCTCTGTCTGTACCCATTCACACTCTCTCTGTCTGTACCCATTCACACTCTCTCTGTCTGTAACTAACTACGTATATCTATAAATGTTTTCGCTTCGTGATTATGGGGTATTGGGTTATATTATGGGTTATAGATATGTAGTGTTAGTGTTATAGATATGTAGGGTTAGTGTTATAGATATGTAGGGTTAGTGTTATAGATATGTAGGGTTAGTGTTATAGATATGTAGTGTTAGTGTTATATATATATGTTGTGTTAGTGTTAGATATGTAGGGTTAGTGTTATAGATATGTAGGGTTAGTGTTATAGATATGTAGTGTTAGTGTTATAGATATGTAGGGTTAGTGTTATAGATATGTAGGTTAAGGGTTAGAGTTATAGATATGTAGGGTTAGTGTTATAGATATGTAGTGTTAGTGTTATAGATATTTAGTGTTAGTGTTATAGATATGTAGGGTTAGTGTTATAGATATGTAGTGTTAGTGTTATAGATATGTAGGGTTAGTGTTATAGATATGTAGTGTTAGTGTTATAGATATGTAGGGTTAGTGTTATAGATATGTAGGGTTAGAGTTATAGATATGTAGTGTTAGTGTTAGATATGTAGGGTTAGGGTTAGTGTTATAGATATGTAGGGTTAGTGTTATAGATATGTAGTGTTAGTGTTATAGATATGTAGGGTTAGTGTTATAGATATGTAGTGTTAGTGTTATAGATATGTAGGGTTAGTGTTATAGATATGTAGGGTTAGAGTTATAGATATGTAGTGTTAGTGTTATAGATATGTTGGGTTAGTGTTATAGATATGTAGGGTTAGTGTTATAGATATGTAGGGTTAGTGTTATAGATATGTAGGGTTAGTGTTATAGATATGTAGGGTTAGTGTTATAGATATGTAGTGTTAGTGTTATAGATATGTAGGGTTAGTGTTATAGATATGTAGGGTTAGTGTTATAGATATGTAGGGTTAGTGTTATAGATATGCAGTGTTAGGGTTAGTGTTATAGATATGTAGTGTTAGTGTTATAGATATGTAGGGTTAGGGTTAGTGTTATAGATATGTAGGGTGAGTGTTATAGATATGTAGTGTTAGTGTTATAGATATGTTGGGTTAGTGTTATAGATATGTAGTGTTAGTGTTATAGATATGTAGGGTTAGTGTTATAGATATGTAGGGTTAGTGTTATAGATATGTAGTGTTAGTGTTATAGATATGTAGTGTTAGTGTTATAGATATGTAGGGTTAGTGTTATAGATATGTAGTGTTAGTGTTATAGATATGCAGTGTTAGGGTTAGTGTTATAGATATGTAGGGTTAGTGTTAGGGTTAGTGTTATAGATATGTAGGGTTAGTGTTATAGATATGTAGTGTTAGTGTTATAGATATGTAGGGTTAGTGTTATAGATATGTAGGGTTAGTGTTATAGATATGTAGGGTTAGTGTTATAGATATGTAGGGTTAGTGTTGTAGGGTTAGTGTTATAGATATGTAGGGTTAGTGTTATAGATATGTAGGGTTAGTGTTATAGATATGTAGTGTTAGTGTTATAGATATGTAGGGTTAGAGTTATAGATATGTAGTGTTAGTGTTATAGATATGTAGTGTTAGTGTTATAGATATGTAGGGTTAGTGTTATAGATATGTAGTGTTAGTGTTATAGATATGTAGGGTTAGTGTTATAGATATGTAGTGTTAGTGTTATAGATATGTAGGGTTAGTGTTATAGATATGTAGTGTTAGTGTTATAGATATGTAGGGTTAGTGTTATAGATATGTAGGGTTAGTGTTATAGATATGTAGGGTTAGTGTTATAGATATGTAGGGTTAGTGTTGTAGGGTTAGTGTTATAGATATGTAGGGTTAGTGTTATAGATATGTAGGGTTAGTGTTATAGATATGTAGTGTTAGTGTTATAGATATGTAGGGTTAGAGTTATAGATATGTAGTGTTAGTGTTATAGATATGTAGTGTTAGTGTTATAGATATGTAGGGTTAGTGTTATAGATATGTAGTGTTAGTGTTATAGATATGTAGGGTTAGTGTTATAGATATGTAGTGTTAGTGTTATAGATATGTAGGGTTAGTGTTATAGATATGTAGTGTTAGGGTTATAGATATGTAGGGTTAGTGTTATATATATGTAGTGTTAGTGTTATAGATATGTAGTGTTAGTGTTATAGATATGTAGTGTTAGTGTTATAGATATGTAGGATTAGTGTTATAGATATGTAGGGTTAGTGTTATAGATATGTAGGGTTAGTGTTATAGATATGTAGGGTGAGTGTTATAGATATGTAGGGTGAGTGTTATAGATATGTAGGGTTAGTGTTATAGATATGTAGTGTTAGTGTTATAGATATGTAGTGTTAGTGTTATAGATATGTAGTGTTAGGGTTATAGATATGTAGGGTTAGAGTTAGTGTTATAGATATGTAGGGTTAGTGTTATAGATATGTAGGGTTAGTGTTAGTGTTATAGATATGTAGGGTTAGTGTTATAGATGTGTAGGGTTAGTGTTAGTGTTATAGATATGTAGTGTTAGTGTTATAGATATGTAGGGTTAGTGTTATAGATATGTAGTGTTAGTGTTATAGATATGTAGGGTTAGTGTTATAGATATGTAGGGTTAGTGTTAGTGTTATAGATATGTAGTGTTAGTGTTATAGATATGTAGGGTTAGTGTTAGTGTTATAGATATGTAGTGTTAGTGTTATAGATATGTAGGGTTAGTGTTATAGATATGTAGGGTTAGTGTTATAGATATGTAGGGTTAGTGTTATAGATATGTAGTGTTAGTGTTATAGATATGTAGGGTTAGTGTTATAGATATGTAGGGTTAGTGTTATAGATATGTAGGGTGAGTGTTATAGATATGTTGGGTTAGTGTTATGTAGGGTTAGTGTTATAGATATGTAGGGTTAGTGTTAGGGTTAGTGTTATAGATATGTCGGATTAGTGTTATAGATATGTAGGGTTAGTGTTAGGGTTAGTGTTATAGATATGTAGGGTTAGTGTTATAGATATGTAGGGTTAGTGTTATAGATATGTAGGGTTAGTGTTATAGATATGTAGGGTTAGTGTTGACTGCATTCAAAACCATGTCTGAGTATTTCACAATTTTCCAAACAACACTTGACAAGCACTCTTCCAAAGGAGGCTGCATGGAAAACCAATCAAGGTGCAATAACATTTGAATCCATGGAATTGAAGACATAAAGACTGAAACTTGTGGTGTTGTGGCGCCTCTCTTGTGATGTGTGTTTTGTCCCACATTTTTATTTTGAATCCCGGCCCCGTCCCAGCGGAGGCCTTTCGGTAGGTCGTCATTGTAAAAAGAATTTGATCTTCAACTGACTTGCTTCGTTAAATAAAGTTTAAATCATTAAAATAAAGATCTATAGTTCAAAGATAAGGATGAGATTCTCAGGAGATGCCAAGTGCCCGAAGGGAACTAAAATCTCCGTCAAAAGAAAGGAACTGCTGCCAATACTAATTGAAGCATTGTGTTCCTGTGTTTGTTTGTTTCTGTTCCACTCTCAGATCTCTTTAAGTTGGGCAAGATATCAGTCCTGATAACATGGTCTCTAACCCATTAGATATTAATGAAGCCAACGATAAATATAATGATTGTGTTGATCCAGATTAAAAAAATCTTATCACTTGTGGTTACTATAATGTTAAACAGATTATTTTCTACCTTTTTCATTTGAACGTTCGCAGTCTTCCTAAAAATCACGACCACCTTTTAATATCGGTCTTCTCTCAGTCGTGAATGTTTCATTGTTGCCCTTTCAGAAACATGGTTGATTAAAAGAGACAATCATGCTTTAATTAACATGTCTCGTTATAATGCTGCTCGCCATTGGAGAACACCCGAGAGTGGGAGGAGGTAATTAACATGTCTCGTTATAATGCTGCTCACCATTGGAGAACACCGAGAGTGGGAGGAGGTAATTAACATGTCTCGTTATAATGCTGCTCACCATTGGAGAACACCGAGAGTGGGAGGAGGTAATTAACATGTCTCGTCATAATGCTGCTCACCATTGGAGAACACCGAGAGTGGGAGGAGGTAATTAACATGTCTCCTTATAATGCTGCTCACCATTGGAGAACATCGAGAGTGGGAGGAGGTAATTAACATGTCTCGTTATAATGCTGCTCACCATTGGAGAACACCGAGAGTGGGAGGAGGTAATTAACATGTCTCGTTATAATGCTGCTCACCATTGGAGAACACCGAGAGTGGGAGGAGGTAATTAACATGTCTCGTTATAATGCTGCTCACCATTGGAGAACACCGAGAGTGGGAGGAGGTAATTAACATGTCTCGTTATAATGCTGCTCACCATTGGAGAACACCGAGAGTGGGAGGAGGTAATTAACATGTCTCCTTATAATGCTGCTCACCATTGGAGAACACCGAGAGTGGGAGGAGGTAATTAACATGTCTCGTTATAATGCTGCTCACCACTGGAGAACACCGAGAGTGGGAGGAGGTAATTAACATGTCTCCTTATAATGCTGCTCGCCATTGGAGAACACCGAGAGTGGGAGGAGGTAATTAACATGTCTCCTTATAATGCTGCTCGCCATTGGAGAACACCGAGAGTGGGAGGAGGTAATTAACATGTCTCGTTATAATGCTGCTCGCCATTGGAGAACACCGAGAGTGGGAGGAGGTAATTAACATGTCTCGTTATAATGCTGCTCACCATTGGAGAACATCGAGAGTGGGAGGAGGTAATTAACATGTCTCGTTATAATGCTGCTCACCACTGGAGAACACCGAGAGTGGGAGGAGGTAATTAACATGTCTCCTTATAATGCTGCTCACCATTGGAGAACACCGAGAGTGGGAGGAGGTAATTAACATGTCTCCTTATAATGCTGCTCACCATTGGAGAACACCGAGAGTGGGAGGAGGTAAGTAACATGTCTCGTTATAATGCTGCTCACCATTGGACAACACCGAGAGTGGGAGGAGGTAATTAACATGTCTCCTTATAATGCTGCTCACCATTGGAGAACACCGAGAGTGGGAGGAGGTAATTAACATGTCTCGTTATAATGCTGCTCACCACTGGAGAACACCGAGAGTGGGAGGAGGTAATTAACATGTCTCCTTATAATGCTGCTCACCATTGGAGAACACCGAGAGTGGGAGGAGGTAATTAACATGTCTCCTTATAATGCTGCTCACCATTGGAGAACACCGAGAGTGGGAGGAGGTAAGTAACATGTCTCGTTATAATGCTGCTCACCATTGGACAACACCGAGAGTGGGAGGAGGTAATTAACATGTCTCCTTATAATGCTGCTCACCATTGGAGAACACCGAGAGTGGGAGGAGGTAATTAACATGTCTCGTTATAATGCTGCTCACCATTGGAAAACACCGAGAGTGGGAGGAGGTAATTAACATGTCTCGTTATAATGCTGCTCACCATTGGAGAACACCGAGAGTGGGAGGAGGTAATTAACATGTCTCGTTATAATGCTGCTCACCATTGGAGAACACCGAGAGTGGGAGGAGGTAATTAACATGTCTCCTTATAATGCTGCTCACCATTGGAGAACACCGAGAGTGGGAGGAGGTAATTAACATGTCTCCTTATAATGCTGCTCACCATTGGAGAATACCGAGAGTGGGAGGAGGTAATTAACATGTCTCGTTATAATGCTGCTCACCATTGGAGAACACCGAGAGTGGGAGGAGGTAATTAACATGTCTCGTTATAATGCTGCTCACCATTGGAGAACACCGAGAGTGGGAGGAGGTAATTAACATGTCTCCTTATAATGCTGCTCACCATTGGAGAACACCGAGAGTGGGAGGAGGTAATTAACATGTCTCGTTATAATGCTGCTCACCATTGGAGAACACCGAGAGTGGGAGGAGGTAATTAACATGTCTCGTTATAATGCTGCTCACCATTGGAGAACACCGAGAGTGGGAGGAGGTAATTAACATGTCTCCTTATAATGCTGCTCACCATTGGAGAACACCGAGAGTGGGAGGAGGTAATTAACATGTCTCCTTATAATGCTGCTCACCATTGGAGAACACCGAGAGTGGGAGGAGGTAATTAACATGTCTCGTTATAATGCTGCTCACCATTGGAGAACACCGAGAGTGGGAGGAGGAGGAGGGTCCATTGTTTTTCATAAATGTTTTCATTTCTTTGTAAGAGAGGACCTCGCACTTACGTTTGATAACTTTGATGTTGAATCTCTTCATAGAAATTCCCTCCTGTTCATTTCTTGGTGGTAAAAAAAAAAAGGTGGTAATTGGATGCATCTATCGGTCACCTGATTCTGACATGGGTATTTTCATTGATATCCTTGCATTAACCTTGGATTTGATTAATAATGAATATAAAATGTGTTTAATATTCGGTGATTACAGTATAAATGTATTTGAAGGTGAGAACATCTCACTGACATCTTGATGTTTTAAATACTTTATCCTCCGTCAGTCTGTATCCCTGGACCTATAATCCCACCTATAATCCCACTAGACTGACCAGTTCACCTGATGTTTTAAATACTTTATCCTCCGTCAGTCTGTATCCCTGGACCTATAATCCCACCTATAATCCCACTAGACTGACCAGTTCACCTGATGTTTTAAATACTTTATCCTCCGTCAGTCTGTATCCCTGGACCTATAATCCCACTAGACCAGTTCACCTGATGTTTTAAATACTTTATCCTCCGTCTGTCTGTATCCCTGGACCTATAATCCCACCTATAATCCCACTAGACTGACCAGTTCACCTGATGTTTTAAATACTTTATCCTCCGTCTGTCTGTATCCCTGGACCTATAATCCCACTAGACTGACCAGTTCACCTGATGTTTTAAATACTTTATCCTCCGTCTGTCTGTATCCCTGGACCTATAATCCCACTAGACTGACCAGTTCACCTGATGTTTTAAATACTTTATCCTCCGTCTGTCTGTATCCCTGGACCTATAATCCCACTAGACTGACCAGTTCACCTGATGTTTTAAATACTTTATCCTCCGTCAGTCTGTATCCCTGGACCTATAATCCCACTAGACTGACCAGTTCACCTGATGTTTTAAATACTTTATCCTCCGTCTGTCTGTATCCCTGGACCTATAATCCCACCTATAATCCCACTAGACTGACCAGTTCACCTGATGTTTTAAATACTTTATCCTCCGTCTGTCTGTATCCCTGGACCTATAATCCCACCTATAATCCCACTAGACTGACCAGTTCACCTGATGTTTTAAATACTTTATCCTCCGTCAGTCTGTATCCCTGGACCTATAATCCCACTAGACCAGTTCACCTGATGTTTTAAATACATTATCCTCCGCCTGTCTGTATCCCTGGACCTATAATCCCACTAGACCAGTTCACCTGATGTTTTAAATACTTTATCCTCCGTCAGTCTGTATCCCTGGACCTATAATCCCACCTATAATCCCACTAGACTGACCAGTTCACCTGCCACCCTTGTTGGTCATATTTTTACTAATTATATTAATAATGTGGCTAATACAGTGTTCTCTTTCCAATTTTCCACTTCTCTTTGGCAGCTGGAAATGAACAGAAGGGAAGGATTAGTAGCATTAAATGTAGAATATTTAACTAAAGTAATTGTGAGCGCTTTAAGATGTCGATTGGCATTTCATGGTGAAATGTTTATAATCCGGCCGATGTGGAGTCCTGCTTTCCAGACTTTACTCACATCTTTAAACGCTGTATTTCACCACTGCTTTCCTTTAGTTAACCCATGTAATAGATCAAGCAGAAGGGTTCTGGAAACATCACTTTAAAAAAACAAGTTGTATAGAAAGTTTCTCACAAATCCCTCTCCCTTTGAACTCTGCAAATTACCAAAAGTATAAGAACAATCCACAAAAATATATTTTACAAACAAATTACAAGAATCCATTACATAATATAAAGTCAACTTTGAAAATCAACTGTTGACTAAGAAAAAGCCATCTACAACTATCCCATCTCAATGTACTGTTGGAAGATGAGACCTATAGTGATCGTGATGGTATTTCATGTCAATTTAATACCCTTTTTGTAAATGTGAGTTCCTCTCTGTCAAAGAAATGAGAGAAAACTGATGGAAATCCCTTGTATTACATTAAGGGGACATGTCCCTTCTCTGCTTCAGTGTAATGGAGGTGATGGAGGTAATTGGTAACTTAAAGATATCACCAGCAGGTCATGATGAGATTGGTGCCTCTCTGGTGAAATCAGTGTCTTCCTCGATCATTGATCTTCTAATGAATATCTTCACCAAATCAAACTGGTATTGTTCCTAAAGATTTGAAAATGTCCAAAGTTATCCCCCTCTATAAATCTGGGGATCCAAGCCCAATATCTCTACTACCATGTTTTTTCTAAAAGTTGGTGTATAAGAGAATGTTAAAACATTTAAATCAACACTGTATTCTATATGAGCACCAATATGGTTTTGGTAAAAACTACTCCACAGATGTGTCTCTTTTACAACTTGTGGATGAAATCTTTACAGCCCTGAACAACAATGAATACGCTCTTGGCATCTCTTTAGATTTATCCGAAGCCTTGGACACGGTTGGTCATGAAATAAGGCTTTCTAAATTGCATTAGTACGTTTTTCATGATTAAACACATCATTGGTTATAGTTATGTTTATGACGGAGAAGAATTTGTTTATACAAATGGCTTTTCTATATCAATAACCTGTTTGGGTCTACTACCATACTAATCTATATCAATAACTTGCTGGGTCTACTACCATACTAATCTATATCAATAACCTGCTGGGTCTACTACCATACTAATCTATATCAATAACCTGCTGGGTCTACTACCATACTAATCTATATCAATAACCTGCTGGGTCTACTACCATACTAATCTATATCAATAACCTGCTGGGTCTACTACCATACTAATCTATATCAATAACCTGCTGGGTCTACTACCATACTAATCTATATCAATAACCTGCTGGGTCTACTACCATACTAATCTATATCAATAACCTGCTGGGTCTACTACCATACTAATCTATATCAATAACCTGCTGGGTCTACTACCATACTAATCTATATCAATAACCTGCTGGGTCTACTACCATACTAATCTATATCAATAACCTTACTGCTGGGTCTACTACCATACTAATCTATATCAATAATCTGCTGGGTCTACTACCATACTAATCTATATCAATAACCTGCTGGGTCTACTACCATACTAATCTATATCAATAACCTGCTGGGTCTACTACCATACTAATCTATATCAATAACCTTACTGCTGGGTCTACTACCATACTAATCTATATCAATAACCTGCTGGGTCTACTACCATACTAATCTATATCAATAACCTGCTGGGTCTACTACCATACTAATCTATATCAATAACCTGCTGGGTCTACTACCAAACTAATCTATATCAATAACCTTACTGCTGGGTCTACTACCATACTAATCTATATCAATAACCTGCTGGGTCTACTACCATACTAATCTATATCAATAACCTTACTGCTGGGTCTACTACCATACTAATCTATATCAATAACCTGCTGGGTCTACTACCATACTAATCTATATCAATAACCTGCTGGGTCTACTACCATACTAATCTATATCAATAACCTGCTGGGTCTACTACCAAACTAATCTATATCAATAACCTTACTGCTGGGTCTACTACCATACTAATCTATATCAATAACCTGCTGGGTCTACTACCATACTAATCTATATCAATAACCTGCTGGGTCTACTACCATACTAATCTATATCAATAACCTGCTGGGTCTACTACCATACTAATCTATATCAATAACCTGCTGGGTCTACTACCATACTAATCTATATCAATAACCTGCTGGGTCTACTACCATACTAATCTATATCAATAACCTGCTGGGTCTACTACCATACTGATCTATATCAATAACCTTACTGCTGGGTCTACTACCATACTAATCTATATCAATAACCTTACTGCTGGGTCTACTACCATACTAATCTATATCAATAACCTGCTGGGTCTACTACCATACTAATCTATATCAATAACCTGCTGGGTCTACTACCATACTAATCTATATCAATAACCTGCTGGGTCTACTACCATACTAATCTATATCAATAACCTTACTGCTGGGTCTACTACCATACTAATCTATATCAATAACTTGCTGGGTCTACTACCATACTAATCTATATCAATAACCTGCTGGGTCTACTACCATACTAATCTATATCAATAACCTGCTGGGTCTACTACCATACTAATCTATATCAATAACCTGCTGGGTCTACTACCATACTAATCTATATCAATAACCTGCTGGGTCTACTACCATACTAATCTATATCAATAACCTGCTGGGTCTACTACCATACTAATCTATATCAATAACCTGCTGGGTCTACTACCATACTAATCTATATCAATAACCTGCTGGGTCTACTACCATACTAATCTATATCAATAACACTGCTGGGTCTACTACCATACTAATCTATATCAATAACCTGCTGGGTCTACTACCATACTAATCTATATCAATAACCTGCTGGGTCTACTACCATACTAATCTATATCAATAACCTGCTGGGTCTACTACCATACTAATCTATATCAATAACCTGCTGGGTCTACTACCATACTAATCTATATCAATAACCTGCTGGGTCTACTACCATACTAATCTATATCAATAACCTGCTGGGTCTACTACCATACTAATCTATATCAATAACCTGCTGGGTCTACTACCATACTAATCTATATCAATAACCTGCTGGGTCTACTACCATACTAATCTATATCAATAACCTGCTGGGTCTACTACCATACTAATCTATATCAATAACCTGCTGGGTCTACTACCATACTAATCTATATCAATAACCTGCTGGGTCTACTACCATACTAATCTATATCAATAACCTGCTGGGTCTACTACCATACTAATCTATATCAATAACCTGCTGGGTCTACTACCAAACTAATCTATATCAATAACCTACTGCTGGGTCTACTACCATACTAATCTATATCAATAACCTGCTGGGTCTACTACCACACTAATCTATATCAATAACCCTGTTGGGTCTACTACCATACTAATCTATATCAATAACCTGCTGGGTCTACTACCATACTAATCTATATCAATAACCTGCTGGGTCTACTACCATACTAATCTATATCAATAACCTGCTGGGTCTACTACCATACTAATCTATATCAATAACCTGCTGGGTCTACTACCATACTAATCTATATCAATAACCTGCTGGGTGTTCGACTGCACTTCCCCTTTCTCTTTGCTGATGATAGCAATTAGATTTTATCACACAAGAATCTTGATTCACAAATTAATTAAACCAACTCAGGTATGGCCACATTTTCTGAATGGTTACAGAGAAACAAATGATCTATAAATGTACAAAAATCCAACTTTATTATATTCACTAGTAAGAATAAGAAAATAACCTGAATCTTAATTGGTTTGAAATTAATGGAACAAATCGCATCCACTAGATTCCCCAGAGTTCTAATTGATGAACAGTTATCCTGGAAAGATCACTTTCAGTCTGCAGTAAAGTGATGAACAGTTATCCTGGAAAGATCACTTTCAGTCTGCAGTAAAGTGATGAAAAGTTATCCTGGAAAGATCACATTAAATTTGTCTGCAGCAAAGTGATGAAATCTGTTGGTGTCATCAGACAGATGAGTGGTTTGGTTCATCAGGCTTGCTTCCTAACTTTATATTATAGCTCAATATCTTGTCTATTTACGACATTAATGTGCACCAATCATGCACTTTTATCTACAAATACTCATACCTCCGAGACAGTTTAACCTAAACCCTTCAATGGATTCTTCCAGGTCCCAGTTTATCTAAACCCTTCAATGGATTCTTCCAGGTCCCAGTTTACCTAAACCCTTCAATGGATTCTTCCAGGTCCCAGTTTACCTAAACCCTTCAATGGATTCTTCCAGGTCCCCCAGACAGTTTAACTTAAATCCTTCAATGGATTCTTCCAGGTTAATTCTGAAATCCATCAATATAACACAAGACACTGTGATAACCTTCACCCTACCCACTGCCGCACCTCACATAGTCAATTCTCTATCAGATACAGAGGTACCATACTGAAATTCTTATATTCACATTGCCAAAAACCTCATCATCCCTCAATAACTTCAAGCAAAGACTGGGGGTCAGCCTGATGAACCAAACTACTCAGTAATCTCCTCCATGAAGACTGGAGGTCAGCCTGATGAACTAAACTACTCAGTAATCTCCTCCATGAAGACTGGGGGTCAGCCTGATGAACCAAACTACTCAGTAATCTCCTCCATGAAGACTGGGGGTCAGCCTGATGAACCACACTACTCAGTAATCTCCTCCATGAAGACTGGAGGTCAGCCTGATGAACCAAACTACTCAGTAATCTCCTCCATGAAGACTGGAGGTCAGCCTGATGAACCACACTACTCAGTAATCTCCTCCATGAAGACTGGAGGTCAGCCTGATGAACCAAACTACTCAGTAATCTCCTCCATGAAGACTGGGGGTCAGCCTGATGAACCAAACTACTCAGTAATCTCCTCCATGAAGACTGGGGGTCAGCCTGATGAACCAAACTACTCAGTAATCTCCTCCATGAAGACTGGGGGTCAGCCTGATGAACCAAACTACTCAGTAATCTCCTCCATGAAGACTGGAGGTCTGCCTGATGAACCAAACTACTCAGTAATCTCCTCCATGAAGACTGGAGGTCAGCCTGATGAACCAAACTACTCAGTAATCTCCTCCATGAAGACTGGGGGTCAGCCTAATGAACCAAACTACTCAGTAATCTCCTCCATGAAGACTGGGGGTCAGCCTGATGAACCACACTACTCAGTAATCTCCTCCATGAAGACTGGAGGTAAGCCTGATGAACCAAACTACTCAGTAATCTCCTCCATGAAGACTGGAGGTCAGCCTGATGAACCAAACTACTCAGTAATCTCCTCCATGAAGACTGGGGGTCAGCCTGAACCAAACTACTCAGTAATCTCCTCCATGAAGACTGGGGGGTCAGCCTGATGAACCAAACTACTCAGTAATCTCCTCCATGAAGACTGGGGGTCAGCCTGAACCAAACTACTCAGTAATCTCCTCCATGAAGACTGGGGGGTCAGCCGGATGAACCAAACTACTCAGTAATCTCCTCCATGGAGACTGGGGATCAGCCTGATGAACCAAACTACTCAGTAATCTCCTCCATGAAGACTGGGGATCAGCCTGATGAACCAAACTACTCAGTAATCTCCTCCATGAAGACTGGAGGTCAGCCTGATGAACCAAACTATCTATAAATCTATACTCTAACCCTACACACCAGTTCAGAGAGGATAGAGTTATAGATATGTAGGGTTAGAGTTATAGAGAGTATAGAGTTATAGACAGTATATAGTTATAGATATGTAGAGTATAGAGTTATAGATATGTAGAGTAAGAGTTACAGAGGGTATAGATTTATAGATATGTAGGGGTAGAGTGATAGAGAGTATAGATTTATAGATATGTAGAGTTAGAGTTATAGAGAGTATAGAGTTATAGATATGTAGAGTTGGAGTTATAGAGTGGATAGAGTTATAGATATGTAGGGCTGGAGTTATAGATATATAGAGTTAGAGTTGTAGGTATTTAGAGTTAGAGTTATAGACATGTAGGGATAGAGTTATAGAGAGGTTAGAGTTATAGATATGTAGGGTTAGAGTTATAGATATGTAAGGGTCAAGTTATAGAGAGGTTAGAGTTATAGATATGTAGGGTTAGAGTTATAGATATGTAGGGTTAGAGTTATAGAGAGTATAGAGTTATAGACAGTATATAGTTATAGATATGTAGAGTATAGAGTTATAGATATGTAGAGTAAGAGTTATAGAGAGTATAGAGTTATAGATATGTAGAGTATAGAGTTATAGAGAGTATAGAGTTATAGATATGTAGAGTTAGAGTTATAGAGAGTATAGATTTATAGATATGTAGAGTTAGAGTTATAGATATGTAGAGTTAGAGTTAAAGAGAATATAGAGTTATAGATATGTAGAGTAAGAGTTATAGAGAGTATAGACTTATAGATATGTAGAGTATAGAGTTAAAGAGAGTATAGAGTTATAGATATGTAGAGTTAGAGTTGTAGAGAGTATAGGGTTATAGATATGTAGATTTGGAGTTATAGAGAGGTTAGAGTTATAGATATGTAGAGTTGGAGTTATAGAGAGGTTAGAGTTATAGATATGTAGAGTTGGAGTTATAGAGAGGTTAGAGTTATAGATATGTAGAGTTAGAGTTATAGATATGTAGTGTTAGTGTTATAGATATGTAGAGTATAGAGTTATAGATATGTAGAGTTAGAGTTATAGATATGTAGAGTATAAAGTTATAGACAGTATAGAGTTATAGATATGTAGAGTATAGAGTTATAGATATGTAGGGTTAGAGTTATAGATATGTAGAGTATAGAGTTATAGAGAGGTTAGAGTTATAGAGAGTAGAGTTGTAGATATGTAGAATATAGAGTTATAGGTATGTAGAGTTAGAGTTATAGATATGTAGAGTGGTATAGAATTATAGAGAGTATAGAGTTATAGATATGTAGAATATAGAGTTATAGATATGTAGAGTTAGAGTTATAGATATGTAGGGTTAGAGTTATAGATATGTAGAGTTAGAGTTATAGATATGTAGGGTTAGCGTTATAGAGAGTATAGAGTTATAGAGAGTATAGAGTTATAGATATGTAGGGTTAGAGTTATAGATATGTAGGGTTAGAGTTATAGATATGTAGAGTATAGAGTTATAGAGAGGTTAGAGTTATAGATATGTAGAGTTAGAGTTATAGAGAGTATAGAGTTATAGATATGTAGAATATAGAGTTATAGATATGTAGAGTTAGAGTTATAGAGAGTATAGAGTTATAGATATGTAGAGTTAGCATTATAGAGAGTATGGAGTTATAGATATGCAGAGTTAGAGTTATAGAGAGTTTAGAGTTATAGAGTTATAGAGAGTATAGAGGTATAGATATGTAGTGTATAAAGTTATACATATGTAGAGTGTAGAGTTATAGATATGTAGAGTTAGAGTTATAGAGAGTATAGAGTTATAGAGAGTATAGAGTTATAGATATGTAGGGTTAGAGTTATAGATATGTAGGGTTAGAGTTATAGAGAGTATACTTATAGATATGTAGAGTTAGCATTATAGAGAGTATGGAGTTATAGATATGCAGAGTTAGAGTTATAGAGAGTTTAGAGTTATAGTTATAGAGAGTATAGAGGTATAGATATGTAGTGTATAAAGTTATACATATGTAGAGTGTAGAGTTATAGATATGTAGAGTTAGAGTTATAGAGAGTATAGAGTTATAGAGAGTATAGAGTTATAGATATGTAGAGTTAGAGTTATAGAGAGTATAGAGTTATAGAGAGTATAGAGGTATAGATATGTAGAGTTAGAGTTATAGAGAGGTTAGAGTTATAGATATGTAGGGTTAGAGTTATAGATATGTAGAGTTAGAGTTATAGAGAGTATAGAGTTATAGAGAGTATAGAGGTATAGATATGTAGAGTATATAGTTATTGATATGTAGAGTTAGAGTTATAGAGAGGTTAGAGTTATAGAGAGGTTAGAGTTATAGATATGTAGAGTTGGAGTTATAGAGAGTATAGAGTTATAAATATGTAGAGTTAGAGTTATAGATATGTAGAGTTAGAGTTATAGATATGTAGTGTTAGTGTTATAGATATGTAGAGTATAGAGTTATAGATATGTAGAGTTAGAGTTACAGATATGTAGAGTATAGAGTTATAGACAGTATAGAGTTATAGATATGTAGAGTATAGAGTTATAGATATGTAGGGTTAGAGTTATAGATATGTAGAGTATAGAGTTATAGAGAGGTTAGAGTTATAGAGAGTAGAGTTGTAGATATGTAGAATATAGAGTTATAGGTATGTAGAGTTAGAGTTATAGGTATGTAGAGTTAGAGTTATAGATATGTAGAGTATAGAATTATAGAGAGTATAGAGTTATAGATATGTAGAATATAGAGTTATAGATATGTAGAGTTAGAGTTATAGATATGTAGGGTTAGAGTTATAGATATGTAGAGTTAGAGTTATAGATATGTAGGGTTAGAGTTATAGAGAGTATAGAGTTATAGAGAGTATAGAGTTATAGATATGTAGGGTTAGAGTTATAGATATGTAGGGTTAGAGTTATAGATATGTAGAGTATAGAGTTATAGAGAGGTTAGAGTTATAGATATGTAGAGTTAGAGTTATAGAGAGTATAGAGTTATAGATATGTAGAATATAGAGTTATAGATATGTAGAGTTAGAGTTATAGAGAGTATAGAGTTATAGATATGTAGAGTTAGCATTATAGAGAGTATGGAGTTATAGATATGCAGAGTTAGAGTTATAGAGAGTATAGAGTTATAGAGTTATAGAGAGTATAGAGGTATAGATATGTAGAGTATAAAGTTATACATATATAGAGTGTAGAGTTATAGAGAGTATAGAGTTATAGAGAGTATAGAGTTATAGATATGTAGGGTTAGAGTTATAGATATGTAGGGTTAGAGTTATAGAGAGTATAGTTATAGATATGTAGAGTTAGAGTTATAGAGAGTATAGAGTTATAGATATGTAGGGTTAGAGTTATAGATATGTAGAGTTAGAGTTATAGAGAGTATAGAGTTATAGAGAGTATAGAGGTATAGATATGTAGAGTATATAGTTATTGATATGTAGAGTTAGAGTTATAGAGAGGTTAGAGTTATAGAGAGGTTAGAGTTATAGATATATAGGGTTAGAGTTATAGATCTGTAGGGTTAGAGTTATAGAGAGGTTAGAGTTAAAGATATGGAGAGTATATAGATATGTAGGGTTAGAGTTATAGATATGTAGAGTTAGCATTATAGTGTATAGAGTTATCGAGAGCATAGAGTTATAGAGAGGTTAAAGTTATAGATATGTAGGGTTAGAGTTATAGAGAGTATAGAGTTATAGATATGTAGGGTTAGCATTATAGTGTATAGAGTTATCGAGAGCATAGAGTTATAGAGAGTATAGAGTTATAGATATGTAGAGTTGGAGTTATAGAGAGTATAGAGTTATAAATATGTAGAGTTAGAGTTATAGATATGTAGAGTTAGAGTTATAGATATGTAGGGATAGAGTTATAGAGAGGTTAGAGTTATAGATATGTAGAGTTAGAGTTATAGATATGTAGGGTTAGAGTTATAGAGAGTATAGAGTTATAAATATGTAGAGTTAGAGTTTTAGATATGTAGGGTTAGAGTTAAAGAGAGTATAGAGTTATAGATATGTAGGGATAGAGTTATAGAGAGGTTAGAGTTATAGAGAGGTTAGAGTTATAGATATGTAGGGTTAGCATTATAGATATATAGTGTTAGAGTTGTAGATATGTAGAGTTAGAGTTATATATAGTATAGAGTTATAGATATGTAGGGTTAGAGTTATAGAGAGTATAGAGTTATAGAGAGTATAGAGGTATAGATATGTAGAGTATATAGTTATTGATATGTAGAGTCAGAGTTATAGAGAGGTTAGAGTTATAGAGAGGTTAGAGTTATAGATATATAGGGTTAGAGTTATAGATCTGTAGGGTTAGAGTTATAGAGAGGTTAGAGTTAAAGATATGGAGAGTTAGAGTTATAAATATGTAGGGTTAGAGTTATAGATATGTAGGGTTAGAGTTATAGAGAGGTTAGAGTTATAGATATGGAGAGTATATAGATATGTAGGGTTAGAGTTATAGATATGTAGAGTTAGCATTAAAGTGTATAGATTTATCGAGAGCATAGAGTTATAGAGAGGTTAGAGTTATAGATATGTAGGGTTAGAGTTATAGAGAGTATAGAGTTATAGATATGTAGGGTTAGCATTATAGTGTATAGAGTTATCGAGAGCATAGAGTTATAGAGAGTATAGAGTTATAGATATGTAGAGTTGGAGTTATAGAGAGTATAGAGTTATAAATATGTAGAGTTAGAGTTATAGATATGTAGAGTTAGAGTTATAGATATGTAGGGATAGAGTTATAGAGAGGTTAGAGTTATAGATATGTAGAGTTAGAGTTATAGATATGTAGGATTAGAGTTAAAGAGAGTATAGAGTTATAAATATGTAGAGTTAGAGTTTTAGATATGTAGGGTTAGAGTTATAGAGAGTGTAGAGTTATAGATATGTAGGGTTAGAGTTAAAGAGAGTATAGAGTTATAGATATGTAGAGTTAGAGTTATAGATATGTAGGGTTAGAGTTATAGAGAGTATAGAGTTATAGATATGTAGGGATAGAGTTATAGAGAGGTTAGAGTTATAGAGAGGTTAGAGTTATAGATATGTAGGGTTAGCATTATAGATATATAGTGTTAGAGTTGTAGATATGTAGAGTTAGAGTTATATATAGTATAGAGTTATAGATATGTAGGGTTAGAGTTATAGAGAGTGTAGAGTTATAGATATGTAGGGTTAGAGTTAAAGAGAGTATAGAGTTATATATATGTAGGGTTAGAGTTATAGATATGTACAGTTAGAGTTATAGAGAGTATAGAGTTATAGAGAGTATAGAGTTATAGATATGTCAGGTTAGAGTTATAGATATGTAGGGTTAGAGTTATAGAGAGTATAGAGATATAGATATGTAGGGTTAGAGTTATAGAGAGTATAGAGATATAGATATGTAGGGTTAGAGTTATAGATATGTAGGGTTAAGGTTATAGATATGTAGGGTTAGAGTTATAGAGATATAGATATGTAGGGATAGAGTTATAGATATGTAGGGTTAGAGTTATAGATATGTAGGGTTAGAGTTATAGAGATATAGATATGTAGGGATAGAGTTATAGATATGTAGGGTTAGAGTTATAGATATGTAGGGTTAGAGTTATAGAGATATAGATATGTAGGGATAGAGTTATAGAGAGTATAGAGATATAGATATGTAGGGTTAGAGATATAGATATGTAGGGTTAGAGTTATAGATATGTAGGGCTAGAGTTATAGAGAGTATAGAGATATAGATATGTAGGGTTCGAGTTATAGATATGTAGGGTTAGAGATATAGATATGTATGGTTCGAGTTATAGATATGTAGGGTTAGAGTTATAGAGATATCGATATGTAGGGTTCGAGTTATAGATATGTAGGGTTAGAGTTATAGAGATATAGATATGTAGGGTTCGAGTTATAGATATGTAGGGTTAGAGTTATAGAGATATAGATATGTAGGGTTCGAGTTATAGATATGTAATGTCAGGGTTCGAGGTACAAATTTGACATTGGTATTTGTATAGCTCCCCTCCATAGATGGACTCTGTCTACACACAGAGGTAGTCTTGTCCTCTTCTGTCCTTTCTTCTTCTCTCCCCCTGAACAGACCATAAGTACTTAAAAAGAGCCTTGGCCACAGGGGGGGTGGAGGGTCTTGGAGGGGAGGTCTGGGGATATTCGTTGTGGAAGACCGCTGCTGCTTCCTGTGTTGTGTCTGGTCCTTTTGTCTCAGTGTTCACCCTGCCGCTCTGAACATGTTTTCCAGTGCTCTGAGAAGTGTAGTGGTCCATGTGGAGCCTAACCATGCTAGGATAGTATTGTAGGCTGAGGAGTGGAGTTCTTAAATGGACATGACAGGTGTCTAGGATGAGCACAGTGTGTCTTAAAGGGATGAGCACAGTGTGTCTTAAAGGGGTGAGAACAGTGTGTCTTAAAGGGATGAGCACAGTGTGTCTTAAAGGGATGAGCACAGTGTGTCTTAAAGGGATGAGCACAGTGTGTCTTAAAGGGATGAGCACAGTGTGTCTTAAAGGGATGAACACAGTGTGTCTTAAAGGGATGAGCACAGTGTGTCTTAAAGGGGTGAACACAGTGTCTTAAAGGTAGTGAGCAGTAGAAAAATACACACATAGAAATAAGTGAACGGTATTGTTCCCTGGGGTAAAAAAAATATCAGAATAGAGGTACACATAATGATCTCCCATTTTGTTACCTATTAGCATAATTGTATCTTTTAGGGTACATGTGCTGATAAAGTTTATAATGGTACATTATGAGGTACATGTGCAGATAAAGAGTATAATTGTACCTTTTAGGGTACAAGTGCAGATAAAGAGTATAATGTTACCTTTAGGGTACAAGTGCAGATAAAGAGTATAATGTTACCTTTAGGGTACAAGTGCAGATAAAGAGTATAATGTTACCTTTAGGGTACAAGTGCAGATAAAGAGTATAATGTTACCTTTAGGGTACAAGTGCAGATAAAGAGTATAATGGTACATTTCCAGGTACATTTGCAGATAAAGAGCATAATTGTAACTTTTACAGGTAGAAGTGCAGATAAAGTGTATAATGGTAACTTAAGGGTACATGTGCAGATAAAGAGCATAATTGTAACTTTTTAGGTACATGTGCTGATAGAGTATAATGGAATTTTGGTACAAGTGCAGATAAAGTGTATAATGGTAACTTAAGGGTACATGTGCAGATAAAGAGTATAATTGTAACTTTTAGAGTACATGTGCTGATAGAGTATAATGGTACATTTTCGGGTACAAGTGCAGATATAGAGTACAATGGTAACTTAAGGGTACATGTGCAGATAAAGAGTATAATGTAACTTTTAGGGTACATGTGCAGATAAAGAGTATAATTGTAACTTTTAATGGTATATGTGCAGAAACCTGTTTTTGCTTTGTCATTATGTGGTATTGTGATGTCATTATGTGGTATTGTGATGTCATTATGGGGTATTGTGATGTCATTATGGGGTATTGTGATATCATTATGGGGTAAGTTGATTAGGAAAACATGAACTTAATCGATTTTTAGAATAACGCTTTAATGTAACAAAATGTGGAAAAAAGTCAAGGGGTCTGAATACTTTCCGAATGCGCTGTGCATTTCTCCATCTCTCTTCATGCGAGAGCCTCCTTCTCTCCATCTCTCTTCATGCGAGAGCCTCCTTCTCTCCATCTCTCTTCACGCGAGAGCCTCCTTCTCTCCATCTCTCTTCACGCGAGAGCCTCCTTCTCTCCATCTCTCTTCACGCGAGAGCCTCCTTCTCTCCATCTCTCTTCACGCGAGAGCCTCCTTCTCTCCATCTCTCTTCATGCGAGAGCCTCCTCTCCATCTCTCTTCATGCGAGAGCCTCCTTCTCTCCATCTCTCTTCACGCGAGAGCCTCCTTCTCTCCATCTCTCTTCATGCGAGAGCCTCCTTCTCTCCATCTCTCTTCACGCGAGAGCCTCCTTCTCTCCATCTCTCTTCACGCGAGAGCCTCCTTCTCTCCATCTCTCTTCACGCGAGAGCCTCCTTCTTGGGTCGGGGTTGGTTTCCCAAGAGTGAGTCCATCTCTGCTACGGTCTGAGGGGAAAGCTGGGAGAGGACCTGAAGGAGACCAGGGTGGATGGGGGAAGGAGAGAGAGAGTGTGGATGAGGTGATCTTCATAAATAATAACATCAGATAAACTATACTGGACTATACAGAACATACATACAGAACATCTATACATCACGTCTATACATCACGTCAATACATCCCATCTATATATCACATCTATATATCTATAGATCACATCTATATATCAATACATCACGTCTATACATCCCATCTATACAGAACATCTATACATCTATACATCACGTCTATACATCCCATCTATACAGAACGTCTATACATCCCATCTATACATCCCATCTATACAGAACGTCTATACATCCCGTCTATACAGAACATCTATACATCTATAGATCACATCTATACATCTATACATCACATCTATACATCACATCTATACATCACATCTATACATCACATATATACATCTACACATCACATCTATACATCTATACATCACATCTATACATCACATATATACATCTATACATCACGTCTATACATCACGTCTATACATCACATCTATACATCACATCTATACATCACATCTATATGTCTATACATCACATCTATACATCACATCTATACATCACATCACATCTATACATCACGTCTATACATCACATATATATATCACATCTATACATCACGTCTATACATCACGTCTATACATCACATCGATACATCACATCTATACATCACATCTAGACATCTATACAGCACATCTATACATTTATACATCACAACTATACATTTACATTAGGCAGACGCTCTTATCCAGAGCGATTTACAAACATCACATCTATATGTCTATACATCACATATATACATCTACATCTATACATCACATCTATACATGTATACATCACATCTATACATCACGTCTATACATCACATCTATACAGCACATTTATACATCTATACATCACATCTATATGTCTATACATCACATATATACATCTACATCTATACATCACATCTATACATCTATATATCGCATCTATACATCACATCTATACATCAAATCTATTCAACTCGTCTATACATTACGTCTATACATCACATCTAGACATCTATACATCACATCTATACATCACATCTAGACATCTATACATCACATCTATACATCACAACTATACATCTACATCTATACATCACATCTATACATCACATCTATACATCACAACTATACATCACGTCTATACATCACGTCTATACATCACATCTAGACATCTATACATCACATCTATACATCACAACTATACATCTACAACTATACATCTACATCTATACATCACATCTATACATCACAACTATACATCACATCTATACATCACAACTATACATCTACATCTATACATCACATCTATATGTCACATCTATACGTCACATCTATACATCACAACTATACATCTACATCTATACATCACGTCTATACATCACATCTATACATCATAACTATACATCTACATCTATACATCACATCTGTACATCACATCTATATATCAATACATCACATAATTGCATCACATCTATACATCACGTCTGTACATCACGTCTATACATCACATCTATACATCACCTCTATACATCACATCTATGTCTATACATCACATCTATACATCACGTCTGTACATCACGTCTATACATCACATCTATACATCACAACTATACATCTACATCTATACATCACGTCTGTACATCACGTCTATACATCACATCTATGTCTATACATCACATCTATACATCACATCTATATATCACATCTATGTCTATACATCACATCTATACATCACGTCTATACATCACATCTATATAGCACATTTGTACATCTATACATCACATATATATGTCTATACATCACATATATACATCTACATCTATACATCACATCTATACATGTATACATCACATCTATACATCACGTCTATACATCACATCTATACAGCACATTTATACATCTATACATCACATCTATATGTCAATACATCACATATATACATCTACATCTATACATGTATACATCACATCTATACATGTATACATCATGTCTATACATCTATATATCTATACACCACATCTATACACCGCATCTATACATCACATCTATACACCACATCTATACATCACATCTATACATCACATCTATATATCACATCTATATGTCTATACATCACAAATCTACATCTATACATCTACATCTATACATCACATCTATACATCACATCTATACACCACATCTATACATCACATCTATACATCACATCTATACATCACAAATCTACATCTTTACATCTATACATCACATCTATACATCACATCTATACATCACAAATCTACATCTATACATCTATACATCACATCTATACATCACGTCTATACATGTATATATCAAATCTATACAGCACATATGCACATCACATCTATACATCACATCTACAAATCTACACATCACATCTATACATCACATCTATACATCTATACAGCACATCTATACATCTATACAGCACATCTATACAACACATCTATACATCTATACAGCACATCTATACAGCACATCTATACAGCACATCTACACATCACATCTTTACATCACATCTATACATCTATACAGCACATCTATACATCTATACAGCACATCTATACATCACATCTATACATCTCGTCTACATCTATACATCACGTCTATACATCAATATATCTATACATCACATCTATACATCACTTCTATACATGTATATATCAAATCTATACAGCACATATGCACATCACATCTATACATCACATCTACAAATCTACACATCACATCTATACATCACATCTATACATCTATACAGCACATCTATACATCTATACAGCACATCTATACAACACATCTATACATCTATACAGCACATCTATACAGCACATCTATACAGCACATCTACACATCACATCTATACATCACATCTATACATCTATACAGCACATCTATACATCTGTACAGCACATCTATACATCACATCTATACATCTCGTCTACATCTATACATCACGTCTATACATCAATATATCTATACATCACATCTATACATCACGTCTATATATGTATATATCAAATCTATACAGCACATATGCACATCACATCTATACATCACATCTACAAATGTATACTTCACATCTACACATCACATCTATACATCACATCTATACATCTATACAGCACATCTATACAACACATCTATACATCTATACAGCACATCTATACAGCACATCTATACAGCACATCTATACATCAAATCCATACATCACATATATACATCTTTCATCACATCTATACATCACATCTATACATCACATATATAAATCTATACCACCAATCTATACATCACATCATACATCACATCTATAAAACAATACAGCAGATCTATACAGCAGATCTATACAGCAGATCTATACAGCAGATCTATACAGCACAGCTATACAGCACAGCTATACAGCACATCACTACATCTCATCTTTATAATGACCACCCGGATTATTTACATTGCCACGCCCCCCTCCCTTTGTTTTTACACTGCTGCTACTCGCTGTTTATTATCTATGCATAGTCTCTTTTTCCTACCTACGTGTACAAATGACCTCGACTAACCTGTACCCCCGCACATTGACTAGGTACCGGTACCTCCTGTATATAGCCTCCACATTGACTCTGTACCGGTACCCCCTGTATATTGCCTCCACATTGACTCTGTACCGGTACCCCCTGTATATAGCCTCCACATTGACTCTGTACCGGTACCCCCTGTATATAGCCTCCATATTGACTCTGTACCGGTACCCCCTGTATATAGCCTCCACATTGACTCTGTACCGGTGCCCCTGTATATAGCCTCCACATTGACTCTGTACCGGTACCCCCTGTATATAGTCTCCACATTGACTCTGTACCGGTACCCCCTGTATATAGCCTCCACATTGACTCTGTACCGTAACACCCTGTATATAGCCTCCACATTGACTCTGTACCGGTACCCGCTGTATATAGCCTCCACATTGACTAGGTACCGTAATACCCCCTGTATATAGCCTCCACATTGACTCTGTACCGGTACCCCCTGTATATAGCCTCCACATTGACTCTGTACCGGTACCCCCTGTATATAGCCTCCACATTGACTCTGTACCGGTACCCCCTGTATATAGCCTCCACATTGACTCTGTACCGTAACACCCTGTATATAGCCTCCACATTGACTCTGTACCGGTACCCCCTGTATATAGCCTCCACATTGACTAGGTACCGTAATACCCCCTGTATATAGCCTCCACATTGACTCTGTACCGGTACCCCCTGTATATAGCGTCCACATTGACTCTGTACCGGTACCCCCCTGTATATAGCCTCCACATTGACTCTGTACCGGTACCCCCTGTATATAGCCTCCACATTGACTCTGTACCGGTACCCCCTGTATATAGCCTCCACATTGACTCTGTACCAGTACCCCCTGTATATAGCCTCCACATTGACTCTGTACCGGTTCCCCCTGTATATAGCCTCCACATTGACTCTGTACCGTAATACCCTGTATATAGCCTCCACATTGACTCATTACCGGTACCCACTGTATATAGCCTCCACATTGACTCTGTACCGGTACCCCCTGTATATAGCCTCCACATTGACTCTGTACCGTAATACCCTGTATGTAGCCTCCACATTGACTCTGTACCGTAATACCCTGTATATAGCCTCCACATTGACTAGGTACCGTAATACCCTGTATATAGCCTCCACATTGACTAGGTACCGTAATACCCCTGTATATAGCCTCCACATTGACTCTGTACCGTAATACCCTGTATATAGCCTCCACATTGACTAGGTACCGTAATACCCCCTGTATATAGCCTCCACATTGACTCTGTACCGGTACCCCCTGTATATAGCCTCCACATTGACTCTGTACCATAATACCCCCTGTATATAGCCTCCACATTGACTCTGTACCGGTACCCCCTGTATATAGTCTCCACATTGACTCTGTACCGGTACCCCCTGTATATAGCCTCCACATTGACTAGGTACCGTAATACACTGTATATAGCCTCCACATTGACTCTGTACCGTAACACCCTGTATATAGCCTCCACATTGACTAGGTACCGTAATACCCTGTATATAGCCTCCACATTGACTAGGTACCGTAATACCCTGTATATAGCCTCCACATTGACTCTGTACCGGTACCCCCTGTATATAGCCTCCACATTGACTCTGTACCGTAAAACCCTGTATATAGCCTCCACATTGACTAGGTACCGTAATACCCCCTGTATATAGCCTCCACATTGACTAGGTACCGTAATACCCCCTGTATATAGCCTCCACATTGACTAGGTACCGTAATACCCCCTGTATATAGCTGTAAAGGGGTGCGTAACTGGTGGCAGGGAAGTCAGACGCAGGAGAGCAGAACTAGGTAATAGCCGGAGCAGTTTAATCCAAAAACCAACGGCATAAAAATACAACAGAATATGGGTACAAAAACCCCAACGAGGACCAGTAAACAAGCACTTACAACAAAACAATCCCACACAAAGACATGGGGGGAACAGAGGGTTAAATACACAACACGTAATGAGGGAAATGAGAACCAGGTGTATAGGAAAACAAGACAAAACAAATGGAAAGTGGATCGACGATGGCTAGAAGACCGGTGACAAAAGCCTCATTATTGTTATTTGATTGTGTTACTTTCATTTATTTATTTATTTTTAGTTTAGTTTAGTTAGAAAAGATTTACTAACTCTATTTCTTGAACTTTTCTTGAACTGCAGTGTTGCTTAAGGGCTTGTGAGTAAGCATTTCACGGTAAGGTCTACACCTGTTGTATTCAGCATTTCACTGTGAGGTCTATCTACACCTGTTGTTTTGATTTGAGTGGTTTGGTTTACCCTGATGCAGCCCAGGTTCTCCTGCAGCTGGTCTGTGTTGGTGATCCCCAGGAGAACACAGCTGACCCTCTCACTACGCAGACACCAGGCTGGGGAGAGAGAGGGAGGAGAAGAGACAGACAGACAGACAGACAGACAGACAGACAGACAGACAGACAGACAGACAGACAGACAGACAGACAGACAGACAGACAGACAGACAGACAGACAGACAGACAGACAGACAGACAGACAGACAGACAGACAGACAGACAGACAGACAGACAGACAGACAGACAGACAGACAGACAGACAGACAGACAGACAGACAGACGAATGAAGGGAGAATTGACTAACAGTTGTAAAAATATTTATTTTGTTAAATAATAATTCCAGAATGATGAATGTACAAACTGAATACAGTTTACACGCAGTTCACCCAGACACACATCCACAAGTGCTGAGCGATGATAAAAAAGATGTTAGGTTCAATGTTTTTTTTGTTTTTACATCAAAATGCACTTTGCATTATGTGGGTTGAATGCTGTAATAAAACATTTAACCCTCTAGAGTCTATTGACGCACTGCTGCATCAATATAACTAACATAATAAAATATTCCCAGTCTAAATCCGTCAGTTTAAACTACAGATATCTGTTGTTCCAACCCACAGCGTCCGCCTCTCGCACTTCCGCTACAGCGCTGTCAGACCAGGAGACATCCACGAACGGTTTGGGCTACGACCCCCACAGGGGTCACGGGACTCGTCTAAAGGTACAAATTAACTATGGAGGCAGTTTTGTGTGCCAACAAAAATAAGGGGTTAAACTGTGTTAAAAATATATATATTTCCTGAGCTTTGTTATATCTCGTGGATATTATTCCTTATGGTTTATTTTTGACTGTCTTTTCTCCGTTTATGAATTGTTATTCGATGCGATCTCTGGGATATAGTAGTAAAGGACAAATTCAATATTTTATCAAATAAATAATCAAATAAAACAATGTGATACCTAAGGAGTCCTAATATTAAAAAACAAACAGTTAAATGATATGACCCTCTTAGACCACACACTATCTCACTATCTCACTATCTCACTATCTCACTATCTCACTATCTCACTATAACACTATCACACTATCACACTATCTCACTATCACACTACCCCTCTTAGACCACACTATCTCACTATCTCACTATCTCACTATCTCACTATCTCACTATAACACTATCACACTATCACACTACCACACTATCACACTATCTCACTATCTCACTATCACACTATCACACTACCACACTATCACACTATCCCTCTATCTCACTATCACACTATCACACTATCACACTACCACACTATCTCACTATCTCACTATCACACTATCACACTATCACACTACCACACTATCACACTATCACACTATCACACTATCCCTCTATCACACTACCACACTATCACACTATCTCACTATCTCACTATCACACAATCTCACTATCACACTACCACACTATCTCACTATCTCACTATCTCACTATCTCACTATCACACTACCACACTATCCCTCTTAGACCACACTATCACACTATCCCTCTTAGACCACACTATCTCACTATCACACTATCACACTACCACACTCTCTCACTATCTCACTATCACACTACCACACTATCTCACTATCCCTCTTAGACCACACTATCACACTATCCCTCTTAGACCACACTATCTCACTATCACACTACCACACTATCACACTATCCCTCTTAGACCACACTATCTCACTATCACACTACCACACTATCTCACTATCTCACTATCACACTACCACACTATCACACTATCACACTATCCCTCTTAGACCACACTATCTCACTATCTCACTATCACACTATCCCTCTATCTCACTATCACACTATCTCACTATCACACTACCACACTATCACACTATCCCTCTTAGACCACACTATCTCACTATCACACTACCACACTATCTCACTATCTCACTATCACACTACCACACTATCACACTATCTCACTATCCCTCTTAGACCACACTATCTCACTATCTCACTATCACACTATCCCTCTTAGACCACACTATCTCACTATCCCTCTTAGCCCACACTATCTCAATATCTCACTATCCCTCTTAGACCACACTATCACACTATCTCACTATCCCTCTTAGACCACACTATCTCACTATCACACTATCACACTATCCCTCTTAGACCACACTATCTCACTATCACACTATCTCACTATCCCTCTAAGACCACACTATCTCACTATCACACTATCACACTATCCATCTTAGACCACACTCTCTCACTACTTTCACACTATCCCTCTTAGACCACACTATCACACTATCCCTCTTAGACCACACTCTCTCACTATCACACTATCCCTCTTAGACCACACTATCTCTCTATCACACTATCTCACTATCCCTCTATTACACTATCACACTATCCCACTATCTCACTATCACACTATCACACTATCCCTCTATCTCACTATCACACTATCCCTCTTAGACCACACTATCACACTATCACACTATCCCTCTATCACAGTATCCCTCTTAGATCACACTATCTCACTATCTCACTATCCTTCTTAGACCACACTATCACACAATCACACTATCACACTATCCCTCTTAGACCACACTATCACACTATCACACTATCACACTATCCCTCTATCACACTATCCCTCTTAGACCACACTATCTCTATCTTACTATCCCTCTTAGACCACACTATCACACAATCACACTATCCCTCTATCACACTATCCCTCTTAGACCACACTATCACACTATCACACTATCCCTCTATCACACTATCCCTCTTAGACCACACTATCTCTCTATCACACTATCTCACTATCTCACTATCCCTCTTAGACCACACAATCACACTATCCCTCTATCACACTATCCCTCTTAGACCACACTATCACACTATCCCTCTTAGACCACACTATCACACTATCACACAATCACACAATCACACTATCCCTCTATCACACTATCCCTCTTAGACCACACTCTCACTATCACACTATCTCTCTATCACACTATCACACTATCCCTCTTACACCACACTATCTCACTATCTCACTATCACACTATCCCTCTATCTCACTATCCCACTATCCCTCTTAGACCACACTATCTCACTATCACACTCTCACTATCTCACTATCCCTCTTAGACCACACTATCACACTATCCCTCTATCTCACTATCCCTCTCTCACTATCACACTATCACACTATCCCTCTTAGACCACACTATCTCACTATCACACTATCACACTATCCATCTTAGACCACACTCTCTCACTATCACACTATCCCTCTTAGACCACACTATCACACTATCCCTCTTAGACCACACTATCTCACTATCACACTATCCATCTTAGACCACACTCTCTCACTATCTCACTATCCCTCTTAGACCACACTATCTCACTATCTCACTACCACACTATCCCTCTTAGACCACACTCTCACTATCACACTATCTCACTATCCCTCTTAGACCACACTATCACACTATCTCACTATCCCTCTATCCCTCTTAGACCACACTATCTCACTATCACACTATCACACTATCCCTCTTAGACCACACTATCTCACTATCACACTATCTCACTATCCGTCTTAGACCACACTATCCCTCTATCTCACTATCCCTCTTAGACCACACTATCTCACTATCCCTCTTACACCACACTATCTCACTATCTCACTATCGTCTCACTATCCTCTTAGACCACACTATCTCACTATCACACTATCCCTCTTAGACCACACTATCTCACTATCACACTATCCCTCTTAGACCACACTATCTCACTATCCCTCTTAGACCACACTATCTCACTATCACACTATCTCACTATCCCTCTTAGACCACACTATCTCACTATCTCACTATCACACTATCCCTCTTAGACCACACTATCTCACTATCCCTCTTAGCCCACACTATCTCACTATCTCACTATCCCTCTTAGACCACACTATCACACTATCTCACTATCCCTCTTAGACCACACTACCACACTATCACACTACCACACTATCCCTCACTATCACACTATCACACAATCTCACTATCACACTATCACACTATCCCTCTTAGACCACACTATCACACTATCCCTCTATCACACTATCCTCTTAGACCACACTATCTCTCTATCACACTCTCACTATCTCACTATCACTCTTAGACCACACTATCACACAATCCCTCTATCACACTATCCCTCTTAGACCACACTCTCACTATCACACTATCACACTATCACACTATCCCTCTTACACCACACTATCTCACTATCACACTATCCCTCTATCTCACTATCCCACTATCCCTCTTAGACCACACTATCACACTATCTCACTATCTCACTATCCCTCTTAGACCACACAATCACAATATCACACTATCCCTCTATCTCACTATCTCACTATCCCTCTCTCACTATCTCACTATCACACTATCACACTATCCCTCTTAGACCACACTATCTCACTATCACACTATCCCTCTATCACACTATCCCTCTTAGACCACACTATCTCACTACCACACTATCCCTCTTAGACCACACTCTCACTATCACACTATCTCACTATCCCTCTTAGACCACACTATCACACTATCTCACTATCCCTCTATCCCTCTTAGACCACACTATCTCACTATCACACTATCACACTATCCCTCTTAGACCACACTATCTTACTATCACACTATCTCACTATCCGTCTTAGACCACACTATCCCTCTATCTCACTATCCCTCTTAGACCACACTATCTCACTATCCCTCTTACACCACACTATCTCACTATCTCACTATCCCTCTTAGACCACACTATCTCACTATCCCTCTTAGACCACACTATCTCACTATCACACTATCACACTATCCCTCTTAGACCACACTATCTCACTATCACACTATCCCTCTTAGACCACACTATCTCACTATCCCTCTTAGACCACACTATCTCACTATCACACTATCTCACTATCCTCTTAGACCACACTATCTCACTATCTCACTATCACACTATCCCTCTTAGACCACACTATCTCACTATCCCTCTTAGCCCACACTATCTCACTATCTCACTATCCCTCTTAGACCACACTATCACACTATCTCACTATCCCTCTTAGACCACACTATCTCACTATCACACTATCACACTATCCCTCTTAGACCACACTATCTCACTATCCCTCTTAGACCACACTATCTCACTATCACACTATCACACTATCCATCTTAGACCACACTCTCTCACTATCACACTATCCCTCTTAGACCACACTTTCACAATATCCCTCTTAGACCACACTATCACACTATCCCTCTTAGACCACACTCTCTCACTATCACACTATCCCTCTTAGACCACACTATCTCTCTATCACACTATCCCTCTTAGACCACACTATCTCTCTATCACACTATCTCACTATCCCTCTATCACACTATCACACTATCCCACTATCTCACTATCACACTATCACACTATCCCTCTATCTCACTATCACACTATCCCTCTTAGACCACACTATCACACTATCACACTATCCCTCTATCACAGTATCCTCTTAGATCACACTATCTCACTATCTCACTATCCCTCTTAGACCACACTATCACACAATCACACTATCACACTATCCCTCTTAGACCACACTATCACACTATCACACTATCACACTATCCCTCTATCACACTATCCCTCTTAGACCACACTATCTCTCTATCTTACTATCCCTCTTAGACCACACTATCACACAATCACACTATCCCTCTATCACACTATCCCTCTTAGACCACACATCTATCACACTATCACACTATCCCTCTATCACACTATCCCTCTTAGACCACACTATCTCTCTATCACACTATCTCACTATCTCACTATCCCTCTTAGACCACACAATCACACTATCCCTCTATCACACTATCCTCTTAGACCACACTATCACACTATCCCTCTTAGACCACACTATCACACTATCACACAATCACACAATCACACTATCCCTCTATCACACTATCCCTCTTAGACCACACTCTCACTATCACACTATCTCTCTATCACACTATCACACTATCCCTCTTACACCACACTATCTCACTATCTCACTATCACACTATCCCTCTATCTCACTATCCCACTATCCCTCTTAGACCACACTATCTCACTATCACACTCTCACTATCTCACTATCCCTCTTAGACCACACTATCACACTATCCCTCTATCTCACTATCCCTCTCTCACTATCACACTATCACACTATCCCTCTTAGACCACACTATCTCACTATCACACTATCACACTATCCATCTTAGACCACACTCTCTCACTATCACACTATCCCTCTTAGACCACACTATCACACTATCCCTCTTAGACCACACTATCTCACTATCACACTATCACACTATCCATCTTAGACCACACTCTCTCACTATCTCACTATCCCTCTTAGACCACACTATCTCACTATCTCACTACCACACTATCCCTCTTAGACCACACTCTCACTATCACACTATCTCACTATCCCTCTTAGACCACACTATCTCACTATCACACTATCACACTATCCATCTTAGACCACACTCTCTCACTATCACACTATCCCTCTTAGACCACACTTTCACACTATCCCTCTTAGACCACACTATCACACTATCCCTCTTAGACCACACTCTCTCACTATCACACTATCCCTCTTAGACCACACTATCTCTCTATCACACTATCCCTCTTAGACCACACTATCTCTCTATCACACTATCTCACTATCCCTCTATCACACTATCACACTATCCCATATCTCACTATCACACTATCACACTATCCCTCTATCTCACTATCACACTATCCCTCTTAGACCACACTATCACACTATCACACTATCACACTATCCCTCTATCACAGTATCCCTCTTAGATCACACTATCTCACTATCTCACTATCCCTCTTAGACCACACTATCACACAATCACACTATCACACTATCCCTCTTAGACCACACTATCACACTATCACACTATCACACTATCCCTCTATCACACTATCCCTCTTAGACCACACTATCTCTCTATCTTACTATCCCTCTTAGACCACACTATCACACAATCACACTATCCCTCTATCACACTATCCCTCTTAGACCACACTATCACACTATCACACTATCACACTATCCCTCTATCACACTATCCCTCTTAGACCACACTATCTCTCTATCACACTATCTCACTATCTCACTATCCCTCTTAGACCACACAATCACACTATCCCTCTATCACACTATCCCTCTTAGACCACACTATCACACTATCCCTCTTAGACCACACTATCACACTATCACACAATCACACAATCACACTATCCCTCTATCACACTATCCCTCTTAGACCACACTCTCACTATCACACTATCTCTCTATCACACTATCACACTATCCCTCTTACACCACACTATCTCACTATCACACTATCCCTCTATCTCACTATCCCACTATCCCTCTTAGACCACACTATCTCACTATCACACTCTCACTATCTCACTATCCCTCTTAGACCACACTATCACACTATCCCTCTATCTCACTATCCCTCTCTCACTATCACACTATCACACTATCCCTCTTAGACCACACTATCTCACTATCACACTATCACACTATCCATCTTAGACCACACTCTCTCACTATCACACTATCCCTCTTAGACCACACTATCACACTATCCCTCTTAGACCACACTATCTCACTATCACACTATCACACTATCCATCTTAGACCACACTCTCTCACTATCTCACTATCCCTCTTAGACCACACTATCTCACTATCTCACTACCACACTATCCCTCTTAGACCACACTCTCACTATCACACTATCTCACTATCCCTCTTAGACCACACTATCTCACTATCCCTCTAAGACCACACTATCTCACTATCACACTATCACACTATCCCTCTTAGACCACACTATCTCACTATCACACTATCTCACTATCCCTCTTAGACCACACTATCCCACTATCTCACTATCCCTCTATCCCTCTTACACCACACTATCTCACTATCCCTCTTAGACCACACTATCTCACTATCACACTATCCCTCTTAGACCACACTATCTCACTATCCCTCTTAGACCACACTATCCCACTATCTCACTATCCCTCTTAGACCACACTATCACACTATCTCACTATCCCTCTTAGACCACACTATCACACTATCCCTCTTAGACCACACTATCTCACTATCCCTCTTAGACCACACTATCTCACTATCTCACTATCCCTCTTAGACCACACTATCACACTATCTCACTATCCCTCTTAGACCACACTATCACACTATCTCACTATCCCTCTTAGACCACACTCTCTCACTATCACACTATCCCTCTTAGACCACACTATCTCACTATCACACTATCCCTCTTAGACCACACTACCACACTATCACACTATCCCTCTTAGACCACACTATCACACTATCTCACTATCACTATCACACTATCACTCTTAGAGATCATCCTGTCCTCTAAATACACATCTGTCTTCAACCAGGATCTCAGCGATCACTGCCTCATTGCCTGTGTGCGTGAATCGGTCCGCGGTCAAACGACCACCCCTCATCACTGTCAAACGCTCCCTGAAACACTTCAGCGAGCAGGCCTTTCTAATCGACCTGGCCCGGGTATCCTGGAAGGATATTGACCTCATCCCGTCAGTAGAAGATGCCTGGTTATTCTTTAAAAGTGCTTTCCTCACCATCTTAAATAAGCATGCCCCTTTCAAAAAACTGTAGAACCTGGAACAGATATAGCCCTTGGTTCTCTCCAGACCTGACTGCCCTTGACCAGCACAAAAACATCCTGTGGCGTACTGCATTAGCATTGAATAGCCCCCGTGATATGCAACTTTTCAGGGAAGTTAGGAACCAATATACACAGGCAGTTAGGAAAACAAAGGCTAGCTTTTTCCTTTTTCAACAGAAATGTTCATCCTGTAACACAAACTCCAAAAAGTTTTGGGACACTGTAAAGTCCTGGGAGAATAAGAGCACCTCCTCCCAGCTGCCCACTGCACTGAGGCTAGGGAAACACTGTCACCACCGGTAAATCCACTATAATTGATCATTTCAATAAGCATTTTTCTACGGCTGGCCATGCTTTCCACCTGGCTACCCCTACTCCGGGCAACAGCTCTGCACTCCCCCGGCAACTCGCCCAAGCCCCACCATTTCTCCTTCACCCAAATCCAGATAGCTGATGTTCTGAAAGAGCTCGCGAAATCTGGACCCCTACAAATCAGCTGGGCTAGACAATCTGGACACTCTCTTTCTAAAATTATCTGCCGAAATTGTTGCAACCCCTATTACTAGCCTGTTCAACCTCTCTTTTGTATCGTCTGAGATCCCCAAAGATTGAAAGCTGCCGCGGTCATCCCCCTCTTCAAAGGGGGGAGACACTCTAGACCCAAACTGCTACAGACCTATATCCATCCTACCCTGCCTTTCTAAGGTCGTTGAAAAACAGCAGAGGTGTATTTGGAGGCGAGTTAGTTAGGATGATATCTATGAGGGTGCCCGTGTTTACGGATTTGGGGTTGTACCTGGTAGGTTCATTGATCATTTGTGTGAGATTGAGGGCATCAAGCTTAGATTGTAGGATGGCCGGGGTGTTAAGCATGTCCCAGTTTAGGTCACCTAGTAGCACGAGCCTGAAGATAGATGGGGGCAATCAGTTCACATATGGTGTCCAGGGCACAGCTGGGGGCAAAGAGGGGTCTATAGCAGGCTGGCAACGGTGAGAGACTTGTTTCTGGAAAGATGGATTTTTAAAAGTAGAAGCTTGAATTGTTTGGGTACAGACCTGGATAGTAAGACAGAACTCTGCAGGCTATCTCTGCAGTAAATTGCGACACCGCCCCCTTTGGCAGTTCTATCTTGTCGGAAGATGCTGTAGGGATGGACATTTTGGGTTTTTTGGTGGTTTTCCTAAACCAGGATTCAGACACGGCTAGGACATCAGGGTTGGCAGAGTGTGCTAAAGCAGTGTATAAAACAAACTTAGGAAGTAGGCTTCTAATGTTAACATGCATGAAACCAAGGCTTTTACGGTTACAGAAGTCAACAAATGAGAGCACCTGGGGAGTAGGAGTGGAGCTAGGCACTGCAGGGCCTGGATTAACCTGTTGGGGATAGGGGGCAGTATTTGCATGGCCGGATAAAAAAAGTACCCGATTTAATCTGGTTACTACTCTTGCCCAGTAACTAGAATATGCATATAATTGTTTTATTTGGATAGAAAACACCCTAAAGTTTCTAAAACTGTTTGAATGGTGTCTGTGAGTATAACAGAACTCATTTGGCAGGCCAAAACCTGAGAAGATTCCAAACAGGAAGCGCTCTCTCTGACTATTTCTTGGCCTTCTTGATCATCTCTAACCAAAACAGGGGATCTCTGGCATAACGTCACATTTTCTAACGCTCCCATAGGCTCTCAGAAGGCGGCAGAACGGTGAATGATGCCTTTGCAGGCCCAGGCTGAAAAACAGTAGCGCATTTGGATAGTGGTCGATCTGAGAACAATGAGACTGGGGCGCGTGCACGAGGCGACACAATGTTTTTATTCTTTCGTCTTTGAACGAAAACAGGGTTTCCTGGTCGGAATATTATCGCTTTTAACGAGAAAAATCGCATAAAAATGGATTTTAAACAGCGTTTGACATGCTTCGAAGTACGGTAATGGAATATTTAGAATTTTTTGTCACGAAACGCGTCGGGCGCGTCACCCTTCTTTACCCTTTCGGATAGTGTCTTGAACGCATACGAACAAAACGCCGCTATTTGGATATAACTATGGATTATTTGGAACCAAACCAACATTTGTTATTGAAGTAGAAGTCCTGGGAGTGCATTCTGACGAAGAACAGCAAAGGTAATCCAATTTTTCTAATAGTAATTCTGAGTTTGGTGAGGGCCAAACTTGGTGGGTGTCAAAATAGCTAGCCTGTGATGGCCGGGCTATCTACTCAGAATATTGCAAAATGTGCTTTCACCGAAAAGCTATTTTAAAATCGGACATAGCGATTGCATAAAGGGAGTTCTGTATCTATAATTCTTAAAATAATTGTTCTGTTTTTTTTTGTGAACGTTTATCGTGAGTAATTTAGTAAATTCACCTGAAGTGTTCGGTGGGAATGCTAGTCACATGCTAGTCACATGCTAATGTAAAAAGCTGGTTTTTGATATAAATATGAACTTGATTGAACAAAACATGCATGTATTGTATAACATAATGTCCTAGGAGTGTCATCTGATGAAGATCATCAAAGGTTAGTGCTGCATTTAGCTGTGGTTTTGGTTTTTGTGACATTATATGCTAGCTTGAAAAATGGGTGTCTGATTATTTCTGGCTGGGTACTGTGCTGACATAATCTAATGTTTTGCTTTCGTTGTAAAGCCTTTTTGAAATCGGACAGTGTGGTTAGATTAACGAGAGTCTTGTCTTTAAAAATGATGTAAAATAGTCATATGTTTGAGAAATTGAAGTAATAGCATTTCTAAGGTATTTGAATATCGCGCCACGGGATTCCACTGGCTGTTGAGTAGGTGGGACGCAAGCGTCCCCACCTAGCCCATAGAGGTTAACCTCTACATCACCAGAGGAACAGAGGAGGAGTAGGGATAAGGGTACGGCTAAAGGCTATAAGAACTTGGGGAATGGGAGTGGTGCTGGGGGCTGCAGGGCCTGGATTAACCTCTACATCACAGAGGGACAGAGGAGGAAGTAGGATAAGGGTACGGCTAAAGGCTATAAGAACCTGGGGAATGGGAGTGGTGCTGGGGCTGCAGGGCCTGGGTTAACCTCTACATCACCAGAGGAACAGAGGAGGAGTAGGATAAGGGTACGGCTAAAGGCTAAAGGCTATCAGAACTGGTCGTCTAAGTACGTTCGAACAGAGAGTAAAAGGAGCAGGTTTCTGGGCGCAATAGAATAGATTCAAGGCATAATGTACAGACTAAGGTATGGTAGGATGTGAGTAAATTGGAGGTCAACCTAGGCATTGAGTAATGATGAGAGAGCTATAGTCTCTAGAGACGTTTAAACCAGGTGATGTCATCGCATATGTAGGAGGTGGAACAACATGGTTGGTTAAGGCATATTGAGCAGGGCTAGAGGCTCTACAGTGAAATAAGACAGGAATCACTAACCAGGACAGTAATGGACAAGGCATATTGATAATAGGGAGAGGCATGCGTAGCCGAGTGATCATAGGGGTCCAGTGAGTGGTTGGGCTGGCTGGAGACCATGGCATGTGAGTAAGACATTTAAACGTGTTAACCCTCGCAAGACTGTCGGCCCAGACGGCATCCCTAGCCGCGTCCTCAGAGCATGCACAGACCAGCTGGCCGGTGTGTCTACGGACATATTCAATCTCTCCCTATCCCAGCCCGCTGTCCCCACATGCTTCAAGATGGCCACCATTGTTCCTGTTTCTCACAAGAAAGCTAAAGGTAACTGAACTAAATGACTATCGCCCCGTAGCACTCACCTCCGTCATCATGAAGTTCTTTGAGAGGCTAGTCAAGGATCATATCACCTCTACCATACCTGTCACCCTAGACCCACTTCAATTTGCTTACTACCCCAATAGTTCCACTGCACACTGCCCTATTCCATCTAGACAAGGGGAATACATATGTAAGAATGCCTTTCATTGACTATAGTTCAGCGTTCAACACCATAGTACCCTCCAAGCTTATCATTGAGCTTGAGGCCCTGGGACTGAACCCCCGCCCTGTGCAACTGGGTCTTGGACTTCCTGACGGGCCTCCCCAGGTGGTGAAGGTAGGAAACAACACCTCCACTTAGCTGATCCTCAACAAGGGTGCTACAGCGCCTCTTCAACCTCAGGAGGCTGAAGAAATGTGACTTGTCACCTAAAACACTCACAAACTTTTACAGATGCACAATCGCGAGCATCCTGTCGGGCTGTATCACCGCCTGGTACGGCAACTGCTCCGCCCACAACCGTAAGGCTCTCCAAAGGGTGGTGCACATCACCGGGGGCAAACTACCTGCCCTCCAGGACACCTACACCACCCGATGTCACAAGAAGGCCAAAAAGATCATCAAGGACAACAACCACCCGAGCCACTGCCTGTTCACCCCGCTATCATCCAGAAGGCGAGGTCAGTACAGGTGCATCAAAGCTGAGACCGGAAGACAGAAGCTGTTTTTCAATCTCAAGGCCATCAGACTGTTGAAATAGCCATCCCTAGCATATAGAGGCTGCTGCCTACATACATAGACTTGTATTACTCATCTCATATGTTTATACTGTATCCTATACTATTCTACTGTATCTTAGTCTATGCTGCTCTGACAATGCTCATCCATATATTTATATATTCTTAATTCCATTCCTTTACTAGATTTGTGTGTACTGGGTATATGTTGTGTATATGTGTGTACTGGGTATATGTATATGTGTGTATTGGGTATATGTTGTGTATATGTATATGTGTGTATTGGGTATATGTTGTGTATATGTGTGTACTGGGTATATGTTTATGTGTGTATTGGGTATATGTTGTGTATATGTATATGTGTGTACTGGGTATATGTTGTGTATATGTGTGTATTGGGTATATGTATATGTGTGTACTGGGTATATGTATATGTGTGTATTGGGTATGTGTATATGTGTGTACTGGGTATGTGTATATGTGTGTATTGGGTATATGTATATGTGTGTATTGGGTATATGTATATGTGTGTATTGGGTATATGTATATGTGTGTACTGGGTATATGTATATGTGTGTACTGGGTATATGTTGTGTATATGTATGTACTGGGTATATGTATATGTGTGTACTGGGTATATGTTGTGTATATGTGTGTACTGGGTATATGTATATGTGTGTACTGGGTATATGTATATGTGTGTACTGGGTATATGTTGTGTATATGTGTGTATTGGGTATATGTTGTGTATATGTATATGTGTGTACTGGGTATGTGTATATGTGTGTACGGGGTATATGTATATGTGTGTACAGGGTATATGTATATGTGTGTATTGGGTATATGTTGTGTATATGTATATGTGTATGTTGTGTATATGTATATGTGTGTACTGGGTATATGTTGTGTATATGTGTGTATTGGGTATATGTATATGTGTGTACTGGGTATATGTATATGTGTGTATTGGGTATGTGTATATGTGTGTACTGGGTATGTGTATATGTGTGTATTGGGTATATGTATATGTGTGTATTGGGTATATGTATATGTGTGTATTGGGTATATGTATATGTGTGTACTGGGTATATGTATATGTGTGTATTGGGTATATGTTGTGTATATGTATATGTGTATGTTGTGTATATGTGTGTACTGGGTATATGTTTATGTGTGTGTACTGGGTATATGTTGTGTATATGTATATGTGTGTATTGGGTATATGTTATGTATATGTGTGTACTGGGTATATGTATATGTGTGTACTGGGTATATGTATATGTGTGTATTGGGTATATGTTATGTATATGTGTGTATTGGGTGTATGTATATGTGTGTATTGGGTATATGTATATGTGTGTACTGGGTATATGTATATGTGTGTATTGGGTATATGTTGTGTATATGTATATGTGTATGTTGTGTATATGTGTGTACTGGGTATATGTTTATGTGTGTACTGGGTATATGTTGTGTGTATATGTATATGTGTGTATTGGGTATATGTTATGTATGTGTGTGTACTGGGTATATGTATATGTGTGTACTGGGTATATGTATATGTGTGTATTGGGTATATGTTATGTATATGTGTGTATTGGGTGTATGTATATGTGTGTACTGGGTATATGTATATGTGTGTACTGGGTATATGTATATGTTTGTATTGGGTATATGTTGTGTATATGTGTGTATTGGGTATATGTTGTGTATATGTGTGTATTGGGTATATGTTGTGTATATGTATATGTGTGTATTGGGTGTATGTTGTGTATATGTGTGTACTGGGTATATGTATATGTGTGTACTGGGTATATGTATATGTGTGTACTGGGTATATGTATATGTGTGTATTGGGTATGTGTATATGTGTGTACTGGGTATATGTATATGTGTGTACTGGGTATATGTATATGTGTGTACTGGGTATATGTATATGTGTGTACTGGGTATATGTTGTGTATATGTGTGTACTGGGTATATGTATATGTGTGTACTGGGTATATGTATATGTGTGTACTGGGTATATGTATATGTGTGTATTGGGTATATGTTGTGTATATGTATATGTGTGTATTGGGTATATGTTGTGTATATGTGTGTACTGGGTATATGTTGTGTATATGTGTGTATTGGGTATATGTTGTGTATATGTATATGTGTGTACTGGGTATATGTTGTGTATATGTATATGTGTGTATTGGGTATATGTTGTGTATATGTATATGTGTGTATTGGGTATATGTTATGTATATGTGTGTACTGGGTATATGTATATGTGTGTACTGGGTATATGTATATGTGTGTACTGGGTATATGTATATGTGTGTACTGGGTATATGTATATGTGTGTATTGGGTATATGTTGTGTATATGTATATGTGTGTATTGGGTGTATGTTGTGTATATGTGTGTATTGGGTATATGTTGTGTATGTGTGTGTACTGGGTATATGTATATGTGTGTATTGGGTATATGTTGTGTATATGTATATGTGTGTATTGGGTATATGTTGTGTATATGTGTGTACTGGGTTTATGTATATGTGTGTACTGGGTATATGTTGTGTATATGTATATGTGTGTATTGGGTGTATGTATATGTGTGTATTGGGTATATGTTGTGTATATGTATATGTGTGTACTGGGTATATGTATATGTGTGTATTGGGTATATGTTGTGTATATGTGTGTACTGGGTGTATGTATATGTGTGTACTGGGTATATGTTGTGTATATGTATATGTGTGTACTGGGTATATGTATATGTGTGTACTGGGTATATGTTGTGTATATGTATATGTGTGTACTGGGTATATGTATATGTGTGTACTGGGTATATGTATATGTGTGTACTGGGTATATGTATATGTGTGTACTGGGTATATGTATATGTGTGTACTGGGTATATGTTGTGTATTATTGCCCTGTCAGAGCTAATACATTACGCAGTTAGATCTGATTTATCTCTAGAGAAACTGTGCAATGCGCTCACAGAAAGAAAGAAAAACACTATGGAATTCAAATAATTACAACGTTTTCTGTGAATCGCTCAGCACTAACACACCCAAATACAGAGACACACACCGTAACAGCCTACCTATAGCGAGTTGAGCTAGGGTGCAGTTCATCCGGTCAGCCAGAGGGTGGAGCTCTTTGATCTTGGCCAGCTGTTTCTGTCCCTCCTCACTGAATATTCGATCCTTCATCCACACATAGCCCTGCAAACACACACACGCACGCACACACACACACACACACACACACACACACAGACACACACACACACACACACACACACACACACACACACACACACACACACACACACACACATAGTTTGTATAACTGCACTTATTGATGTCTGGTAATGGGTAGCCATATTGGTGTTGTCTCAGAGAATGGATTAATTCTACTGCAGGTTTATTTATATGAAACCTCTAGTGGTAATAATACAGCCTCCAGCTCCCTTTATTCTCTCTCTCTCGGAGGACCTGAGCCCTAGGACCATGCCTCAGGACTACCTGGCCTGATGACTCCTTGCTGTCCCCAGTTCACCTGGTCGTGCTGCTGCTCCAGTTTCAACTGTTCTGCCTGCGGCTATGGAACCCTGACCCGTTCACCGGACGTGCTACCTGTCCCAGACCTGCTGTTTTCAACTCTCTAGAGACAGCAGGAGCGGTAGAGATCCTCTGAATGATCGGCTATGAAAAGCCAACTGACATTTACTCCTGAGGTGCTGACCTGTTGCACCCTCGACAACCACTGTGATTATTATTATTTGACCCTGCTGGTCATTTATGAACATTTGAACATCTTGGCCATGTTCTGTTATAATCTCCACCTGGCACAGCCAGAAGAGGACTGGCCACCCCTCATAGCCTGGTTCCTCTCTAGGTTTCTAATCTCCACCCGGCACAGCCAGTAGAGGACTGGCCACCCCTCATAGCCTGGTTCCTCTCTAGGTTTCTTCCCTAGGTTTTGGCCTTTCTAGGGAGTTTTTCCTAGCCACCGTGCTTCTACACCTGCATTGCTTGCTGTTTGGGGGTTTTAGGCTGGGTTTCTGTACAACACTTTGAGACATCAGCCGATGTAAGAAGGGCTTTATAAATACATTTGACTGATTGATCGATCTGTTCCAGAAATCTTAAAATAGCTTAAAAACATATTTGTAAAAAATAAGAAACTGTGTGTGTTGGTACGTGCGCGTTGTGTGTGTGTGTGTGTGTGTGTGTGTGTGTGTGTGTGTGTGTGTGTGTGTGTGTGTGTGTGTGTGTGTGTGTGTGTGTGTACCTTCATGGCAGCTCTAGAGTCTTCAGGAATTCCGTCGTTGTATTTCCCAGATATCAGACCCCCAGCTAGAGGGGACCACGTCATCACTCCTACACCTGGGAACAGGTAGTTACTAAAGGCTGTAACCCAGATATCAGACCACGTCATCACTCCTACACCTGGGAACAGGTAGTTACTAAAGGCTGTAACCCAGATATCAGACCACGTCATCACTCCTACACCTGGGAACAGATAGTTACTAAAGGCTGTAACCCAGATATCAGACCACGTCATCACTCCTACACCTGGGATTAAGGCTGCAATGTGTAACTTTTTGGTCCCGTGTGGCTCAGTTGGTAGAGCATGGTGTTTGCAACACCAGGGGTTATGGGTTCGATTCCCACGGGGACCAGTACGGAGAAAAAAATGTATGAAATGTATGCATTCACTACTGTAAGTCGCTCTGGATAAGAGCGTCTGCTAAATGACTAAAATGTAAAATGTGACCTGGCCAAATTCACATATAAATGTGAGTTATAGATCTGTCATTCTCATTGAAAGGAAGTCTAAGAAGCGGTTGATATGTTCTATGTTTGCTATTTCTATGCTGAAATGTCATTTTTGCCTCCTTTAATTTTGGTTTTCAACACCAGCTTCAAACTGTTGAAAATACAATATTTTTGGATATTGAAAATGTATTTCACAGCGGTTTAGATGGTACAATAATTCTCTACACCAGTGGTTCCCAAACTTTTTATAGTCCCGTACCCATTTCAACCTCCAGCTGTACCCCCTCTAGCACCAGGGTCAGTGCACTCTCAAATGTAGTTTTTTTGCCATCATTGTAATCCTGCCACACACACACACACTATACAATACATTTATTAAACATTAGAATGAGTGTGAGTTTTTGTCACAACCGGCTCGTGGGAAGTTACAAAGAGCTCTTATAGGACCAGGGCACAAATAATAATATAATAATAACCAATAATGTTGCTCTTTATTTAACCATCTTACATATAAAACCTTATTTGTTCATCGAAAATTGTGAATAACTCACCACATGTTAATGTGAAGGGTGTGCTTGAAAGGATGCACATAACTCTGCAATGTTGGGTTGTATTGGAGAGAGTCTCAGTCTTAAATCATTTTCCACACAGTCTGTGCCTGTGTTTAGTTTTCCCGTCTAGTGAGGGCCGAGAATCCACTCTCAACACATACAGTGAGGGAAAAAATATTTGATCCCCTGCTGATTTTGTAAGTTTGCCCACTGACAAAGAAATGATCAATTCTGCAAGTAGAGGATCACTAGTTTGAGTCCAGTAGGGGACAGGGACAGTAGAGGATCACTAGTTTGAGCCCAGTGGGGGACAGGGACAGTAGAGGATCACTAGTTTGAACCCAGTGGGGGACAGGGACAGTAGAGGATCACTAGTTTGAGCCCAGTGGGGGACAGGGACAGTAGAGGATCACTAGTTTGAACCCCGTGGGGGACAGGGACAGTAGAGGATCACTAGTTTGAGCCCAGTGGGGACAGGGACGGTAGAGGATCACTAGTTTGAACCCCGTGGGGACAGGGACAGTAGAGGATCACTAGTTTGAGCCCAGTGGGGGACAGGGACAGTAGAGGATCACTAGTTTGAACCCAGTGTGGGACAGGGACAGTAGAGGATCACTAGTTTGAGCCCAGTGGGGGACAGGGACAGTAGAGGATCACTAGTTTGAACCCGTGGGGGACAGGGACAGTAAAGGATCACTAGTTTGAGCCCAGTGGGGGACAGGGACAGTAGAGGATCACTAGTTTGAACCCGTGGGGGACAGGGACAGTAGAGGATCACTAGTTTGAGCCCAGTGGGGGACAGGGACAGTAGAGGATCACTAGTTTGAACCCCGTGGGGGACAGGGACAGTAGAGGATCACTAGTTTGAGCCCAGTGGGGGACAGGGACAGTAGAGGATCACTAGTTTGAACCCAGTGGGGGACAGGGACAGTAGAGGATCACTAGTTTGAGCCCAGTGGGGGACAGGGACAGTAGAGGATCACTAGTTTGAACCCCGTGGGGACAGGGACAGTAGAGGATCACTAGTTTGAACCCCGTGAGGGACAGGGACAGTAGAGGATCACTAGTTTGAGCCCAGTGGGGGACAGGGACAGTAGAGGATTACTAGTTTGAGCCCAGTGGGGACAGGGACAGTAGAGGATCACTAGTTTGAACCCCCGTGGGGACAGGGACAGTAGAGGATCACTAGTTTGAGCCCAGTGGGGACAGGGACAGTAGAGGATCACTAGTTTGAACCCCGTGGGGACAGGGACAGTAGAGGATCACTAGTTTGAGCCCAGTGGGGGACAGGGACAGTAGAGGATCACTAGTTTGAACCCAGTGTGGGACAGGGACAGTAGAGGATCACTAGTTTGAACCCCGTGGGGACAGGGACAGTAGAGGATCACTAGTTTGAGGCCCGTGGGGGACAGGGACAGTAGAGGATCACTAGTTTGAACCCCGTGGGGGGACAGGGACAGTAGAGGATCACTAGTTTGAGCCCAGTGGGGACAGGGACAGTAGAGGATCACTAGTTTGAACCCAGTGTGGGACAGGGACAGTAGAGGGATCACTAGTTTGAGCCCAGTGGGGGGACAGGGACAGTAGAGGATCACTAGTTTGAACCCCGTGGGGACAGGGACAGTAGAGGATCACTAGTTTGAACCCCGTGAGGGACAGGGACAGTAGAGGATCACTAGTTTGAGCCCAGTGGGGACAGGGACAGTAGAGGATTACTAGTTTGAGCCCAGTGGGGGACAGGGACAGTAGAGGATCACTAGTTTGAACCCAGTGTGGGACAGGGACAGTAGAGGATCACTAGTTTGAGCCCAGTGGGGACAGGGACAGTAGAGGATTACTAGTTTGAGCCCAGTGGGGGACAGGGACAGTAGAGGATCACTAGTTTGAACCCCGTGGGGACAGGGGACAGTAGAGGATCACTAGTTTGAGCCCAGTGGGGGACAGGGACAGTAGAGGATCACTAGTTTGAACCCAGTGGGGACAGGGACAGTAGAGGATGACTAGTTTGAGGCAGAAGACATACTGTTATTGAATTAGCACCCGATTGAAATCACACCTGATTGAAATCATCAACACTTGATGATAAGTGGATCACTTGATTCGGCTGTATAGTGCCCGTTTGGTTCCCAGGACTAGGATTAATAAATGCTGTTGTATCGAGACTAATCCCAATCCCCACCTCACCTCGCCCTGCCCACTGTATGTAGACGAGATCCAACTCTGAACAGATTGACTATAACTCACCTCTATGTGTTTTGTTTCTTTGCCAGCCTCAAGCATGTAAATTAGATATGAGAGCATTGTTTGTTTGTTTGTTTTCATTTCTGTGCTGCTATAGTTTGCAAACAAGTAATTGTGACATTATTTAAGTTTTTTTCAGGTGATCACAGTGACAGTCTATCAACTAGTTCTCGAATGCAATTAGTTTATTCAGGGTGTGTTCGCTGGGGCTGTGGAAGAAGTGTGTCACCAATCAGGGCCCAGAGATCTGGAGGACCACGATGAGGATGACCCAATCAGGCCCCAGAGATCTGGAGGACCACGATGAGGATGACCCAATCAGGCCCCAGAGATCTGGAGGACCACGATGAGGATGACCCAATCAGGCCCCCAGAGATCTGGAGGACCACGATGAGGATGACCCAATCAGGGCCCCAGAGATCTGGAGGACCACGATGAGGATGACCCAATCAGGGCCCAGAGATCTGGAGTACCACGATGAGGATGACCCAATCAGGCCCCAGAGATCTGGAGTACCACGATGAGGATGACCCAATCAGGGCCCAGAGATCTGGAGGACCACGATGAGGATGACCCAATCAGGGCCCAGAGATCTGGAGTACCACGATGAGGATGACCCAATCAGGGCCCAGAGATCTGGAGGACCACGATGAGGATGACCCAATCAGGGCCCAGAGATCTGGAGTACCACGGTGAGGGATGACCAGAAGAAGATGGAATCCACAGTATGATCTGATACAGGGCTCTCTCGGAGAGTTACCATTTTCTACGTTTTCCTCCATCCCTAATCTAGTGCACCTGATTCTAAAACTAGATGGCTGACAAGCTACAGGAGGGTAAGTCTCCAGGAGATCTGATTCTCCACCTAGTCCACCATCCTTTTCTCCTGTAACCTCTCTCCCTTCTACGGTAGCAGTCTGATTCTCCACCTAGTCCACCATCCTTTTCTCCTGTAACCTCTCTCCCTTCTACGGTAGCAGTCTGATTCTCCACCTAGTCCACCATCCTTTTCTCCTGTAACCTCTCTCCCTCTACTGTAGCCGAATTATCTGTCTTTTATATTCTTATTTGTTTGTGCTAAGAGAGCCACTGGTGTGTGTGTGTGTGTGTGTGTGTGTGTGTGTGTGTGTGTGTGTGTGTGTGTGTGTGTGTGTGTGTGTGTGTGTGTGTGTGTGTGTGTGTGTGTGTGTGTGTGTGTGTACCTTACCTATCTTGTGGTATAGTTCAGGTAGCTGGACCTCCACCTTGTCTCTGTGGTAGTAGTGGTATTCTGCCTGCTCACACACTGGAGGGATGAGATTAAACTGTCGTGCTACTGAGTATGCCTCCTACACACACACACACACACACACACACACACACACACACACACACAGTGAGGAAGTGACACAGAAATGTTAGAAAGGAAGGAAAGGAATGCTACATAGACTTCTAAACTGAAAATGAGAAGAATCACACTTCAAATCATGAGGGTTAGGGGTTAGGGGTTAGGGCAGGTTAGGGTTAGGGGTTAGGGGCTAGGCGTAGGGTTAGGGGTTAGGGTTAGGGTTAGGGGGTAGGGGTAGGGGTTGGGTTGGGGTTAGGAGTTGAGGGTTAGGGGTTAGGGGTAGGGGTTAGGGTAAGGGTTAGGGGTTGGGGTTAAGGGTTAGGGTTAGGAGTTAGGGTTAGGGTTAAGGGTTAGGGTTAGGGGTTAAGGGTTAGGGTTGGGGTTAGGGGTTGGGGGTTAGGGTTAGGGTTAGGGGTTAGGGGTTGGGGTTAGGGAGTTAAGGGTTAGGGGTTAAGGGTTAGGGTTAGGGGTTAAGGGTTAGGTTATTGTTGGCATCAAACCGTGGGTTGGGTTAGGGTTAGGGTTAGGTTAGGGTTAGGGGTTAGGTTAGGGTTAGGGGGTTAGGGGTTAGGGGGTTAGGGTGGTATCAATCCGTGGGTTGCACGGGAGTATTGCAACTTTCTGCCCTGTTTCTATATTGTACATCCAACTGGTCTGGAGTATGTTACTCCCTAACCCTGGGTGAAGTGTAATCCCTCACATGTAATCTGTTACTCCCCAACCCTGGGTGCAGTGTAATCCCTTATATGTAATCTGTTACTCCCCAACCCTGGGTGTAGTGTAATCCCTTATATGTAATCTGTTACTCCCCAACCCTGGGTGTAGTGTAATCCCTCACATGTAATCTGTTACTCCCCAACCCTGGGTGTACTGTAATCCCTCACATGTAATCTGTTACTCCCCAACCCTGGGTGTAGTGTAATCCCTTATATGTAATCTGTTACTCCCCAACCCTGGGTGTAGTGTAATCCCTCACATGTAATCTGTTACTCCCCAACCCTGGGTGTACTGTAATCCCTCACATGTAATCTGTTACCCCAACCCTGGGTGTACTGTAATCCCTCACATGTAATCTGTTACTCCCTAACCCTGGGTGTAGTGTAATCCCTTATATGTAATCTGTTACTCCCCAACCCTGGGTGTAGTGTAATCCCTTATATGTAATATGTTACTCCCTAACCCTGGGTGTACTGTAATCCCTTATATGTAATCTGTTACTCCCTAACCCTGGGTGTACTGTAATCCCTCACATGTAATCTGTTACTCCCCAACCCTGGGTGTAGTGTAATCCCTTATATGTAATCTGTTACTCCCCAACCCTGGGTGTAGTGTAATCCCTCACATGTAATCTGTTACTCCCCAACCCTGGGTGTACTGTAATCCCTCACATGTAATCTGTTACTCCCTAACCCTGGGTGTACTGTAATCCCTCACATGTAATCTGTTACTCCCTAACCCTGGGTGTAGTGTAATCCCTTATATGTAATCTGTTACTCCCCAACCCTGGGTGTAGTGTAATCCCTTATATGTAATCTGTTACTCCCTAACCCTGGGTGTACTGTAATCCCTTATATGTAATCTGTTACTCCCTAACCCTGGGTGTACTGTAATCCCTTATATGTAATCTGTTACTCCCTAACCCTGGGTGTACTGTAATCCCTCACATGTAATCTGTTACTCCCCAACCCTGGGTGAAGTGTAATCCCTCACATGTAATCTGTTACTCCCCAACCCTGGGTGAAGTGTAATCCCTCACATGTAATCTGTTACTCCCCAACCCTGGGTGTACTGTAATCCCTTATATGTAATCTGTTACTCCCCAACCCTGGGTGTACTGTAATCCCTCACATGTAATCTGTTACTCCCTAACCCTGGGTGTAGTGTAATCCCTCACATGTAATCTGTTACTCCCCAACCCTGGGTGTACTGTAATCCCTTATATGTAATCTGTTACTCCTCAACCCTGGGTGTAGTGTAATCCCTCACATGTAATCTGTTACTCCCTAACCCTGGGTGAAGTGTAATCCCTTATATGTAATCTGTTACTCCCCAACCCTGGGTGTACTGTAATCACTCACATGTAATCTGTTACTCCCCAACCCTGGGTGTACTGTAATCCCTCACATGTAATCTGTTACTCCCCAACCCTGGGTGTACTGTAATCCCTCACATGTAATCTGTTACTCCCCAACCCTGGGTGTACTGTAATCCCTCACATGTAATCTGTTACTCCCCAACCCTGGGTGTACTGTAATCCCTTATATGTAATCTGTTACTCCCTAACCCTGGGTGTACTGTAATCCCTCACATGTAATCTGTTACTCCCCAACCCTGGGTGTACTGTAATCCCTCACATGTAATCTGTTACTCCCCAACCCTGGGTGTACTGTAATCCCTTATATGTAATCTGTTACTCCCTAACCCTGGGTGTACTGTAATCCCTTATATGTAATCTGTTACTCCCTAACCCTGGGTGTGCTGTAATCCCTCACATGTAATCTGTTACTCCCCAACCCTGGGTGTAGTGTAATCCCTTATATGTAATCTGTTACTCCCCAACCCTGGGTGTACTGTAATCCCTTATATGTAATCTGTTACTCCCTAACCCTGGGTGTACTGTAGTGTAATCCCTTATATGTTATGTGTTACTCCCCAACCCTGGGTGTAGTGTAATCCCTTATATGTAATCTGTTACTCCCTAACCCTGGGTGTACTGTAGTGTAATCCCTTATATGTTATGTGTTACTGCCCAACCCTGGGTGTAGTGTAATCCCTGGGTGTAGTGTAATCCCTGGGTGTAGTGTAATCCCTGGGTGTACTGTAATCCCTGGGTGTAGTGTAATCCCTGGGTGTAGTGTAATCCCTGGGTGTACTGTAATCCCTGGGTGTAGTGTAATCGAGTGGTGAAATCCATTCAAAATATTTATTAAGTTTAAACTCCCCCACCACATGGCACCAAACCCCAAAGATACAAGTAACGCGTCAATATATGGATGGAGGTTTTTGCGCTTGGGGAAGACAGTCTGCTCCCAGTCGGCCATGTAAATGTTGGCGTACGCAGGAGCAAACTCCTTCCCCATTGCAGTACCTGAGATTAAAGTACGTAGTGTTTAGAATCAAATGCAAAGTCATTTCGCGTTAGTCCAAGTTTTAAGAGAGAAAGGATAGCCTCACATTTGGTCTATTTGGATCCCTGTATTTTTGGAAAATGTCCCTAATTGCCTTAAGTCCTAGCTGAGTGTCGGAATTAGTGTATAGCGAGTCTACATCAATCGGGAATAACATTGCTCCAGAAGGGAATTCCATTTCTCTAAGTTTATTAACAAATGCATAGGTATCCTTTACATAGTCTGGCTGCTTCTGAGATCAGGGGTTGAGAAAGGAGTCAATATACTGATTCACTCCCACGATCTGAAACGATGGGACGGGTTAGGGTTAAGGTTAGGGTTTGGGTTTGGGTTAGGGTTAGGGTTAGGGTTAAGGTTAGGGTTAGGGTTAGGGTTAGGTTAGGGTTAGGGTTTGGGTTTGGGTTAGGGTTAGAGGTTCAGGGTTAGGGTTAGGGTTAAGGTTAGGGTTAAGGTTAGGCGTTAAGGTTAGGGTTAAGGTTAGGGTTAAGGTTAGGGTTAGGGTTAGGGTTAGGGTTAAGGTTAGGGTTAGGGGTTAAGGGTTAGGGTTAGGGTTAAGGTTAGGGTTAAGGTTGCAGGTTAGGTTAGGGTTGGGTTAGGGTTAAGGTTGGGGTTCAGGTTAAGGTTAGGGTTAAGGTTAGGGTTAGGGTTAAGGGTTAGGGTTAAGGTTAAGGTTAGGGTTAGGGTTAGGTTTAAGGGTTAGGGTTAAGGGTTAGGGTTAGGGTTGGGGTTAAGGTTAGGGTTAGGGTTGGGGTTAAGGGTTGGGGTTAAGGGTTGGGTTAAGGTTGGGTTAAGGTTAGGGTTAAGGTTAAGGTTGGGGTTAAGGGTTAAGGGTTAGGGTTAGGTTAGGACTAAGGTCAGGTTAGATGGTGAATGGATTAGGGTTAGGGTTAAGGTTAAGACTAAGGTCAGATGGTGAATGGATTAGGGTTAAAGGTCATCCTCACCATGATCTCCATGGCGCTCCATCGTGACGTGCCCCAGTACATGGCCATGCCATGGTTGATTACAAACGTCATCGCCCTCACCACCTCTACAACACACACACACACAGGGTTAGACCTCACAACCTCTACAACACACAGGGTTAGACCTCACAACCTCTACAGACACACACAGGGTTAGACCTCACAACCTCTACAACACACAGGGTTAGACCTCACAACCTCTACAACACACAGGGTTGAGACCTCACAACCTCTACAACACACAGGGTTAGACCTCACAACCTCTACAGACACACAGGGTTAGACCTCACATCCTCTACAGACACACAGGGTTAGACCTCACAACCTCTACAGCACACACAGGGTTAGACCTCACAACCTCTACAGACACACACAGGGTTAGACCTCACAACCTCTACAGACACACAGGGTTAGACCTCACAACCTCTACAGACACACAGGGTTAGACCTCACATCCTCTACAGACACACACAGGGTTACACCTCACAACCTCTACAGCACACAGGGTTAGACCTCACAACCTCTACAACACACAGGGTTAGACCTCACATCCTCTACAGACACACACAGGGTTACACCTCACAATCTCTACAGCACACAGGGTTAGACCCTCACAACCTCTACAGCACACAGGGTTAGACCTCACATCCTCTACAGACACACACAGGGTTACACCTCACAACCTCTACAGCACACAGGGTTAGACCTCACAACCTCTACAGCACACACAGGGTTAGACCTCACAACCTCTACAACACACACAGGGTTAGACCTCACAACCTCTACAACACACACAGGGTTAGACCTCACAACCTCTACAGACACACACAGGGTTACACCTCACAACCTCTACAACACACAGGGTTAGACCTCACATCCTCTACAGACACACACAGGGTTACACCTCACAACCTCTACAGCACACAGGGTTAGACCTCACAACCTCAACAGCACACAGGGTTAGACCTCACAACCTCTACAGCACACAGGGTTAGACCTCACAACCTCAACAGCAGGGAAGGGGTTAAACCAGATTTGATTGGATAGAGCCACCCAAACTAATCTATACTGCCCTGTCAGTCTTGTCTCTAATGTATTATCAGGCTTCGACTCTACTGTCCTGGCAGTCTTGTCTCTACTGTCCTGGCAGTCTTGTCTCACTGTCCTGTCAGTCTCGACTCTACTGTCCTATCAGTCTCGTCTCCACTGTCCTATCAGTCTCGTCTCTACTGTCCTATCAGTCTCGTCTCTGCTGTCCTATCAGTCTCGTCTCTACTGTCCTATCAGTCTCGTCTCTACTGTCCTAGCAGTCTTGTCTCTACTGTCCTATCAGTCTTGTCTCTACTGTCCTATCAGTCTTGTCTCTACTATCCTATCAGTCTTGTCTCTACTGTCCTATCAGTCTTGTCTCTACTGTCCTGTCAGTCTTGTCTCTACTATCCTATCAGTCTTGTCTCTACTGTCCTATCAGTCTTGTCTCTACTGTCCTGTCAGTCTTGTCTCTACTGTCCAATCTGTCCAGTTAAACCATAGTTGTGGTTATTACCCTCCATAGGTGAGTTGATGTCTGTGCGGTTAGCGAAGACGATGTCAACATACTCCAATTGCAGCCGAGACAGAGAATCCCTCAGACCTGGAACACAGTGATGACATCATAGCTATGACATCATCTAACATCACTATGAGACAGAGAATCCTCAGACCTGGAACACAGTGATGACATCATCTAACATCACTATGAGACAGAGAATCCCTCAGACCTGGAACACAGTAATGACATCATCTAACATCACTAGTGAGACAGAGAATCCCTCAGACCTGGAACACAGTGATGACATCATTGCTATGACATCATACGTCATTATTAAATCATCGTTCTAACATCACTATGAGACAGAGATTCCCTCAGACCTGGAACACAGTGATGACATCATAGCTATGACATCATCACTACGACATCATCACTGACAAAACTGTGATATTTTCACTACATCATCGCTATGACATTATCGCTATGATATCACTATGACATCATCACTATGACATCATCACTACATCACTATAACATCACTAGATTATCGCTATGCCATTTTTCACACTACATCATCACTATGACATCATCACTATGATATTTATCACTTCTTTTCTCCCCTCAATCCCTCTGCCTCCTTTCTCCCTCATTCCCTCTCCTCTCCCTCTGCTCTCCTTTGACCCTCAATCCCTCTGCTCTCCTTTGACCCTCAATCCCTCTGCTCTCCTTTCTCCCTCATTCCCTCTCCTCTCCCCTCTTGCTCTTTCCTATGACCCTCAATCCCTCTGCTCTTCTATGACCCTCAATCCCTCTCTTCTCCCTTTGCTCTCCTTTGACCCTCAATCCCTCTCTTCTCCCTCTGCTCTTCTATGACCCTCAATCCCTCTCTTTCTGCTTGGTCTCTCTTTCCTCTATGTTCTGAGCTGTCAGCTGATCGATGTCACTTAGCTAGTGGACATAGCTCTGTGAGGAGGAAGTGATGTCATACCTTCAATGATGTGTTTCGAGACAACCCTCTCTCCGTCTCCGCCCTTCACAGGAAGTAAGAGGGAAGTTATGGCTTAGTGTTCAGTTAGACCTTATTGTCCAGACCTTATTGTCCAGACCTTACCCAAACAATTTGAGCTTCTACTTTTAAAAATCCACCTTTCCAGAAACAAGTCTCTCACCGTTGTCGCTTGCTATAGACCGCCCTCTGCCCCCCAGCTGTGCTCTGGACACCATATGTGAACTGATTGCCCCCCATCTATCTTCTGAGCTCGTGCTACTAGGTGACCTAAACTGGGACATGCTTAACACCCCAGCCATCCTACAATCTAAGCTTGATGCCCTCAATCTCACACAAATTATCAATGAACCTACCAGGTACAACCCAAAATCCGTAAAAACGGGCACCCTCATAGATTTCATCCTAACCAACTTGCCCTCCAAATGCACCTCTGCTGTTTTCAACCAAGATCTCAGCGATCACTGCCTCATTGCCTGCATCCGTAATGGGTCAGCGGTCAAACGACCTCCACTCATCACTGTCAAACGCTCCCAAAAAAACACTTCAGCGACCAAGCCTTTCTAATCGACCTGGCCCGGATATCCTGGAAGGATATTGACCTCATCCCGTCAGTAGAGGATGCTGGTTATTCTTTAAAAGTGCCTTCCTCACCATCTTAAATAAGCATGCCCCTTTCGAAAACTGTAGAACCAGGAACAGATATAGTCCTTGGTTCACTCCAGACTTGACTGCCCTTGACAAGCACAAAAAACATCCTGTGGCGTTCTGCATTAGCATCGAATAGCCCCCGTGAATGCAACTTTTCAGGGAAGTTAGGAACCAATATACACAGGCAGTTAGGAAAGCTAATGCTAGCTTTTTTTCAAGCAGAAATTTGCATCCTGTAGCACAAACTCAAAAGTTCTGGGACCCTGTAAAGTCCATGGAGAATAAGAGCACCTCCTCCCAGCTGCCCACTGCTCTGAGGCTAGGAAACACTGTCACCACCGGTAAATCCAACTATAATTGATAATTTCAATAAGTATTTTTCTACAGCTGGCCATGCTTTCCACCTGGCTACCCCTAACCAATCAAAAGCCCTGCACTGCCCACAGCAACTCGTCCAAGCCTCCCCCATTTCTCCCTTCACCCAAATCCAGAGGATAGCTGTTCTGAAAGAGCTGCAAAATCTGGACCCACTACAAATCAGCCGGGCTAGACAAACTGGACCCCTCTCTTTCTAAAATTATCCGCCAAAATTGTTGCAACCCTATTACTAGCCTGTTCAACCTCTTTCGTATCGTCTGAGATTCCCATAGATTAGAAAGCTGCCGTGGTCACCTCTATAAAGTCCCACTGTAGCTCAGTTGGTAGAGCATGGCGCTTGCAACGCCAGTGTTGTGGGTTCGATTCCACGGGGGCCAGTATTTAAAAATAATAATAATAATAATATTTTTTATAAAATGTATGCACTCTACTGTAAGTCGCTCTGGATAAGAGCGTCTGCTAAATGACGAATGTAAATGTACAAAAGGGGAGACACTCTAAACCCGAACTGTTACAGACCTATATCTCTATCCTGCCCCTGCCTTTCTAAGTTCTTCGAAAGCCAAGTTAATTAACAAACAGATTACTGACCATTTCGAATCCCACCGTACCTTCTCTGCTATGCAATCTGGTTTCAGAGCTGGTTATGGGTGCACCTCAGCCACGCTCAAGGTCCTAAATGATATCATAACCGCCATCGATAAGAGACATTACTGTGCAGCCATATTTATCGACCTGGACAAGGCTTTCGACTCTGTTATCACCACATTCTTATTGGCAGACTCGACAGCCTTGGTTTCTCAAATGACTGCCTCGCCTGGTTCACCAACTAGTTCTCAGACAGAGTTCAGTGTGTCAAATCGGAGGGCCTGTTGTCCGGACCTCTGGCAGTCTCTATAGGGGTGCCACAGGGTTCAATTCTCGGGCCAACTCTCTTCCCTGTATATATCAATGATGTCGCTCTTGCTGCTGGTGATTCCTTGATCCACCTCTATGGAGCACGACACCATTCTGGTATACATCTGGCCCTTCTTTGGACACTATGTTAACTAACCTCCAGACGGAGCTTCAATGCCATACAACTCTCCTTCCGTGGCCTCCAACTGCTCTTAAATGCAACTAAAACTAAATGCATGCTCTTCAACCGATCACTGCCCGCACCTGCCCCTCACTCTGACTTAGAATATGTGGACAACTACAAATATCTAGGTGTCTGGTTAGACTGTAAACTCTCCTTCCAGACTCATATTATGCATCTCCAATCCAAAATTAAATCTAGAATCGGCTTCCTATTTCGCAACAAAGCATCCTTCACTGATGCTGACAAACATACCCTCGTAAAACTGACCATCCTACCGATCCTCGACTTTGGCGATGTCATTTACAAAATAGCCTCCAACACTCTACTCAACAAATTGGATGCAGTCTATCACAGTGCCATCTGTTTTGTCACCAAAGCCCTATATTCTGCACCCACCACTGCGACCCTGTATGCTCGTTGGCTGGCCCTCGCTTCATACTCGTCGCCAAACCCACTTGCTCCAAGTCATCTACAAGTCTCTGCTAGGTAAAGCCCCGCCTTATCTCAGTTCACTGGTACCATAGCAGCACCCACTCGTAGCACGCGCTCCAGCAGGTATATCTCACTGGTCACCCCCAAAGCCAATTCCTCCTTTGGCCGCCTTTCCTTCCAGTTCTCTGCTGCCAATGACTGGAACGAACTGCAAAAATCACTGAAGCTGGAGACTCATATCTCCCTCACTAACTTTAAGCACCAGCTGTCAGAGCAGCGCACAGATCACTGCACCTGTACACAGCCCATCTGTAAACAGCCCATCCAACTACCTCATCCCCATATTGTATTTATTTATTTATTTATTTATTTATCTTGCTCCTTTGCAACCCCAGTATGTCTACTTGCACATTCATCTTCTGCACATCTACCAATCCAATGTTTAATTGTTATATTGTAATTACTTCTCCACCATGGCCTATTTATTGCCTTATCTTACCTCATTTGCACTCACTGTATATAGACTTTTTTCTACTGTATTATTGACTGTATGTTTTGTTTATCCCATGTGTTACTGTGTGTTTGTCGAACCGCTATGCTTTATTTTGGCCAGGTCGCAGTTGCAAATGAGAACTTGTTCTCAACTAGCCTACCTGGTTAAATAAAGGACTTGTTCTCAACTAGCCTACCTGGTTAAATAAAGGACTTGTTCTCAACTAGCCTAACCTGGTTAAATAAAGGACTTGTTCTCCAACTAGCCTAACCTGGTTAAATAAAGGACTTGTTCTCAACTAGTCTAACCTGGTTAAATAAAGGACTTGTTCTCAACTAGCCTAACCTGGTTAAATAAAGGACTTGTTCTCAACTAGCCTAACCTGGTTAAATAAAGGACTTGTTCTCAACTAGCCACCTGGTCAAATAAAGGACTTGTTCTCAACTAGCCTACCTGGTTAAATAAAGGACTTGTTCTCAACTAGCCTAACCTGGTTAAATAAAGGACTTGTTCTCAACTAGCCTAACCTGGTTAAATAAAGGACTTGTTCTCAACTAGCCTAACCTGGTTAAATAAAGGACTTGTTCTCCAACTAACCTAACCTGGTTAAATAAAGGACTTGTTCTCAACTAGCCTAACCTGGTTAAATAAAGGACTTTGGTTCTCAACTAGCCTAACCTGGTTAAATAAAGGACTCGTTCTCAACTAGCCTAACCTGGTTAAATAAAGGACTCGTTCTCAACTAGCCTAACCTGGTTAAATAAAGGACTCGTTCTCAACTAGCCTAACCTGGTTAAATAAAGGACTCGTTCTCAACTAGCCTAACCTGGTTAAATAAAGGACTCGTTCTCAACTAGCCTAACCTGGTTAAATAAAGGACTCGTTCTCAACTAGCCTAACCTGGTTAAATAAAGGACTCGTTCTCAACTAGCCTAACCTGGTTAAATAAAGGACTCGTTCTCAACTAGCCTAACCTGGTTAAATAAAGGACTTGTTCTCCAACTAGCCTAACCTGGTTAAATAAAGGACTTGTTCTCAACTAGCCTAACCTGGTTAAATAAAGGACTTGTTCTCAACTAGCCTATCCTGGTTAAATAAAGGACTTGTTCTCCAACTAGCCTAACCTGGTTAAATAGGACTTGTTCTCCAACTAGCCTACCCTGGTTAAATAAAGGACTTGTTCTCCAACTAGCCTAACCTGGTTAAATAAAGGACTTGTTCTCAACTAACCTAACCTGGTTAAATAAAAGGACTTGTTCTCCAACTAGTCTAACCTGGTTAAATAAAGGACTTGTTCTCCAACTAGCCTAACCTGGTTAAATAAAGGACTTGTTCTCAACTAGCCTAACCTGGTTAAATAAAGGACTTGTTCTCAACTAGCCTACCCTGGTTAAATAAAGGACTTGTTCTCAACTAGCTTCTACCTGGTTAAATAAATGGGACTTGTTCTCAACTTAGCCTAACCTGGTTAAATAGAAGGACTTGTTCTCAACTAGCTAACCTGGTTAAATAAAGGACTTGTTCTCAACTAACCTAACCTGGTTAAAATAAGGGACTTGTTCTCAACTAGCCTAACCTGGTTAAATAAGCGTGAAATAAATAAATGGCCTCTTTTGGACATTCTCTCAGGTTAAAGTTTTGGAATGTAGCTTTATCTTCTTCTCGAGAGTCAGATGAGCTCGTAGCTCTCGATGCTGCTAGCTGTTCCATTGCTTCATTGTTTCGGGGAAACTACATTTTAAAAAACACTCTTATCCAGAGCATATATTTTGTTATGGTCCCGCGTGGGAATTGAACCTTACAACCTGGCATCGCGAAGCACTATGCTCTACCAACTGAGCCACATGAAACAACCTCTAACTTCCTTCATACTGGACACAGAGACATACAAATGGTATCCACTAGTTCATCTGACTCTGGGTCAGTTAAAGGGCTTCATTTCCAAAATCCTGAACTATCCCTTTAAGGTTAAAAGACATTTCCAACAGATACACAATAACTGATTTAAGAGACAGAGTCAAACTATTAAACATCTGCTTTTAGGAGACACTTACTGTCCTCCCCAGTAGATCTTAGTAGTCACACATAACTAGACCTCCTGATGGAGAGAGAGAGAAAAAGAGAGGGGGAGAGAGAGAGGTGGGAGAGGGGATAGAGAGAGGGAGGGAGGAGAAAGAGAGGGAGGATAGAGAGAGGTGGGAGAGGGGGAAGAGGGGGAGAGAGAGAGAAAGAGGGGGAGAGAGAAATAGGGAGGGAGGATAGAGAGAGAAAGAAAGGGGGAGAGAGAGAGGAGAGAGAGGGGATAGAGAGGGAGGGAGGAGAAAGAGAGGGGGGAGAGAGAGAGAAATAGAGGGAGGATAGAGAGAGAGAGAGAAAGAGAGGGGGAAGAGAGGGGGAGAGAGAGAAATAGAGGGAGGATAGAGAGAGAGAGGGATGAGAAAGAGAGGAGAGAGAGGTGGGAGGGGGAGAAGAGAGGGGAGAGAGATAAATAGAGGGGAGAGAGAAATAGAGGGAGGATAGAGAGACGGAGGGAGGAGAAAGAGAGGGGAGAGAGAGAGAGAGAGGGGGAAGAGAGAGAGGAGAGAGGGGAGAGAGAGAAATAGAGGAGGATAGAGAGAGAAAGAGAGGGAGGAAGAGAAAGAGAGGGGGGGAGAGAGAGGTGGAGGGAGGATAGAGAGAGAAAGAGAGGGGGGGAGAGAGAAATAGAGGGAGGATAGAGAGAGAAAGAGGGGAGAGAGGGGGAAGAGGGGAGAGAGAGGTGGAGGAGGATAGAGAGAGAAAGAGAGGGGGAGAGAGAGAAATAGAGGGAGGATAGAGAGAGGGAGGGAGGAGAAAGAAGGGAGAGAGAGAGGTGGGAGAGGGGGAGAGGGGGAGAGAGAGAAAGGGGTGAGGGAGAGAGGGGAAGAGAAAGAGAGAAAAGGAAGAGAGAGAGGAGAGAGAGGGGTGAGGGGGAGAGGGGGGAGAAGAAAGGTATTAGATTGAGCGAAGGAGGAGAGAGGGGTAGACATTATTTCAGTATTATTGCTGAGCTGTCACCATCAGTGACTGAGATGGATGGAGAGAATAAGTGAAAGAGTGTAAGAGGATGGGCCTCACCTCCATTCCTTCTTCTTAAGGATTTTACCCAGAGTCGTCTCAGCCCTGAGAGAGAGAGAGAGAGAGAGAGAGAGACAGAGAGAGAGAGAGAGAGAGAGAGAGAGAGAGACAGAGAGACAGAGACACATCACTACATTTAGCCATCTATGAATTATTTGCCTACTGGGTGGAGAAGGGGAGAGAAAGATAGAGAGATAGAGGGAGAGAGAGAGATAGAGAGGGAGAGAGAGAGAGATGGAGAGAGAGAGAGAGAGAGAGAGATAGAGAGAGAGAGAGAGATGGAGAGAGAGATAGAGAGGGAGGGAGGAAAGAGATAGAGAAGGGAGAAAGAGAGAAAGATAGAGAGGGAGAGAGAGGGAGAGAGAGAGAGAGTAGCGTACCTTCCTGAAGCGTAAACCTCTGCTGTGTCAAACAGGTTCACTCCGTTGTCATAGGCTATGGTCATCAGGCTCTCTGTCATCTACACAACACACACACACACACACACACACACACACACACACACACACACACACACACAACCACACACACACACACACACACACACACACACAAGCACACACAACCACACACACACACAGCACACACACACACACACACACACACACACACACACACACACACAACCACACACACACACACACACACACACACACACACACACACACACACACACACACACACACACACACACACACACAACCCACACACACACACACACACACAACCACACACACAACACACACACACACACACACACACAACCACACACCAACAGAATGAATGATAACACACATATACAGTGGGTATAGAAAGTCATCACCCCTTTTCAAAAATGTTCACCTTTTGTTGTCTCACTTGGATATTTTGTGTTACTGTGTGTAAATAAAGCCATAAAAAGTCTGATTTGATGTGTTTTCATTTCAGGCTGTAAGACAACAAAAGGTGAACATTTTTGAAAATGGGTGGTGACTTTCTATTACCCACTAACAACGCACACACACACTACACACACACACACACACACACACACACACACACACACACACACACACACACACACACACACACACACACACACACACACATAAACTCAGCAAATAAATAGAAACTTCCTCTCTCACTGTCAACTGTGCTTATTTTCATCAAACTGAACATGTGTAAATATTTGTATGAACATAACAAGATTCAACAACTGAGACATAAACTGAACAAGTTCCACAGACATATGACTAACAGGAATGGAATAATGTGTCCCTAAACAAAGGAGGTACCAGCTGTACCCATTAACACTCTCTGTCTAACTACTTAACACTCTCTCTGTCTGTACTAACAGGAAATGTCACTCGCCATGTGAAGGTGGTCATCTGTCGTGTTGTGCCGGCCCCCACGCACCAGGCCTCCAGCGCGTCTTCACAGCCCGGTGCGTCCTGTTTCTCCTCCTCGCCCTCGCCCTGAGGTCAGACCAATCCGGTGACACCTGTGGACCGGCTCACGCACCAGGCCTCCAGCGCCTCTTCACAGCCCAGTACGTCCTGTTTCTCCTCCTCGCCCCGCCCCGAGGTGCGTGTCACCAATCCGGTGACACCTGTGGACCGGCCCCACGCATCAGGCCTCCAGCGCGCCTTCCCGTTCCAGAACTTAAGGCGACGGTCCCCAGTCCAGAGCTTCGCGACGGTCCACAGTCCAGAACCTCCAGAGATGGTCCCCAGTCCGGAACCTCCGAGACGGTCCACAGTTC